>NC_043711.1:88627027-88658331 GCF_006229205.1 Suricata suricatta | reverse complement strand
GGGGACATCAGGTGTGACGCGGGGGGCGGCCGTGTGGAGGGGCAGAGGGGACATCAGGTGTGACGCGGGGGGGGGCGGCGGTGCAGAGTGGCAGAGGGGACGTCAGGTGTGACGCGGGGGCGGCGGCGGTGCGAAGTGGCAGAGGGGACGTCAGGTGTGACGCAGGGAGGCGGCCGTGAGGAGGGGCAGAGGGGACGTCAGGTGTGACACGGGGGGATGGCGGTGCGGAGTGGCAGAGGGACCGCTGTCGGGAGGTGCGGGGTCCAGGGGAGCAGGGAGAGCTGTGCGCGTGCGCAGCCAGAGGCCAGCCCCTCCCTTGGCCCCGAGCTCTCTAGTGCGGGACTGCCCCTGCTGTTCCTCTCGCTCTGCTACTGACCGTGCCTGATGTGTTCCGATGCTCAGGAAATGAGGAGTCACAGAGACCAGTGGCAACGCCAGTGACCGGAGAGAGATTGAAGGGTGTGGGTACAGATTCATTGCAGGGTGGGTGCTAAGGCTCTTGGCTGCAGATCCCATCAGGATCCAGATGTACCGTTCACTCAGTATTGGTCATCTGTGTGCTAATGGAATGTTTTTCATTTTGTATTTTTCTAAATTCTTTGTGCAGAACATTATATTTAAACTTTCTGAGGAAATGTGAAACAAAAAATATATAATCTCTATATACTTAAAAAACAAGGAATTTAAGTTTCTGAAATCTAAGTGCAGAGGCAGGATATAGACCAGGTGCACTCATAAAAGCACAGAGACTGATATGAATGCTCACATAAAGTAATGAGACCATCAGACCTGTGTGGGGTCAGGCAGTTAGGAAGTAAGTTTTAAAGAGAAGAAAGCATCTTGGGTGGTTTGTGCCATGACAAAAAATTTACTGTATGGTTCAGTTCGTTTTCGAAAGGACAGTTTGTTGGTACCAGATGGATAATTTCATAATTCAAGTGCAGACTCGCTTATAATACTCATTCCCTCCTGCCCCGCAGGTGTTTTATCTTGTATCTATCACAGAGCCTTGGGGGGGATCCAGGGAATGTAGTTTACAGACAGTGGACCTAAAGTACCTTACAGAAGGTCAAGAGAGGCTGATAAAAATCGGGATTCTCACAAAGGGAAATTTACAGGCTGTTTCTCAGTGAACACAGTGAGCATGCTCTGATCTCTGACGCGTGTGTGATGTGGCATAGTGAGTCTCTGTCTTCTGCCATGGTTTTTGTCTCCATGTGGCTTGGGAGAAGCTAAAGGGGTTCTTCAGGGCACTAGCCCATGTGGGGAGAGTCAGATGTCAGCCAGTGGGGTGACTTAGAGAGCAAAGAGGAGTCCTCGAGACCTTAGACTGGAGGAAGGTTCTCATAGCTCTGCTGAGGACTCCGGGTGGTTTTACCTATGGACCACCGTAGGTATCTGAGCTCACCAGTTCTGGTCTCTGGTGCTTACTTGCTTAAAGGACCTTTGTGTGGGCTGTGAAACAATGGAATATGTATACAGACATTGCCATAAATTCCATTTGGGGGCCATAGGAGGCATTTCACAAAAGAAGTTAGGGTGTCCTTATATATGTGTAGCAATACTGAGGGAACCTGATTGGGGAACCTGGGTGGCTCAGTCAATTGGGTGTCTGACTTCAGCTCAGGTCATGATCTCGCACTCTGTGGGTTTGAGCTTTGCGTCGGACTCTGCAGACAGCTCAGAGCCTCGAGCCTTCTTTGGATTCTGTGTCTCCCTGTCTCTCTCTCAAAAATAAACATTAAAAAAAATCTAAGGGAACCTGATTGTGATCAATTATAAGTGACATGGAGAAGTGCTTGGTAGTCTTCAAGGGCTGCTAACTTCTGGCGTCACAAGACCCCCATTGTGAAGATGTTTATGGAGCTGGCTACATCCTTAGCAATGTGAGCAAGTTACATGAGGGCTTCTATTGATTTTGGAGCCTATGTAAGACTGACTTGTAATAGAGAATCCTGGGTAGCTGGGTAGGATTCTGCACTGGTGAGCCTTTCATTTCTTCTCCTTTTTGTATTTATTGCTTTAGTTCCTTTGATTAAAGACATTAAAGATCCCACTAGTCAACAGAATCAGTGTTAGTTATGAAAGGACAGTACTTGAAAAAAAATATTGGCAACTGAGTCTCAGTTTTTGTGCTCTTTGATTTATCCTCTTGCAGATTGGCTCAAGTACATGTTTTACGTTGCCCTGGATGACACTTGGTTGTTGCACATCATTCACTGACTGCTTGGATTATCGAAGGAGCTCCACGGATTCGAGGGCTCCCAGCCTTTTTTGCCTTCAGTCTGCCTTGCCAGCTTCCACCTGGCTCATCTTTCTGAACCACTGCCGTAATCTTATTTCTGTTCGCAGGTGGAAAAGATGGCGAATCAAATGCCTTTGTCCCCTCTCTGCCTTCCAGATCAGTTTGGAAGTAGTCCGCAGAGATGGAGGTGCAGCGATCAGCTGTCTTACTAGGAACTGGGCTGACAAACCTCCCCCAGCCTGCGGCTTGTTCCTCCCTCGGTTGAGTTTTTTCCACCGGAACCGCAGGCACTGGAGCCTGGAGCACATGCTGGGGCTGTGTGCTCTGTTCCTTTCCCTAGTCACGCCAGTCAGGTCCCTGACCAGAGAAGTGGGGGGACTGTGAAGAAGGGTTGAAAATATGTTGCCAGTATCCTTCCCTCCTTGGGAGTAAACGTGGGGACCAGGAAATGGAATTTCCTCTAACTTTCTTGAAACTTCTGATTATTCCTATTGCTTCCAGGACAAAATCCAGATTCCTTTTTCTGTCATTCAAACGCTATGGGGTCTGACCCCTTCCTCACTTCTCCTCTGACAACAGGTCTTCCTGGCTCTTAAAGACACTTGACTGGTTTCTTCTGGATTGCTCTTGCTGGTTCTCCTCACATCATGCCCTTGTGCCTCTCCCAGTTCCCCGAGTCCTTTCCATTTCCAGGTCTGAGGGCAAATTTTAGTTCTCCACAGCTTCCCCAGACCAGTGTGCTGGCATGTCCCTTCTTCCATAGCACTTGGAGCCTTGCTCCCCACTGTAACTCAGAGATTTTCGTTCCTGGGAAGACTAAGGTCTAACCTGTGGTACTGCAGCCGGGGAAAGGGGACTCACGGAGAGGGACTTGTTTACAGGGGTGTGTCAGACTCAGACCTCCTGCTGCCCTGTCTTGTACGTTTCCCTCTGCGGAAGGTGCCTCTCGATCAGAAACTGTCATGGTCCTGTGTGTATGACTTGTCTCATCAGCATCAGTTAAGTGGTGATGGATGGCCTAGAGTCAGGGCCACTGTACTTTGTATCTTTTATGCTCTCAGGGGTCAGTCACCAGAGGTTTGTCAGGTTGTTGGACACATTAAGAGTTTATATGTTTATATGTTATATATGTAACTCATCTACTTTGCATATTTATGTTATATATGACATGCATATTTATATATTATACATTTATATATTATATTTACATATATGTTTTCCTAGAACAAATGGATAGAGCTCTTCTCCCTGGAAATAAGACCCGTATAGGATATAATAACTCCCATTGTTAAATAATAGTAGGTGGTGTCTCAATTTTAACTAAAGAAACGAACATTTTATTTATTTATTTTTATTTATCTAAAATAAAAGCTTTAAATGTTTATTCATTTTTGAGAGACAAAGAGAGATAGAACGTGAGCTGGGGAGGGGTAAAGAGAGAGGGAGATGCAGAATTCATCTCCAGGCTTGGGGCTGGCAGCATAGAGCCCCATGTGGGGCACAAACCCATGAACCTGCAAGATCATGACCTGAGCTAGAGGTGGACACTTAAGCAACCGAGCCACCCAGCGCCCCTTATTATTATTATTTTTTTTTTTTAGAGAGCACAAGTAGGGAGAGGGAGAGAAAGAGAGAAGGGGAGAGCATCTCAAGCAGGTCCCACACTCAGCTCAGAGCCTGATTCAGGGCTCAATCCCACAACCCTGGGATCATGACCTAAGCTGAAAGCAAGAGCTGGACGCTCAGCCAACTGAGCCACCCAGGTGCCCCCCCCGCCAAGAAATGAACATTTTAAAAGTAACTTATCTAAAACACAGAGCTAATGGGCAGCACTGTTAGGATTTGACTCTGGGCTCCCACTTTTTCTCCCTCCGCTCTGTGCCTGTTTATGCCTCCCTAGGGGATGTCAGGAATGGAAAGTGGTGGGGAGAGTCCAGTGTCCGAGAAATTGGGTTTTTATTTGCAGGACATGGCCCTTCTGTAGAATTTCATTTTGCACACTGCACACTTAAAGACTCCAGGGGCTCCAGCTTTTCCCTGTGTGGCTTCTCTCGCACTTGACCCAGCAAGGAGATGACTGGACAGGTTTCCTCTTCTAAACAGGAGACCGTCTAACAGATTTTCCTTTCCAAGGATGACGTCGATAGTGATGAATATTCACTTACTGCATAGGGGATAAAAGTCTGAAATGCCCAAGTAAGAGAAGCATTTTAAATGACCATCTCTTCCCCTTAAAATTATACTGGAGAGTGAGCTTAATTCACTCCTTTATTGTATAAAACTTGAGCAGGAAAACTTTTCCACAAAGCCAAGTTAGGCTGTTGTTTCCCTGACTCGGAAATTTAAATTTCACTTAGTATAGATTATTTGCTTTTACTGTTTTTTAATTTCAGTGCCTTTTCCCAAAGATGAAGGGACCACTGGCGTAAGAAGACATGCAAAGGTACACTTGTGTGTGCGCGCACAAACGTATACACAGACCTGTACATATGTAGACACTCAGGGCCAGTATAGCTGCAGCAAGGTAGGCCGGTGTCAGGTCGGATCCTGGGGCGTCATAAATGTGACAGCGCTTTGGGAAAATGCTTTGGTATTAGAAAAGCACCATGGCAGTTCCCTAGAGAGGGCAAAGAAATTTCTTGCTGAGAAACATTACATGATGTAATGGATACTGTCCTCAACAACAGTTTTGGGCTCCAGTGCTTCTGTCTGCCTGTGAATTTCATATTTCTCATTCTTGAAATAGCCTTTAGTACAAGTCAGCTTCATGGCATTCACACACAACATGGTGAGCCGGAAAGACAGCCCGTTCCAGTATGTGTGAAGCTGTCTGTGTTCTTACTCTGTCTAGAGAGGAGTGCCTGAATAGTAGCTTGATAGCCCTTTAGGCTGCATAGAAGCTGGGCATTTCGAGTGAGCCGGAGGTTGTGTTTGTAAGCTAGAGTCGTCTTGAGTGTTGGTATTTACTTTGTTGGTTGAAGGCAGAGCATAAGCTTTGGAATTTCTACACATGTCAGAATGGTTCATATTCTCTCTTGAAAGTCAAAAAACTAATCAGTGAGCTGGTCTAAGTGGAGGAACATCTACTTGGATCTCTGCTCAGCCTTTGTTGTGCCTAAAGAATCACCTGGACAGCTTGTTAGAAAAGTAGATTCCCAGACTACATCCCCAGAGGGGGTGGTTTTGGTCTGAAGGGGACCCAGGAATCTATAATTCAAAAGTCTGCCAGATAATTAGAGTGTACTTGGTTCTTAGACCATCCTTCAAGACACAGATGAGAGATCCTGGGGAAAATGGAGCATATTTACATTTTTTTAAAGCTTATTTATTTATTTTGAGACAGAGAGAATGTGTGCACACCAAGTGGAGGAGGGGCAGAGAGAGAGGGAGAGAGAGAGAATCCCAAGCACTGTCAGGGCTCAAATGAACCATGAGATCATGACCCGAGTAAACTGACTGAGCCGCCCAGGCGCCCTGGAGCATATTTACATTTTTATATTTAACATCTGTTAGGAATGGAAAACCAAAAAGAGGATAAAAGGTGAATAGTGTGATTAGCCCTACAAGTAATAAGAAATACATGTATTGGTTTCTGCCCTGGTTCCTGGCACAGAGCTCCTGAAACCCGTGTACTTTCCTGAGTGGTAAGAATACCAGTGTCATCTCACATCCTAATATTTTGTCTTCGATGCATCCCCAACACAGTGTTCTTGAAACCGTTGTCAGTCTTACAAGTGCTAAGAACACTAGGAGCTTCCCTTGTTCTGAAGCTTGTCTCTCGGACCCTGTTTCTGACACCTATACCCTTGTAAAGTCCTCAGTGATGAGAACAGTAGGAGCATCTTTTGTTCTAGTGAGATGACTCTGTGCGCGGGCTCCTGGGAAGGGGCTGGTCACCAGAAGGACCACGCCTGATTAGAAGCTTGTTGTTTTCAGTCCCGCCCCTCATTATCCAGAGCGGGAGAGAGGAGCTGGAGGCAGGGTTAATAATTGATCGAGTCTATGTGAGGAAGCCTCCATAAAAAAGTCCCAATAGTGGGGGGTGTGGGGAACTTTCAGGTGGGTGAACACGTGCCTGGCACACCTCAGCGCCACAGGGACAGAAGCTCCTGTGCTCGGAATCCTCCCAGGCTTGGCCCTGTGTTTCTCCTTATGGGGCTGCTCATCTGTATCTTTTGTCATATCCTTTAACAGACTGGTAAATGGAAGCGTTTCCCTGAGTTCTGTGAACCTCTCTAGCAAAGCCATCGAACCTGAGGAGGGGTCATTGCACCCTTCGGTCTGTAGCGATTGGTCAGGAGAGCAGGGAACCTGGGCTTGTGACAGTGTCTGAAGTGGGAGGGCAGGTGGGTGCAGCCTTGTGGCGCTGAGCCCTCAGCCTGTGGAACCTGGTGCTGTTCAGGGTAGACAAGTGTCAGAACTGAGTTGAATCCTCCGACCCCCTGCTGGTGTCTGAGAATTGCTTGTTGGTAGGAGTTGTGTTGGTTTTTTTCTCCCCCAAACAAACCCCAAGTTTTGGGCCACATATTTTATCCCCATTGATCTTGGTTTATCAAGAGCCAACGGAGCAGAATATTTTTCTCCCAAATCCAGTAAGTTTAGTGACACCCTGGAAGAGGAAAGGTTTTGCCTTTTCTGATTTTCTTCTTTGACAGTTGCTTCTAAAAAGTTAAGCCCAGATCTTCTGATTATATAACCATGTGAGCTGTGAGTCAGCTGATGCTGTGATGCAGACAGGGCAGTAAAATCCAGTTAGCTCAGCCCTGCTTTCCCTATTTGAAGGGAAATCACCCGTCTTTGTTAGGAGTGCATATCTTTATTGAGGCTACTGGGTTTATGAGGCTCAGGAGTGCATCTTGAAGGCATTTCTTCTGTTGGGGGACTTGCTTTTATATTCTGGCTGCTTATTAGAAGAAGAAAGAAGACAAACGTGAAGACAAGTATGAGTTCTGAGTAGAAACCTGTGCTTCAAAAAAAAAAAATAAAATAAAATAAAAAAAGAAGCCTGTGCTTGGAACCGGCTGGCCTTTTTATGTGACGTAGGGAAATGTGAATGAGAATGGCAGAGACTCGCCTCTGAAACTTTGGACTAAGTCTCCGTTCCTAGTCTGAGAGCACCTGGAGCGCCTACTCTAATCCCCTGGGCTTTCTAAGTTAGGGTTGGGTACGTAGTGGACTTTGACCTGATCTGAAAGGAAACAGTTACTAAATAATAATGCTTGATGAATACCTGCTTATTTATTTAATCAGTATCCTTTTTGTGCCTCCTGTGTGCCTTGCTTTCTTTATGAGTACTTTTGGTGGGAGTGGGATAATGGAGGGAGAAAGGAAAGTGTCACAGATGCGTCATCTGTGAGCCCTGTCACTGAGGACCTCTCACGAGTTAGAGAAATAGTCTTGCAAGTGTTCAAAATATAGGCAAAAATAGAAACAAACAAAAGAACCTGGTATAGATATGTACAGGATAGCTGGAAGGATTTGGCAGATTAAGAGCGCTTCAGTTGTGGTCCAGGGAGTCCCTTGAGGGGGAGGGAGTATTGAGGAAGGTATTAAAGGAATTAATAGTGAGAAAAGATTTAAAGCAAAAAGACCAAAAGACATTTAAATAAATCTTTTTTGGGTGGGGTGGAGTTTTTTGGGGTTTTTTTTCCCCCCTGCATTTACCTTTCTTTGCATTTATTTTATGCTGAATTTATTTCCAGGCCATAAGTTTTTGTTTCTTCACTTTCTTCTGGGATATCGTTTTCTCCTTTCACCCTCCTCTTCTGGTTCAGGAGCGGTCTGCTCTCTTTCTCAGTGAGGACCGTCTGCACGTGGCCGGGAGAGCTCTGTATCGGCTGATCCAACCATGAGCTCTGTAAATTCGGCACCACGTCTTGGAGGCTTTGTTGCTGGATGTGCTCAATGGCCAGAGAATCTGCATCTAAGCCCTTACGTCAGCATTGTTCTCTGCACTTTGAAGGATGTGCAGTAAAAATTCAGCACTGTCTTTGGGCCACCAGCCCTGTGTCCAGCCCCACTGTTTGGCCTGGGCGCACCTACCACCTCCGCCACTGAAGTGCCGGGACGGCATGCATTGTTTCTGTAAAGTGACATCCTTCAGATACTTGTGGCATTTTTTGGATGTGCATACCCTCGATGGCCTGGGCAGTTTTATGTATATTCCTTTTTTTTTTTTAATGTTTTTTTATTTTTGAGAGAGACACACACACACACACACACACACACACACACACACACACACACTGTGAGTGGGGAGGGGCAGAGAGAGAGAGAGAGAGAGAGAGAGAGACACACACACAGAATCAGAAGCAGGCTCCAGGCTCTGAGCTGTCAGCACAGAGCCCGATGCGGGGTTCGAACCCACGAACTGTGAGATCATGACCTGAGCTGAAGTCGGTAACCACCTGAGCCACCTAGGCATCACAGTTTCACGTGTATTCTTAAAGTGAACACAAAGATTTGAACCTCTTAATTGGCATGATTCTGTAGGGTTTTCTGGGCCAAGTGGAATAGCAAACAGTTTTCAGGGATTACCTCAGGCTGCTTGCAGGAAGAGGAAGTGTGTTGGCTCCAGGGAGAATTCATAGGGGGGTTGGGCTTCTAGGTTTAAGATGGCCACCAAGCATACTTTTATTTTCATTTCCTAACCAAATAAGAACAACGAAACGACAGAAAGACTGAGGGGAATACATCCTTAAAGATGAGAGGTGTTGTGGATTTTGGGGTATCGTACTGGTGGATAAATGCTGCGGGGGAGTCCCAGCGCAGAGTGCATGCGGGAGCCGTACACGGCAGTGCTTCCTCCGCACAGGGCCCTGGCCGCCTCGGAGAAGGGATGGGAGGCAGACCAGAGATGGACGTGATGATGGAGGGCCCGCCTGCAGTCAGTGGTTGTATGGCGTCAGCTGCAGGCTGACACTAAGCCCTTGCCCTGGGGGGTAGTCTGCGCCTCTCAAGTGGGGACTCCCACGGCTGAGAAGGGGACTCAGGAGCCACTGCTCTGTCTCCGTGCCCATGCCCTGAAAGGAGGCCAGAGGGGGGCCACCAGTGTATGTGGAGTTCTACGCCAGACTCTCTCTCAGGGGTGAGGCTTGGTCTCACCAGCCCCCTCGGCTGTCAGCCCTTGTTCATTTTAAATAGGAGCAATCCACCAAAGACTGTGAGACCGCAGAGGAAGACTAAGCGACATAGAAGAGGAAAAAGGAATAATGGGCAGAACAATTGTCCTCAGAAAAAAGAAGTCCAGGAAAAAAACTTGTAAAGATTTTAAGTTAGCATCCTCAGATTCCAGATGATATTTGGTCTGCAGAAGAAGATTGGGCTATGAAACAAGAGCAGTCAGAAGACAAGAAACAGTTAATGAAAATTTTAAAGGTGTTGCCTAAACTAAAAGAATCCAACAAAAAGAGCAGAGGGAGGAGTAGGGGAGGTGTGTTAGATCTAAATTAATCAGCTTTCATGTGAGGATGTCACCAGCTATCCCTTGCTGTTGACGAAGAACTGGAGGCATGAACACATGGGAGTTAGGGTGGTAACATTCAAAGCCCGTTCATTCTGGAAAGTGGCATTTGGTGCAGAAAGGGATGGCTTGTCATGAAACCCTTCTACATATTTTGGAGTTTTATTTTTATTTGCTTTTATAACTTTTAATAAGATTACTTAAAAATTTTTTAAATGTTTGTTTTTATTTTTGAGAGAAAGAGAGCGAGCAAGGGACAGGCAGAGAGAAGGGCAACACAGAATCCGAAGCAGGCTTCAGGCTCCCTGCTGTCAACACAGAGCCCAACGTGGGTCTGAAACGCCCAAACTGCGAGATTGTGAGCTGAGCTGAAGTCGGATGCTTAACGGGCACACCAAGATTACTTTTTAAAACTTTGCCTTTTCATCTTATAAGTATGTAACTTTTCTTTTCAGGTTTTACTGGGGTAATATCACAAACTAGGATAATTGTTTTGATGGTGCTAATGATACAGTTAAAGGGTCTGAGGACAGGGTAGATGAACTTCTCATTTTGTCTACAGCTGACCACATCTGTATCAGCACAATTTGTTTTGTATTTTATCTTCACAGTCTGTCCCCAACTCAGTTCTCTGTGTATAGACTGAACTAACATGGGTGTTAAATATAACTTAAGTGTGCAGATGAGCTCTTTGGGAATAAGACCCATGTTTTCATTACTGTACGTCTGGGGAGAGGATCAGGGCCTGTGGCAGGGCCTGGACTGGAAGCTTCTCTGCAGGGCTGTGCCTGGAGGGGAGGTGGCTCCTGGGCTGTACCCCCAGCCACGTGATGTCTCTGAAGACAGTAACTGGCACCGCGTGCTGTTTTCGGTTCTGAATTCGGGAATTGTGGCAACTCACTACGGCAATAACTGATTTTTCCTGCCGACTTTGATGGACTTTTTATAAGATTTAATTTGAAAATGGGAGGATGAGTCATTTTGAAATAATGAGGTTTGATAGATAAAAATGTTTAATACCCGGAATCTGTGGGGGCAGAGTAATCTGGGACTCACAGTTGAGCAGTGTTGTGACACATGCCCAGATCTTGCTCCTCGTTCTCAGACCCAGAGCTCCGTTGCCACTTTCAGTTCTAGCAAAGAAGCCAGGAGGGTGGGGGTTGAAGAGGAGGCTATGAGGAAAATTTGAGAAAGGCTTGTCTACGTAGGGCTTTAGTGGAATTCTCTATAAGTAGTTGTTAAAATGTAAGTTCCTGTTTGGAAGGCTCCTAAATTACCTATTTCCCTAATACAAACTACTGGAGAGTAAAACTGTGTACATCTCCTTGGCCAATGAAGCTCTGTGGAAGACAGCATGGGAACTTTGGGGCGAGGCTGGCTAACGGACTGTCGTCCGTTATAAGGGACGGTTGTCCTGCCTAGGTGGTACTGCCTATGGGGGCCCTGGGTGGCTCGGTCCGTTGGGCATCTGACTTTGGCTCAGGTCGTATGACATGGTTTGTGAGTTTGAGCCACACATCGGGTTCTGCGCTGACGGCATGGAGCCAGCTTGGGATTTTCTCTCTCCACATATCTGTCTCTGCCCCTCCTTGAACTGCGCTTTCTTTCTCTCAAAATAAATACATCAACTTTAAAAATACATAGAGAGATAGATGCATGTTTTCTTACTCTTTATTCTTCCCCAAAAGGTAGCATTTATACTCCTTAGCATTTTGCTTTTTCACTTAGCGGTGTAGCTTAGAAATCATTCCATATCAGTTTGTAGGATTCTTAATAGTTTTTAGAGCTACCTAGTACTCCACCGTAGCAGGCCTACGTTATTCAGTCACGTTTCGTCACGTATGTCATTTTTATTAATTGCTGCAGTGAGTAACCTCTGTATTGTAGGAAGTGTATCTTCAGAGTGTATTCCTAGAAAAGGAATGGCTAGATCAAAGAGTATATACATCACAAATAGTTTTGCTACATATTATTTGACCACTGTTGTAGAAGAACCTGGAACTTGAGGGAGCAAGCAAGCATTTATGGACCAAATCCATATATAGATAGAGCAATGTGGAGGTTAAATGTCTTCATTTGATAAAAATCTCAAGCATCAACTTTCCAAAAGTCATTCCAAAGAGGGAAAAAAACACATTTCATGTAGTCTTCCTAGAGGACGAATTCAGGTGATATTTTCTTGTATCCTGTTTGAAAATTCCGTTTATAAGCTTACAAAGAATCTTTTCTTCCTGATACTTATCTTTATCAGAAGAGCTCCAAGAAGAATTTTTGAAACTCAAAATTGATTTGTTGCCAAAGGTAACCTCCAGAGAACCACTTGGAGGTTTCCCAGGTAGAGCATCTTCTTATTTACCCGCAAATCAGCAGGCGTTCGCCAGTCATTGTCCTGTTTTACTGACATGTTTGAGAAGAAGTTCCCTCTACTCCGTAGTACCCCAGCCTCTGGCTAGGAACGTCTCGTAGTGCCCCAGGCTTGACTTTGGAAGTGCCTTACAGTGTCTCCTCCTTACTTTCATTATTTAATGTGATTCTGAAAAATGGAAGGCAGATATAAAATACATACACATCTTGGAGTAAAGATTCATGTTTTGAGGAGGTTCTATTCCTTAATTATGGCTTGAACTTGCTTTAGTTTTGAGTATGAGTTTGTGTTTGAATGCAGTTGAGTTGTTTTGTGTGTGAGCGCGTTTGTAAGATTAAACCTATGGACATATATTAAATATAACTTCTAATGTAATGAATTTATATTTAGTAGATAAAATTGATTTCAAATTTTGGGAGAAAGGATTTCAGGTTTTCTAGATTAAGCAGGACCCTGAGCATGTGATTATTTTGGTGACTCTTAGTATATTAATCAGCTATCTTTAAATCTGTGTCCAAAAAATGAAGGACAAAACTTCTTTTTTTAATGTTTATTTTTGAGAGAGACAGTGTGAATTGGGGAGGGACAGAAAGAGAGAGACAGAGTGCCAGCAGGGTATGGGCAGAGAGAGAGGGAGACACAGAATCAGAAGCAGGCTCCAGGCTCTGAGCTGTCAGCACAGAGCCAGACACGGGGCTTGAACTCACGAACCGTGAGACCATGACGTAAGGCAAAGTCAGATGCTTAACCAACTGAGCAACCCAGGCGCACCCTCCTCCTCTTTTTTTTTTTTTTTTTTAATAGCACAAGGCTTATTTTGTTAAGAGATCTATTTAAATAAAACTGTCAACAACTACGGATTTGTGGATTTTTTTTCCTCTGTATTTGGGTTACTGGAATATTTTGTTCTTAATTTTTTGGTCATTATTTTGAGAGTCAAATAACATTAAAGGAGATTTGAAATTTTTGCATTAATTAAAAGGGAGACTGGGGCTTTAAAAAAAAGGACAGAAAACATATGGTGTTAAAAACAATAGGCTGTGAGTCCGATGAGCTGAGGGCAGGCCTCTGCTGCTGCTCGGCTGCTGACTCTGGGGCCTTTGTGCTTCTAAGCCTGTTTCTTCATCTGGAACATGAGGTTCATCTATCTGCCCTTGAAACTCCCTCATGGGCTTGCAGTCCTAACAGTTAAATGAGACACAGAGCATGTGAGTGCTTTATAGAGTATAAATTTTGATGCGGTTTTCTTAGGAGTATATGCCATGAGATAAATATTCCTTTGAAAATTAGAACGTTTTTAAAGTGTTTCACTTGTGTCTCCTGCCTTTAAGTAGCACGCATGCTTTTTCTTCTGTATTTGAGAGTACAAGTCTCCTGTTAAAAATTGCAGGAGCCCTAGAATTTCATTTCCTCAGTTGGGACCAAAATAATTTTCATAAAGAACTCTCCTGATCAGTAGGCAAGCCAGTCTTCAGCCTGGAGAAACGAGGGTGGGCTGTTTGTGCTCACCCGATTGGGGGTCCGTGAGGGGTGAAGGGCGTTCCAGAGAGAGGCAGGCTGATTCAGCAGCGAGCACTGGTTGGAATTCCTGGCTACAGTTCATCGTGCTGGGTCTCCCATCTCTAAATAAGGCCATTGTTTCCCTCTCTTCCCCCACACCTTCCAATAACTCTCCTGATAGAAAATGCCAATAATTTTGACTCTTTCCTCATCTTCCACATTCTGTCCCTTGCATAGACTTACTGGTTGTATTTCTGCTGGAGCTTTCAAATGATTTTCACCTTTGAGTTTTCATTGGTTGTATTTAGCCTAGGGCTGCATTCCCTCTTGCCTCGGCTTGCCATCCTGGCCCTTGTCACACAGAATGAAATCAGAACTCTGACTGGTATACATACCCTGTTGCTTCGCAGCTCCATTACTTAATGCTTCTGTTCACTTGCCTTGTCATCCATCCTTACAGACTGCCTTTCACTAACTGTGCCCTTAACATTGTTCCTTTCTCTAAGAATGCTGGGGTCGTTAAGAGCAGGCCTGGGTTCACATCCTTTCTTCATTATTTACTAGCCATATTACCCTGGAAATCTTACTGAGCCTCACTTTCTTCTTGAGAAAATGAGGATAGGAATACTATCTGCCTTATAAGATTGATGTGAAGACTAAAGGAGTTAATCCATGTAAAATACTTAGAGAGCTGTGCCTACATATGGTAACTGCTATGTAACTAGTAGCTCTAATTATTATTACTACTACTACTACTATTACTATTCCATGTACATCTCTGCTCAGTTGCCTTTTCCCAAATCTCTCCAATGACGAGTAATCTTAATCCATCCATTGATGTATCCATCTATCTATTCAATAAGTATTTATTGGGTACTTATTATATATAAGGCATAAGACCAAGAATACGAACTTGAATCAAGTACGTACTGTCCTCTAGGAATTTGGAGTCTGGTAGGAGAGATCAGAGAAGTTTAAAATACTCATCTACTCAGCAGATGTTTATGGAAAGTACTGAGGATCCAGGCACTGTGTGGTTCTGAGGCTAATATCATAGTTAATAACTAACTTTGGTGAAAGAACAGAGTTTGGGTACCTTAGGCGAAGCATAGCTGAAGTGGTTTGGGGGTACAGAAAAGAGATTCTGTCAGCTAGAATGGTCAGGAAAAGCTTTTTAGAGGGGTTGCCATCTGAGCAGGACCTTGCAGAAAGGATGGGCCTTGCCAGTCTTCACCTCTCTCCAGAGGCTTTCAACTACTACCTTGGGCTATTGCTCTGGGTGGCCTGTAGGATTTTCATAACCGTAACCTCCTCAAGGGCAGGGACAGATTGTTTTCAATTTGGAATTCCTAGTACTTACTCTGAGTCTTATATAGGCCATTTTCAGTAGAGGATGGTGACAGATTAAGGACATGTCTCTTCCCATGTAACTTAAAAGGTGATTAAAATTATTGACTCTCAGAATCTAGCAATTAAACCTATTAGAGAAAACATTTATATAAACTGAGGTTTTGGAGATGTTCATATTATTTCTTGCCACATTAATCGTAGCCACAGGACTCATGATAGGGGTGTCAAAAAGTGAACTCTGCCTCAAGCCATGTAGGTATTCTTCCCATATTTTGTGTAGTTCTGGGAAGAAACTCTACCCATTAAAACCTACCCCTAGGACAAGAATTCCTTGTGATACCATATCCTTCTGTGATACCATAACTTTGATCACGTGAGAAGTCTTAGTTTTAAAAACTGCCCAAGAGTTTTAATTCTGAATTTCTCCTTGTAGCAAGGAGCAAGGACCAACCCCAGTGGAGAGAAAGAAGAAAGGAAAGAGGAAAAGTGAAACCACAGTGGAGAGTTTAGAGCTGGATCAGGGCCTGCCGAACCCATCCCTGCGGAGTCCTGAGGAGTCCACTGAGTCTACAGACAGCCAGGTACAGCTGTGCCCGGAGCCCTGCCGGGGGTCATGGCTACCACACAGATCTCGCTGACGCGGGTCCTATTGCATTTCTCTCTCCGTCTCCAGCCTACACCCCTGTGTGTAGACCCGGGCTGGCCTTTCACTGTTTTGGTGGGTGAGCACCAAGACCACAGGCTTTCCCCCTAGTATCCTGATCCTTATACTAATGATCTCTTAGGTTTCTTTTTAGTGGTATTTGCTTTCTTCTTGGGAACTAGCATGGTATTAGGCTGTAGAAAGAATGAGTATGGAAAACAGAATTGTGGGGCACTCTGTGTAAGACGTTGGCGGGCTGCTGACTTGCAATGTAGCTAATGCTTTTAAGATTCAGAGGACTGGGCCAGTCTGCATAAGGACATTCTCATAATCCCAGATGCTGGAAAAGTCAGGTGTGTGTGTTCATTTTGCGGAAATAGTAAAGGAAGTTTGGCCAAACATAGAAACAAGGAGTTGCCCACCTGAATGAGATTTTTAAAACTATGACTAAGCATGCCAATGACATTGGTAGGAATTTTCTCCTTTGGTTGAGGCAACCTGTCTGGATAGGAGTCCTAATACTTGAAAGTGCTGTTTCTTCTGATATCCACAGCAGTTTACCTGGGTTATGCCTGCTGCAAGGGGACCATGTAAAATCATCCGACCACTGCACATTCAAGTATCCGTGGGCCCTGGTAGATTCCTAGATGGTCTTTCACTGTAGGAAGGTGTCAGCTTCCGATGTCACAGTGGTAATAAGTAGTAATGTCCGAGGTGTCAGAGCAGAGACCCTCCCCCACCCCCCATCACAGTCTGTGAACTTGGGCTAGCAGCTGTCAGGTGTCCTTGGGCAGGGCAGCCGGCATGTCATGTGGATGGAAGTTGGCAGGGGTTTAAGTGTTTCTAGGGTGGTGATCTGTACATGGGATTGGGGGATAGGTTTTCATATGGAATCCCTCATGTAAAATTAAACGTCATAGAGGTGACATAATGAAGAACTGGTAGGAACACAGAGAGGCCCTGGAGGTATGTTTTAAAAAATAAGGCAGATGGTGTTTGGCTTTTGTTTTTGGTTTTTAAGGTTGAAGGATTGGAGAGTGAGCTAGCTGGTGAATGGTTCCCAGAAGTGTTTCTGCTGCTTCGATAGGTTGTGTCCGTGAGAGGAACCATGTGTTTGTCTGTCTGAGGAAAGCCACTGGGCTGCCTCATTGTCGCATGTTGTCTCTCTAAAAGGTCATGAGTTACTTAATTATAGATGAGTCCTCAGATGGTGACTCATGAATCTTGTTTTGTCACACTTAACGTGTCTCCTTGCATTTCAAGGAGATTCTCAAAGTAAGTCCTAATAAAACTGATATTATTTAGTTTTTAAAGACTATATGGTAAGTAAATGAATTTGACTACAACTGAAACAATGATCTTACTGCCCTAAAATCAGAGCTTCCAGCTGTGCTGGAAGGGACTTGGAAGGTGATAGAATTTACCTCTCATCCCCGTTTTACAGGACTAGAAACTGACTCTGGAAAGGAGCAAGTCACTCTCCTTGATGAACAAGACACATCTCACTGATTCTGAGACCATACCTTCTACTCAGGGCATCTTGGCAATTTGGATCCCCTCCCTCAGCCAGATTTCATTTTGAGTGAATTTAATTCTTAAAAGAGTTGTGTTTAAGGAAGATTGCTTTTGTAAAGTAGGACAGGTCTCCTGTGCATGTTGGTGAGTGTAGAGGAGAGTATTCTTGTCCAAGCTCTTGCCTGTGACTCACAGAGCATGTCTCCGATGGGTGTGTTTGCCCCGCAGAAACGACGCTCGGGACGGCAGGTGAAGCGCAGAAAATACAACGAGGACCTGGACTTCAAGGTGGTGGACGATGACGGGGAGACCATCGCCGTCCTCGGGGCTGGCCGGACGTCCGCCCTCTCGGCTTCTACACTGGCCTGGCAGGCGGAGGTACAGCCTGTGGCTGGGGTGCTTGGCCCCCTTGATAGTTGTTCGGTGGCTCTTCATAGTAACCGCTGCTGATAACCATCATTTGGCTTCCTGGTGCACTTAGAGTGAAGTGCATTCCCTTTACGGTGCCCAGCAGGGCCCCCTCCGTCTCAGCAAATTCGTTCAGCATATAAAAGACTTTCTCCCCACTCCCTAGCCTTGAATTAACAGTTCTTTCCCACCTTCTGGCCCTGGAATCCCTTCTTCACATGCATTACATGACTTGGCTCATCATCTTGTAAGCGAAAATGGTTTTTTCTGCAGAGAGGTCTTTCTCTGGTATTTGGAGTAGATCCTTGCCCCTGAGCCCCGTGATTCTCAGTTTCACTCCTTGTCTGGCTCTTTCATAGCACGTGCCACAACTGATCATTGTATTCTGATTTCTGATTTCATTTATTTCTTTGTCTCTACCATCAGAATGTGAAAGTCTGATACATATTAGACATTCAGTGAATGAAATCACGCGTGCACGAGTAATTACAGTTGCAACTAGGATTCAACAAGTGTGTATTTAGAGTCTGTGCAAGTCCAGGTCCTGGGATACAAGGATGAGTATCAAAGCTTGGCTCTGGCTCTAAGAAGAAGGGGCTTATGGCTGTACTAACACTGTGATAAGTGTGGCCTTAAAAGAATGCATTAGATACAGTGGCTACACAGAAGGGGGAGTGGACAGGAAAGGGGGAAAGGTCAGGATTCTCAGAAAGGCATTTCCAACGTGAACTAAAGCCCACAGCCTGGATGGTACCATGGGCTGTGGTGTGATAGACCAGCTTGGCTGGATGTTGGGATCTGATCTGAGGAGCAGGGGAGATGAGCATTGAGTGCTAGAAGGAGTCACATTATGCAGGCCCTAGATGATAGCTAAGTATTTGACCTTAATACTGCAGAGCAAATAGTAGGGGGGGAGGGGACATTGAGGGTTTCTGCAGAGAAGCAGGATGGCCTTGTTTGTATTTTAGGGATTTCCATTGGCAGCGATCTCAAGGAGGAAGAGGGACCTGATACCCAAATGCTAGAAGGAAGAGAGGTGAATTTTGAAAAGGAGGAGGTCTGTGCCAAGGAGCTTACAGGGAAGGCATTAGAAACAAAAGAAGAAACAGGCTGTGCACAGAGGAAGGGCATCATTGCCAGCAGCACGTTCTGGAACACGGGCTGGCTGTGGTTGTGGCCTCCCTGTCGCTGACTTGGCGGAATTCACGCTCTGCGTATGCGACAGAGCACAAACACCTGTCCTTCCTCCCGGGCACCAGGGTGGCTTAGTGGAGCGGGTAATACTTTATCTGTCTAAACCACCTTGCCTCCAGCTTCAAGCATTTCACATAATTTCACATGTCCTTTCGCCCTGTGTTTGCACGGAGAGTAGCTAGGAGGAGGGATCATCATCCCTGGTTTGACAACCAAGAAGCAGGCACAGAACAGTCCGGGTCATGGAACACCCCAGTGGCAGTCGACCAGTGACTGGCATCTAAGAGTTGATTTCAGGTCCCTTTGCCAAGAGTAGTCCAACCAATGAATGCAGCGCTTAATAGAATAATAATTTGATGTGCTGCCTGTGCAGTGCTCTTCCAGCAAATAGTTAAGAGTGGTCCTGGAGAGACTGCCATGAGGCGATAGGATTCTACTGCTTTATAATGGGTTTTCCTTCCTTGGAGATTTTATGGTTGGTTTGGTAGTTAAAACACTAGAAGGGAATTTATTTTCTCCTAGTAGCCGTTCAGCCCGTCATTAACCATATTTCAGTTGTTGTTATGACTTCTTTCGTGGTACCTGAAGGGCGGCTTTAGCTGATCTGACAGAAATAATTCAGGAAATTTTATGTATCTTAACAAGGCTCTTTTTATCCTCTTTAAGGCACATGAGAGAGAGCGCTAATCTATGGTGAAACATAAGACAGAGTCTGAATTTGCATTAGTTAGGCCTCAAAAATGGTTAGGAAATGCACGCAGAACGAGGCCTGGCCTGTGGCTTTGGCGAGCACATGGATCCGGCCTGTGTGCCCTGGGCGGGGCCTGCCCTGCAGTGTAGACAGACGGCCTGCAGGGGGACCAGGTGGTTCTAGGGGGAGGCCTCTCCTGAGCCAGTCGCTGTTGCACGTGCCTCTGGTTTACGTTTCAGGCTTCCTGGTGAGGTTTGCATAAAGATTTCCCAGGCTGATGCAGAGCCTGAAAGTCCTGAAACTCCTCTAGGATTCCAGGCAGTCAGTACCCAGCGGCACAGAAAATCAGTTGAAGACTCCGAGGCCTTTTCTTGTGCCCTCCGGAGGCCCCTTGGATGGCTGGCTGGCTGGCTGCCGACTGTAGCTCGGGGCCAAGAATGGTGTGGAGTCACCAGTAGCAAGGCCATGCTGCTGGTTCGCTGCATTTCTTGGGCGGTGCCTCCTCAGCATGCCGTGCCTGCTCTGTGGCCCTGGCCAGCCCCGAATTGCAGCCTCAGCACTGGTTATCTAGCGGGGAGGGGCTAGAAACACGTTTACACGTGATTCGAGGTAGGCCAGGACTGGCATGCTAGCCGGCCCTGCTCTGGAGCCAGAGGGACAGTCCCCTGACTGGGATACGGGAATCCGGGCAGGAAATAACTTTCCGTCCTCACTGTGACTCTTTGCTTTCTTACTCGTTGTCAAATGGATGTTGGTGCCTGGAATGGAGACAGACGTTCGTGGTGGTTGTGTAGATTTTTACAAGGCTGTCTCAGTTTCTGCCCCCCACGGTTGGTGCAGTTTGTGTGATTTTGCCTTTTAGAACAGAGGGCTTTAATCTGAATGAGACTTCAACCCCCGGTGCCCTCCTGTGCCTCTGTGTCTCCGAGGCCAGCGCCCTCGGCTTCGTCCGGCCTTTTGCTGTGCCTGGTGGGCTGAGCCTGGTTGTTTGCTTCCCCAGAAGTCCCGTTCCCCCGAGCTGCTCTGTGCTCTGAGGTAGTTGCTTCTCAGCTCCTATATTAAATCAGAGCTGCCTGATTTTTGTTTTAAATGCGACCGCATTCTACTTGTTTACATCCTTTTATTCTCTACCTCATTCTCGTCAAATGCTTTTGCTCTACTAACGCTGGTTACTTAGGGTTCCGTATATGCATCCTGTTTCCTGTGGACTCAGTCTCTATCCTTCCGGTTCATTTCAGCTTTCCTTCCTGCTCCTTGTCCTCTTGCGACCCACCATTCCTTAGGGCCCAGCTAAAACCTCCCCTGTTCTGTGAAGTCCAACCTGCTCTTGCTTTTTGCATGCTTGTTGGACTTATGGTTGCTGTCACACCAATCAGAATTTAACCTGGGACATTTCTAAAAAAAATGTTTGATGTTGCTTTCCCTACAGGAATGTCAGCCCCTGAGACTGGGCATCTCACATACTTGGTGATTCGGAAAGTGATTTGCTTCTTGCTAGAACCTCTCCCTTGTGGTTAGCTAAATAGAACTAAATCGGGTGGTTGATTCAGGTTGGGGGTGACTAGGGTTGAAAATGTTTGAAATTTTCCCTAAGAAAAAAATTTTAGTTATAGGAGTCTCTGACATGAAAGAGAATGAATTAAAATGGCCTTCTTTGAAGGATAATTTGAGAAAATTCCAAGTAGCTGAGAACAGATGGCTGTTAGGGAAGTGTGTTTGGCAAGCAGATTTAGTTTATATCTGTGTGTATCTGTATACACTGAGTGTTGATACACACATGGTCGTGCTTATGCACAATCTCTGTTTAGAAGATTCCTGATTTTCTGGTTTCCGCCCTACTTTGATGTGTATTTTGGAAATGCTACTCCCTTTTCCTTTTATTAGGATAGAGTAGAGCCTGCTCACAGTATTTTGATGAAAATCAGTCTTTTTTTAAAGGAATTATTCTTTTCTCCTTTTTCTTTAATTTTTTTTAAAAAGTTCATTTATTTATTTTGAGAGAAACAGCACGAGTGGGGGGAGGGCAGCTGCAGAGGGAGGGGGAGGATCCCAAGCAGGTTCCATGCCCAGCGAGGAGCCCAGTGTGGGGCTTGGCCCCACAAACTGCAAGGTCATGACCTAAGCTGAAATCAAGAGTTGGTCACACAGCCAGCTGAGCCGCCCAGATGTCCCTGAAGCCTTTTGTCCTTTTAATGCTCAGAGTGAAGTTCTATCGTTTCCTGTCCGTGTGTTAATGTTTCCTTGGATCTGGCTGGTCCTAGTAAAAAACCCCACATAGCAATCAGATTCCTACCACTAAAACCCATCTTTTTCTATTCTTAACGGCAGAGAAAAGGGTAGAAACGTTTGGAGCAATCTGGTATTGAGGAAGACACCATTGTTCCTGTCAGCACGTGCACACACGTATGCGTGCTCCCCGGTTAGTCTGGGTGCTGCAGACTTGGGGGTAGGTGGGAAAGGTAGTCCGCAATTATGAAAGTTCAGTGCTGGGTAACAGGGATCTAACTTAGATGTCCCTGCACTTTTAGAGCCCCTCCTAAATTGCCCTGTCTTAAATTGTGCGATTCCTGGCAGATTCTCGGCACTTGCTTTATGCTGATATTACCATTTGTATTGCAAAGTCTCTTAATGTTATTTATTCAAAAATACTTCTTGAGGACCTGCTACCTGCCAAGGAATGTTTTGTGCTGAAGATAACATCAAGGAGCAAAAGAGGCAGAAATCCCTGCTCTCCAGAGGGAGCAGCATACAACAAATGGAGAGGGGGCCTGCGAAATCCATGCAGTGCATCCCTTCCTCACATTTGCTGGATTCTGAACCTCGTGGCTAAGCTCCAAGTTTCCAAAAGGTGGAAATAACTAGGTAGAGGCTGGGAATAAACCTAAAAAATAATAAAATTGTGTAGTATATCAACAGTGGTAAGTGCTATGAAAAAAAATCAGGAAAAAAATCAAGGGAGGGGTGATGTGGAATTGAGGAGGGAGGGTTGCCATTTTAATTAGGGGGGTCTGTTTTGGCCTCGCCAAGGTAACATTTGAGCGAAGAATTGAAGGCAGTAAAGGCGTGAGGGAAGCTGAGAGAGAGAAGGGCATTTTAGGCAGAGGGCATAGCCTACACAGAGTCTCTGCGGTAGGAACAGGCCGCTAGTGTACGTGAGGAGCAGACAGGGGCCCTGAAAGGTAACGAGACGGGACAGTTGGTGAGCGCTAGCAGGGTTTTTAGGCCTTTGAAAGATGTTTGGGTTTATTCTGAAAGAGAAGCCTTGTGAGCAGATTAAGCAAAAGAGCGACATTATTATGGCAGTTCTGAGTGTTGTATTGTGAATAGACTAGTTGGGCAGGAGTGGAAGCAGGGGAACTAGGCAGTAGGCAGTTGGGAATCATCTGGGTGAGAAATGAAGGTGATTTAGACCAGGGTAGAAGCAGTGGAGGGTGAGAACTTGCTGAATTCAGGACATATTTTGAAGATACAGCCAACATGATTTCTTGGCTAATCTGACATGGTGTGTGGGGAGAATGGGGGAATCAGTAATTACACCAAGATTTTTGGTCTGAACACCAAGTAGGATAGAATTCCCTGTCACTCTGTTGGGAGAAAACTGTAGATGGAATGGGTAAGGAAGGGAAGTGGGCTAGCGTAGCAGGAGCGTGCATTTTAGACACTTTAAGTATGAAATACCTCTGAGATATTCAGGTAGAGATGGCAGGTGTATGCCATATATATTAGACATAGGAGTCTGTGAATTGAGGAGCGGTTCATGAGCTGGATCCATAAACGTGGCTGACGTCATGATGTAGCCCTTACCTCAAACCGCAAGACCAGATAAGATCACCAGGATAATGAGTATAAATAGAAAAGAGTAAAAAGTAGGCCCTAGGGAGTTCCCGGAATGAGAGTTGATGTGGGAGGATCCCTACTTCCAGGGAAGACCCAGTAGTTCATGGCAGGGCAACACCCACTGCGCGGGGGAGAACGTATCTTTAAAGGCATCAGATATCTGTGGAAGCAACCAGGATTAGATGAACGAAAATTCCAGACAGTGATGAGCTATTACTAGATGAACCGACAGTTGTGGACTGTGTCTTCTTTGGAAACCTTCCTCAATTCTAGGTGTGGGCTGAGGATCAGGCTTGGCTCAGACAGACTCTGGGTTGAAGAGAAACCATCACCATCTGCCCCTCCTGATGAAATGATTGGAAACTAGAGGAATCCCCAAAGCAAACAGCTTTCACCAGGACAATGCGGAGTTCTGGGGTAGCCCAAGAAGTTAGTGGCTCATCCAGAAGGCAGACTGAATGAAATCTCACAGTCTCATGGTACTTAGAGGGAAACTCTCACTAAGGGGATGGGCTTAATGTAGAAAAACTAACTCTCCCTGAAGATAGGTTTTTTAGAGGGGCAACGGGGTGGCTCAGTCTGTTAAGTGTTTGACTTGATCTCTGCTCAGGTCATGATCTGGCGGTCCATGAGATTGAGCCCCGAGTCAGGCTCTGTGCTAACAGTGCAGAGCCTGCTTGGGATTCTCTTTATCCTTCTTTCTCTCTCTGCCCTTCCCCTACTCACACTTGTTCTCTCTGTCTGTCTCTCTCTCAAAATAAATAAATTAAACTTTGAAAAAGGGAGAGAGAGACTTTTAACCTACTTGGGATTGGAGACTCTAGGGCTCAGGAGTAAAAAGACCTGCCACATCCAGTTGGTGACCTAACAGTAACCCAGACCTGACCCAGTTCAGTGTCTCATGGGACCCAGGGACCACCGCCTGCCCCAGAGAAAATAGGAAATAGTTGTGGAAAATATTGTTAGGAGCTGCTATGGTTCCTTTATTCACAGTATCTACCATAAGTAAAAAAAAAAAAAAAAAAAAAAACTATTGGACATTGGAGGAGGCTGGGGGAAAATGTGACTAAAAAGAGTAATATATAATAGAAGCAGACCCTAAATGATCCAGATATTGGACTTAACAGAAAAGAACTTTAAAATAACTATGATTAACATGTGAAAGAAAATAAAAGGTGAGCCAAAGTTTTAAAGTGAAGAATTGAGAAATGAATCTGTAAAGAGACTCAGATCAACAGTATGCACTGAAAATTCCAATTTAAAAAAACTTAGAACACAGTGGATGACATTAAATGCAGATTAGGGGGGGTGGCTTGATTGGTTAAGCATCCAACTTGGGCTCAGGTTATGATCTTACAGTTCTTGAGTTCGAGCCTCGTGTTGGGCTCTGTGCTGACAGCTCCGAGCCTGGAGCCTGTTTCATATTCTGTGTCTCCTTCTCTGCCCCTCCCCTGCTCACACTCTGTCTCTTTCAAAAATAAACATTTTATATATATATATATACACACACACACACATATACATATATATACACACATATCTAAAAACGTTTTATTTTTTAAGATATAATTTTTAATATTTTTTAATGTTTTCTTTATTTTGGAGAGAGAGAGAGAGCGTGAGCAGGGGAGGGTCAGAGAAAGAGGGAGAAATAGAATCTGAAGACCGGCTCCAGGCTCTGAGCTGTCAGCACAGAGCCCAACGTGGGGCTTGAACCCATGAACTGTGAGTCATGACGTGAGCTAAAGTCAGACGCTTAACCGACTGAGCCATCCAGGTGCCCCTCTAAAAACGTTTTAAAATTTGAAAACGTTTTAAAAAATTAAAATAAAATAAAAATCAAAGCAGATTAGATACAACAGATGATTGATGACTTCGAAGACAAATCAATAGAAAATTTCTGAACTGCCACATAGAAAAAAGAATGTAAAGAGCAGAAGAAAGCATGTGAAACAATTGGGGTACAGTGAAAAAGTGTAATGTGTGTATCTGATTTGAGTCCCAGACATGGAGGAGAAATTGGAGCAGAGGAGTGGTTGATGATAAAAGTAAATGGCCAACAACCCCCATAAACTGATGAGGATATCAGCCAATACTTTCAACATCAGGTAACTCCCAGGCAGGGAAAATACAAAAACAAAAACTGTACTCATGCATATCTGAAACTATAGAAAACCAAAGACTTAAAAACCAGTATGTAACAACTGACTACTATTATTATATTAAGTGCTACAATATTGAATGGTTTCCCCCTGAATTTGGGAATAAGAAAAAAAAATTCCACTATTATCATTATATTCAGAAATGCAGGGGGTGCCTAGTAGCTCAGTCAGTTAAGCGTCCAACTTAGGCTCAGGTCATTCATGATCTCACATTTTGGGAGTTTGAATCCTGTGTTGGGCTGTCTGGTATCAAGGTCGAGCCTGCTTCAGATCCTCTGTCTCCCTTTCTCTCTGGTCTTCCCCATCTTGGTCTATCAAAAATAAATAAACATTAAAGAAAAATTATATGTAATATAAAATTTTTTTAAATGCACTGGAGGTTTTCACCATTACTATAAGGAAAATGAAGAAATAAAAAGTTTAAAAATTGGAACAAAGAAGTAAGTTCATTATTTGTAGATGACATGACTGTGTGTGTAGAAAATTCAACAGAATTAACAAACCATTAGAATTAGTAAATGTGGATTTAGCTAAATTGTTAGATACAAAGACCATGTACAAAAACATCTATTTTATTTCTATGAACTAGCAACATGAAATCAGGAAAGGAAAATGTAAAATGCCATTTGTAACATCATCAAAAATATTGGATATTCTGGAATAGCTCTCAAAAGATACAGAATCCCTCTTTAAATGAAAAGCATCGCTGAAAGAAATTCAAGAAGACCTAAGTAAATGGAGCAATATTCAGTATTGTTGCATGTATTCAGTATTGTTAACATGTCTGCAATTCACTCCCAGTCAGAATCTAAGCAGGGTGTTTTCTGGTAGAAATTGACAATAGAAACACACAAGACTAGAAAAGCCAGGCAGTCTTTACAAAGAGTTAAGTTGGAAGATTCACTGTAATCCAGACTTTTAATCAAGCTCCAGTAATGAGACCAGGTAGTGTTGCTATGGGAATAAGTAGGCCAGGGGGGCCAAGCAGCTGCGCTGCTCAGGAGGGCTCCAGCCAGCCCCGCGTGGCTGGTGAGCGCTGTAGTTACCGCTAGTCTGATTGCAGATGTGCTTTCAATGCGGATTTTAAAGACTTAATGAATGAATGAATATAAAGTATTTCATTAATAATTTTACCTCAGTTACGCATTGAAATAATAAATTTTTGGATATATTGCTTTAAATAAAATATATTAAAGTTCATTTTATTTGTTTATTTTTACTATTTTCATTTTTAGAGAGAGCACGAGAGGGGCAGAGGGAAAACGAGAGAGGGAATCTCAAGCAGGCTCCCTGTTCAGCACAGAGCCCAACATGGGGCTCAATCCCACGACCCTGGGATCATGACCTGAGCCGAAATCAAGAGTTGGATGCCCAACCTAACTGAGCCCCTATTTTTACTTTGTTAATGTGGCTCCAAGAACATTTTAAATTACTTTATGTGGCTTACTGAGTGACCTTGGTAGAAGCAATGGTTCAACAAGACACAAGAATGTATAAAAGAAAAGATTGATAAGGTAGATTATGTGAAACTTCTGTTCATCAAAAGACACATTTATAGAAGCAAAAGGCAAACCGTAGAATGGTAGATAATATTTGTAAGCTGTGTAACTGACAGGACTCCTATTCAGAAATGTATAATGAACTCTTATAATTTTAAAAAAGGACAAGTTTTTAAATCAGCAAATGACTTGAACAGGAGCTACATAGAGAAGTTATCCACATGGCCAATAAGCATATGAAAAGGTACTCAGCATCCTCAGTTAATAGGGGGATGGGAATTAAAGATGTGAATTTAGCCACAAGATTGGCCAAAATTTTAAAGACTGACGACACCAAGTCACATTGCTGGTGGGTGTAAAAATTGTTAGAATCACTTTGGAAAAAATTTTGACCTCATTCATTAAAACAAAACATACAATTTACCTCATAACCTAGCAATTCCCCTTTTCAGTATATATCCAAGATAAATGACTGCATTTGTCCACCAAAATATATACACTGTATATGAATGTTGGAAACAACTCAAATATTCCTCGACATTGGATAAATAAATGGTAGTGTATTTATACAACAAAATACAATGCAGAAATACAGAAGAATGAACCACATACTATGTAGTTCCATTTACATGACGTTTAGTAATGGGCAAAATTAATCAGTGGTAGTAGAAGTCAGAAGAGTGGTACTTCCAGTGTGGGCACAAGAGACTCCCAGAATGTTAGGAATGTTATGTAACTTGGTCTAGGTGGTGTTTATACAAGTGTGTGTGTGTGTGTGTGTGTGTGTGTGTGTGTGTGTGTGTGTGTGTATGTAAAAATTCATCAGTTATCCCTTGAGATCTCTATGTACTGTATGTATGCCGAACTTCAATAACTTTACATTGTTATGTTAGCATATCTGGTAGTTACTTGCTGAGGAGGACTGTAGCTCATCTATTTCTGTAAGACTAGTGAATAAACATAAAAGACATTAAATAATGTGAAAGAAATTTAGGAAGGCGAGGAAGTTAGGAAGTACAAAATTAGGCAGGAGGTTGGTTCATTCATCTACTTTCTCTTAACTGGCACCTGTTCCTTTGTTGGCTGCAAGGTTGGGGTAGTGATCTTCAGTTTAAGAAGGTATACCTGGGGGCGCCTGGGTGGCTCAGTTGGTTGAACGTCTGACTTCGGCTCAGGTCATGATCTCACGGTTTGTGGGTTCGAGCCCTGCACTGGGCTCTGCTGACAGCTCGCTCAGAGCCTAGAGCCTGTCTTCCGATTCTGTGTCTCCTTCTCTCTCTCTGACCTCCCCTGCTCACACTGTCTCTCTCTCTCTCTCAAAAATGAATAAAACATTAAAAGGAAAAGTACACCTGGCTCTGGCTCTGGCCCTTTGCTGTTAGCCCTCCTGACAGTATTGGCTAGATCCCAGTGTATGAAGAAGGAGGAGACTTTTTTTTTTTTATCTTTTATTTATTTTTGAGAGAGAGAAAGACAGCATGAGCAGGGAACAGACAGAGAGAGAGAGACACACACACACACATAGGATCTGAAGATAGGCTCCAGGCTCTGAGCTAGCTGTCAGCACAGAACCTGACGTGGGGCTCGAACCCACGAACATGAGATCATGACCTGAGCCAAAGTCAGACGCCTAACCGACTGAGCCACGCAGGCGCCCCAGGAGGAGACTTTTAATTAAGTGACATAGATTATTAACTGCAGTGTGTGGCACTGGTGAGTTTGATGCTTTACTTCGTCAAGTATTTCCTCTCTCTTCCTCTTCCTTGTATTTAGTATTAGCAAATATATACTAGTCCTCCACCAGTGCCTGGCCTTCTCAGGGCATCAGCGAGAATAGGAGATAAAATAAGGATCCCTGCCCTCAGTAGGTTTCACTATAATAGAGAAGATGGGCAACAGCCACCTGCCGCTTCCTCCTTTCCTTACTTGTGCTTCAGAATCAGGCAGAACAAACACTTGAGCAGAAAAACAAAAGCTTAGTGTGTATCCCCATCCCTTCCTCCTGTGTGGTAGGCACAGTTTACTTGTCTTCTTGTTGAGCAGTGGGAGAAGACTCTTGTCACTTTGGATTAACTTTGGCATGGCACCTAGCACCATGCCAGGTGACTAGGGGAATGTAATAAATATTTGTAACCTTTGGGAGCATCTGCCATTGCCTGCTGATCCCCATACTTCTTTTCTACCATCTGCCCTTGTCGTCTTTTTTTTTATTTCTTTCTTTCATTCGTTCTTCTAGTTCTTTCCTGGGGAAAGCTTGATTTTAGGTATCTTAGAAAATATGTTCTCTGTAATGGTATGACTGTGGGACAGGTGAGTCCTAGAATGGGTAGGACTAAAAACAGTGATAATGCAGCATGAAGTCATTCTTTTGGGAAGTTCTGATCAGGAACCCAAGTTATTTTGGGAACTCGGGCTATTGTGATGAGCCACCTTCTCATATTCTGTTCTGAGTCTCCTGTTGTGGGCAAATACTAGATCTGGGGAGGTCAGAGAGTACATACAAAACCTCTGAAATAGAACGGCTCAAATCAAGTCTTAGAAAGAACATCAAATGTGAGTATTCTGACCCAATGCACCCTTTTTAAGTTTGTAATTTATTTTTTTAATGTTTATTTTTGAGAAATAGAGAGAGAGTGAGAGACAGAGCATGATCAGGAGAAGGGCACAGAGAGAAGAAGACACAGAATCTGAAGCAGGCTCCAGGCTCTCTGCTGTCAGCACAGAGCCCGATGCAGGGCTCGAACCCTTGAGCTGTGGGATCATGACCTCAGCCGAAGTTGGGTGCTTAATCAACTGAGCCACCCAGGTGCCCCAAGTTTGTAGTTATTTAATCAAATACTCTGTAGGGAGATTTTGTTGAGATCAGGAGCCTAGAAATGTTGATGTGTAGCTGGGGTAGAAACAAAGAAATTAATTTGTTTTTAGGTAGGATTTATAGTCAGAGGATGATCGGTGAAACAGCCATTTCCAGACACAGAAGGGAAAAACTGTATCATTTAGTAGAGAATAATTATGCCTTTCATTTGCATAGTGCTTACTGCTCCAAAAATATTTTCACATACCTTTTTATCCTTCCAGTAACCCAGTGAGGTAAGTATATTTAACTACTATTTTAATAGATTTGGAAACGAAGAGGTGTTAATTGCCTTACCCAAAGGCAGTAGCTGGTAGGTGTTAGAATTAGGACTCTGGTTTTAAGGCCCCCAGACTCCTTTCGTTACACCTTTTCTGAAAATTTTATGCAGCAACATGTAGGCAGGTTTGGCAGAAAAGGGAAGTCCTAGGACCAATTTTAGTGATGCTAAAGGCAGATCTGAAACTAAGAGTCTGAAAAGCAGCATAACTTCTCCACTTGAGTGGAGGGGAGGTGTTAGGCTTGTGCCCAGAGGTTCAAATGCTTGTGATCTTTCGATCACTCTGTGGACTGGTAGGGAGGGATCCTCAGCACTCACCGGTGAACTTCCAGACCAAGTAGTACGGGCCCCAGCATCTCCTGCAGAATTATTTCTTGGATTCTGTGGTGCCAGTAATTTTCTTTCTTCTTAACCTCTGTCTCCAGGAGCCTCCAGAAGATGACGCAAACATCATTGAGAAGATCCTGGCATCTAAGACCGTCCAGGAGGTGAGTAGCTTATGTGTCAGCTCTTCTATCACAGTTTCTGTTGTGAAAGAGGTTTGGCTAGAGAACCTGGGATGGGCCTGATTGGCCAGAATGAGAGCAAAGCAGAATGTTGTCTGGCTGGTCATTCTTTTATTTTTTTTATTACTTATTATTCTTACTCTCTTGGAAGATTTAGATCCTAAATTCTTAAATATTTGAGTATAGCCCCAAATAATTTTTTCCTTCATTGTAATGCTAGCAGAAAGTATTTGTCCCTTAGCTGCTGCAGCCCAGGGAAGGTCCTCAGGGGACCAAGAAAAAAACATGGAAATAGAGTCGTATTGAAAACATTTGAAACCTGATGAGTGGATCAAGAGATGTGGTATATATACACAATGGAGTACTACATGGCAATGAGAGGGAATGACATGTGGCCCTTCGTAGGAAAGTGGATGGACCTTGAGGGTGTCATGCTGAGCGAAGTAAGCCAGGCAGAGAAGGACAGAAACCATATGTTTGCACTCATAGGTCTAACAGGAAATATTCAGAATGATCTAGCTTCAAGAAAAGCAAGCAGTTAGTAGTGCTTAAGAAGAATTGATTCAGTATCTAACGGATAGTTGATACCTGTCACAACACAGCATTTTATATACTGTTAAGTGAAACTACAATACAATCTAAGTTTATTTTGGGAGTGTTTGCTGTATAATTGGATTTAATGAAATGTTTAGAGGTGCAGTAGGCATGACTTTGAGTAGATAATGAAAGAAAATGCAAAATGCAATCGATTCATGATGTGGTTTCATCTTAGCTTGGGCAAACCATGCAGTAT
>NC_043711.1:88516970-88626927 GCF_006229205.1 Suricata suricatta | reverse complement strand
AAAAAAAAAAAAAAAAAAAAAAAGAAAACATTTGAAGGGCGGGTTCTTGAGAACTTTCAGGACCATTGTGGAGATCCAGAGAGCATACCTGGGGTGAAGGGTGTGTTGTTGCTGGTGAGAACATAGTTTTCAAATATTTATGAGCGCAAACTTCCTTACTTTGAGAGTGGGTACCACTGAGGTTTCTGGGTGCTGGTCAGGGGGTGTGCCAGAGACCCGTGTTTTCACTCGCTCACCAGGCTTCGGGCCTGACAGCTTTCGGAGCCCTGGGCCGGTTTGGGTTTATCAGCTGAATGCTGTCCCAGCCTGGACCGTGGAAGGACACCAGGAGGGTCATTTTCTTTTTACCTCCTGGCTTGCTGTGCATTCATCCTTAGGGAAGGCTGCTCAGTAGCTGTCAGGAAAAGAACTGGGAAACAGAAAAAGTCCTCAGGAAATCTGTACGAAAACCACACAGAGGTGTTGATTTACCTGTTTTCTGGTGCTACATCAGGGTGATCTGAGCTGTTAACTGCTTGCTGTTGGTTACAGGTTCACCCAGGAGAGCCCCCGTTCGACTTGGAGCTATTCTACGTTAAGTACAGAAATTTGTACGTGTGTTTTCATGTATTATTTGTACTTGGATTTTATATGAATAAGATTTCCTTTCCCTTATCACATCATCTTCTGCATTTTCCAAGAATGGCCCGTGAGGCCTGATCCACAGATCTCGATTGACTCAGTGCACGTTAGGCAGTAGTACTTACCGTGGGCTGTGCGGACACTCACCGGGGAAGCCCTTGCTCGAGCACACTTAGGCCCAGCTGACTCAGACTGTGGGAGTAGGCCCCAAGGACTCAAGGACTGGAGCTTATTCAAACTTCCCTGAGCCATTCTCGCCTGCTCCTGGTGCAGACCCACAGTCCTGTAGCTCGCCCTGTTTCCCTCGTGCATTTTTCTTTCTTCCTCTGCCTCGTGGCCGCTTTCGCTCGTGTGTGTTAATGACCGCCGCCTGTGCCTGCCCTCTCTCTGTCCTCAGGCAGTTTGTGTAGAAGCTGCAGAGGGACCAGTCGTTTGGAATTCATGGCTGCATTGTGTTGTTGTTGTTGTCGGGTTAGCGCAAGGCCCTTCGCAGCCCAGTCTCTGGCAGTTTCCCCACAAACTGCTACTTCTGGGTTAGGTGGTCACCCTGCTTTCAGTGAAACACTGTAGGGCTCAGTGGTGTGGCGGTTTGCCCTTGTCTCACAGTTTGTGTGTCTTTGGACAGTTCCTACTTGCATTGTAAATGGGCCACAATGGAAGAGCTGGAAAAGGATCCTCGCATCGCACAGAAGATCAAGCGATTCAGGAACAAACAAGCCCAGATGAAGCACATTTTTACTGAGGTAAAGCAATATTTGCCAACTAATTTGACCACTGCTCTTCTTGCAGTTTTAAATGTTGAGTTTAAGTTTCTTTACGTCAAAGTCCTGTACAGATCTGTTGTTGCTCAAATCACATCCCTAAATGTGCCCTGATTGGCAGCAAAACCAGTCTGGGCTTAAGCTGAAGGAAAAAAATTATCCGGATAACTTTGAAGAAAAGGAGGGATAAAAATTACTCTTAAAATGGGGCGCCTGGGTAGCTCCAGTAGTGTCCAACTTCAACTCAGGTCATGATCTCGCAGTCCATGGATTCGAGCCCTGCGTCGGGCTCTGTGCTGACAGATCAGAGCCTGGAGCCTGCTTCAGATTCTGTGTCTCCCTCTCTCTCTGACCCTCCCCTGCTCGCACTCTGTGTCTTTCTCTCTCAAAAAGAAATAAATATTAAAATTTTTTTAAAAAATGACTCTTAAAATGTAGTGGCAAGCACTAGGCCTCGAGTGCACTCAGGTGCCAGGAAGCCATTGTGCGTCGCTGCAGTGCTTAATCAGCTCCTTCTGCGTGTTGCACTCCTCTGCAGGTGACAGAAAGTTATTTTAGGATAACGGCAGTAAGCATTCTTGTCCCAGGGTGCGGGCCTTCATCCTTAGCTTTTGCATTGGGCCCCAGCCCTCTCTGGGGTGGCTTTAAAGCATGTGAGGGCTGTTTCCCGTGTCATTGTTCTTCTCATAAAGGACTGGGGGAAGAAGACAGCTGGAAGGAATTGGGAAACCGTCTCGAGGCCCCACTGGATACTCTCCTCTCCCTGTTCTTGGAACATTTTATCTGCACCTCTATTTTTGCAAGTATTTTCTGTGTAGTAACTTGTTTACACGTCTCTTCCATTTTAAGCCCAATGAGACAGACAGGGACATGTCTTCCTTGTATTTCTATCCCTGGTACTAGCCACAGGGTCAGTGCTCAGGAAATATTTGGCTGCGCCCCTGGTAAGGGGGTGGGGGCTGCCTTATGCTCTTCCTCTGCTCCAGACTCTTTAGCACATTTTCTTGAAATACAGTCCACGCTCAATATAGCCTACAAAGCCCCATGTGTCTGTTTTGTGCTTTATTCTCAAGGGAATGATTTTGACTGGGCTGGGGATAGAGAGCCAAAGCTATGTTGGAGTGTATAGAAATAATGTGCCAGGAGCTCATAACTTGTGTAGGAAGGAAAGGCTTTTGAGAAGATCAGAGAACATCCTGAGATTAAGGAGGAAGAGAGGTGGGTAGCAGTTCCTATTATATGGTCTTTAGTTTTGACCTGTTGAACATTTTTATTAATGACTTGGATTAGTGACATTCTAATAAGATCAAGAGTAACATAGTTTTGAATAGAGCTTCTTCCTACCCATTATTTCCCGCTGCTTTATGCGGTCGCAGGGGCAAGTGTCATGGGGGCTCAGGCTTGGCAGGCTGAGACGGCCCGCACTCTGCAGGGGCAGAGGCCTTCTGACCACACCGGGGTGCCTGAAAACCAGATCCAGCGCTGGGAGAACGCATGGCAAAATCAAAGTTCAGGTTTAATGGACAGGCTAGGATGAATGAAATACAATGGCAGTAAATAAACGTAATGCCATACATTTGTATTTTTTACATCTTTACAACTTCCAGGTAGGGAAAATGACTGACTAGCAGCTCTAGGGAGAAGACACTGCCCATTAAATTACAAGTTTTCCTGTTGGCCAAGAGTAGGGTGTGTAGCTACTTAAAAAGTAACGGTTATCTTAGAACATATCAACAGAACAGTCCTGCTGCGCCTTTTCCTTCGGTCCTGAATGTTCTGTCCCTTTGGGTATCAGGGTTCAGTGGGACACTTTGGGGACCTGAGTGCAGCTGCAGGAGGATAGTAACACTGATAAAGGAAGCCGGGCTGAGTGATTGTCAGCAGACGTGGAAACTGGACTGCATGGTCCTAGGAACCTGGGCTCTTGGAGCCAAACTACCAGGGTGTAGTTTCCACTCCCCTCCCACAGAACTTGGTGACCTTGGGCCACTTGCACAAGCTCTTTCAAACCCACTGTCCTCTGTGTAAAGCAGAACTCCTAATAATATCAGCTTCACAGAATCCCTGGAAGGACTAAATGACAGTGTTTACATAGTGCTTATCACAGTGCCTGGCCCACAGTCACTGCTCATAAATGTTAGCTCTCTGCATCATTAAGGGATCTAGAAACTGGGGGCCCGAATAACAGTTGAGCACCTTCAGCACCTCAGGTAATTTCACCCACATCGGGTGGAGGTTGTTGAAGAGCCGGCATGGAAGGAAAATGAACTTTGTTATTGCTCTTGTCGAGGAAGCAGTCACACCAGTGAGCCCCCGTTACAGGAAGGAAACTAGGCTGTAATTTAATAATAATAAAGGTAAAGATCATGATGCCACCACTGAGCAGGCAGAGCAAAGCTGTCTTGGCAATGGGTCAGGTCTTAGAGGGCAGCAAATTCCCAAACAGAGAATAATGGAATCAGAGGGAGTGTTGCCAGGGATGTTATAAAAAGTATTCCTGTGTTGAAGATGAAACTAGATAGCCCCTAAAGTGCCTTCCAGTCAACGGGGCAATAAGAACATTCTAGCAGTCCAGGAGGACAGCTTCTGGGTAAGAAAGACCTATGTAAATGTTCCAGTTCACACAGCTCGGTGGCTCTGGTCGCATTACTTATTTAACTTCTCTGAGTTAGTTCCCTCATCAGTAAAGTAATTATTGTATCTAGTCCGTAAAGTCGTTTTGAGACGTAACGCACTTAGCACTACGCTGGACACACGTTAAATATTTCCAAGTGATGCGTATTGTTGTTTCGTAAGTACACTTTTTGGGGAAGCGTAATGCACATGAAGGTAAACAAATCCTAAGGGTGCAGCTCAGTGAATTTCTACCAAATATACACACCTGGGTAGTCACCACCTAGATCAGAAAATAGAACATTGTCAGCCCCCCCGGAAGCTTCCCCTCATGCCTCCTTCCAGGGTTCATTGTTATTATTGATATGTAAAAGAAAAACTAATTCTGAGTTTCCAAGGGTTATCTTTGGAATGAAAAGCAGTAAGAAAAAAGGAATCCTTGTGCTGGGTTTTGCACAGTACTGTAATGACCTTTAGGGAAGCTAACATCTGGCCCTGATGTAACCTGGAAATTCAGTCACGGAGAGCAGGATTTGGAGACAGGGAAGAAATGTCCATGCTGTGACTTCACTTGCAAATTACCCCTTCCATACTGTGTCTCCGGATAGGGCCCAGAGTAGGGGCCACTTACAGATAAAACACGAGGGAACGGGGGGACACTTTCTAACTCTTCTTTGTTTGCCCTAGCCTGATGAAGACTTGTTCAACCCAGACTATGTAGAAGTTGACCGCGTCCTGGAGGTGGCCCACACCAAAGATGCAGAAACAGGAGAGGTGGGTGTTTGGCTATTTTGATTCTCCTAAGGTGCCCTCCCTTCCTACAACATGTTTTGTATGTTTTGTTAACATGTGGTCCTTGTTTTAATGGCACTCATGTGTTACTGGCTGGGTTTCCAGAGGAGGCTAGAGTACTTTGGCTCCTCTAATCCAGGAGAAAGAACATAAGCTGCTCTCCTGTTTCCCACCAGGAGGTCACGCATTACCTGGTCAAGTGGTGCTCGCTGCCTTATGAAGAAAGTACATGGGAACTAGAGGAAGACGTGGATCCTGCAAAAGTTAAAGAATTTGAGTCTCTTCAAGTTCTCCCTGAAATTAAGCATGTGGTAATGTATTCGTGTCTCTGTTTGGCACCTCTTACGACATGTAACTTTATGAACTTGGCAATGTCGGATATCTTTTGGGCTGTACTCAGAAGTGGTCTTTGTTGGTGTCTTGCCTTTGGCCACTCTCCATTGAACCTGCAGTTCAGCCTTTGCTGGCACTCAGATCAGCATTAGATCTAGGCTCTGTTTTGATGTGTGTGACATCGAAGAACCTTGAATAGAGCGTAGATTTCGTGGTATATGCTGCTCCATGGGATCAGTATGATAGAATGTGTAAGAAATGCCTGAAACAGTGTTTCCTGTTATCTTTTGCTCTCTTACTGATCTTTTTTCTTTGTTTTTATCTTTTACTTTTACTCAACTGGAACATTTTAAGGGGAAGAGTTATCTTTTATCTGTATATCCGTGAGTTTCACAGAGAGAACATAGTTTTCAATATGCATTTATTTGATTAATTTGTTTTTCTGATTCTGATGAACCTCACCTAGATGCACAAATGTCCCAAGGTACCTGACAAGTAGTTGTTATATAGAGTGTCAATAATTAAAAAGAGATAGAATTAGGATAGAGCCTGATTAAGATGTAATTCAGTTGGGAAGAGAATCAGAGTTGTTGAACATGGCTGCAGAGTAGAATTTTATAAGTTTCTGTTTAAAAAAAGAATTACCATTTTGGGACACTTGGGTGGCTCAGTCACTTGAGCATCTGACTCTTCACTTGATCTTAGCTAAAAGGTCGAGAAGCGATGAGCATCTGACTCTTGATCTCAGCTCAGGTCGTGATCTCATGGTTCATGGGTCTGAGCCCCGTCAGGTTGTGTGCTCACAATGGGGAGCCTGCTTAGGATTCTCTCTCATCCTCAGTCTCTGCCCCTCCCCTGCTCGTGCTTGCTCGCTCGCTCTCCCTCTCTCTTTCTCTCTCAAAAAAAATAAACATTTTTTTTAAATTACCGTTTTTACATGAAAAACTCTTTTCCAGTTTTTTATTAGTATTATTTGTTGTTTTTATGTCACTGAAAGTTAGGATTCAGAAGACAAGACCTCGACCTTGAACTTAGATATCTATGGGAGCCCACTCAAAAGCAGTGTTTGTTTTACTTTTTTGGCATATGAAGTGTTTGGAGGAATCTTGAGGTGCAGAACTGTGATTAGAAATCTACATCGTTTTTAATGGTGTTTTGTTACATGACTGGTTAATAAATATCTCTTTCAGCCCTACCTTATAATGTTGTCCGTTGTTAATTCAGTCCATCAGCCAACTATTTAACGTCTCCTGTTGGTTGACTCTTGAGTGACACAGAGTAAGAAGAAAGCGGCACGCCAAGCCCTTGGGAGCTCACAGGTTAATGGAAGAGGCGTGTGTGTGTGTGGACACACGTGGCCCCAGACTCACTGGATGTGTGGCCCAGCGCAGGGACAGACTAGTGGGGGCAGAGAGTAGAAAGCATTTCCATTCTGCAGCTAGTTGTAAGTTGTGATCTTGAAGTGATCAGCATTCTTACACTCTCAGCTCGAATCCCACTTACTTGCTCAGACTGACTGACTACACAGGTTTGGCAAGAGCGAGAGTTCTCAAGTGTCTTCAGGCCATTTCACTTTTCCTTTACTTCTTGGCTGTGGCCGGGCCGCTGTTCTCCTCTCTCAGGAACCATGCTAGTATTTCATGCTTGTCTCTTTGTTTCTCATTTATTTGTTGTCTCATTTAAAATGCACATTTTGGATACTTTATCCCAAAAATTTAAATTGGAATGGTAGCTAGCAATATAATTAAAGCTCTCTTTTTATGTGTTAAGAAAAAGACTGGCTCCAAATGGTGGTTTACCTGAATAATTTTTTTTTTTAAGTTTTTATTTAAGTAATCTCTATACCCAGCATGGAGCTCGAACTCACAACCCCGAGATCAAGAGTCACATACTCTTCCGACTGAGCCAGCCAGACACCCCATGAATTTTTTTGTTTTTTTTTATTTATCTTGACAGTGAGAGAGAGAGAGAGAGAGAGAGGGAGAGAGAGAGCGAGAGAGCTCAAGCACACATGAATGGAGGAGGGGCAGAGAGCGAGAGGGAGGGAGAGAGAATCTCAAGCAGGCTCTGCACTGTCAGCACAGAACCTGACATGGGGCTCAAACCCGCAAACTGTGAAATCAGGACCTGAGCCAAAATCAAGAGTTGGTTGCCTTACTGACTGAGCCACCTAGAACCCTCCCCGTCCCAAAAAAATTTTTAAAGGGACCTTACTCTGGCTTTGAAGTTGAGAGATGACCCTACCAGTCTTGATGAATAGGACATTTTGTATCTGAAAGCTTTTTGGTAAAAAATTGGTTGTATATACATAAAATATGGAATTTTTAGAAAGCAAGAAATGACATTGTTAGTGATGTTGTGCAAAGAAAGACAGTCTTCTTAACAGGCAGAACCCACTATGGGAGCTCTGAGAATCAATTCTCCTCTTTCAGATTTAACTAAGTAGCCACCAAAGGTGGTGGAACCCTTGGGTAAGTTCTTTCCTGTAGTCTGTACCACTTAGGAATAAATGAAAATCTTACAGCTGACTTCAGGTCCTGTGTTCAGGTGGCTGAAATTTCTGGCCAGTAAGTGATGTTAAAATAAAACCTTTCGCACTGGGAAAGAGAGAAACCCAGAGGAATGGCTGAGTGACAGAGTGATAGCTCTGCTTTTGGAATACTACGAAGGCAGCAAGGTAGACGTCTGCAGTGAAATTCCATCCTCCAGCACTTAGAATGCCGAGAGTGAGCCACTGAGTCACTGGAGGAACGTTCCAGAAGGCCTCCCCATAGTATCTAGCGAAGTAGGGGAGCATGCCTGATTGAAGAGGTGCATGGACTTTGGGGGTCCAGCCTGACTGGTTCCCATAGGTTAAAAAGATCATATTTTCTTTAAGGGAACAGAGCTAGAGGGCTTATATAGGAATATCTTTGTTTAAAATCTTTTTCTTTAAAATCATTATTTTTTACATAATAAATTATTTTCTTCCTTATTTTAAAAGCATCTATACTTATATGCTTTTATAATAATATTTAACAGAGTCCTGTTTTAAAGGGCTTAGCCTGACCGCAACTGTAGTAATCTTGTAGGTAAGCTGTGAGGTGGATTTTTCTGAAAGATCATGGACACATTACACTTACCACCAAGTGTCGATGATGTAAGTGGGGATATGTTGTTAATTTCACATGCAGATGGTTTGGTTTCAGGTAATAACATATTTCAGGTGTAAATTATATTGTAGAACTCAAAGGAGAATTACCAAAAATGAAAACTGTGTAGAAAAGTTAATAGTCTCAAAATTCTCATTTATAACTATAGTAGAACTAGGGATTTTTAATTTTTAAGACTATGAACAGTTAACTTCTGGACTCAATTTGTCTAAAAGCAAAACAGCCAAGTCACTTTCCAAATATATAAAGCCTAATTAAATAAGATTTTTTGATGGGAAGTCTCTACACCTGAAGCTTTAAATTTTCCTCTGATTATAATTGAAATTCCAGTGGCATTTTAAGAGAACTTAACAAATTGATTCTGAAGTTACACAGAATAGTATATAAGATAGAATAGCCAAAACACTTTTGAAAAATAATTCCCTAATCAGATAAAAGGCTATAGTAATTTAAAAATTTGCTTTTATTGCAGTACTAGACAGTCTCGTGAAATAGAATGAAAAATCTAGATATAGCTACATGGATATATTAAGACTTAGTATGTGATAAATATGACATTTCATATCAGTAGAGAAAAGATCAATTATATTTAGAAATCAGGGTTTCACATGAGAAAATAAAATAAGACTTCTATTATGTTTATGGGGAGTTTAAGGAATTCACGGTTTTGATTTTACAGGCTTTTTGCCTCATACTGACTCTCGGAACTAATCAACAAAATATTCGGTCCACTGAGCTGATGCCACATGCATAAAGAACTAACAAAAAGAAATTGTCTATAGAAACCAAAAACCTAATATTGGCTTGTGGGGAGATGGAGGTATTAAGTGGGATTGGCATCCAAGAGTCTGGGTAAAACAGTATAACACCAGGATTTTAGATGGATGTGTTTGTTTTCTTCATTAATTATTTGCAAATTTTATAGAGGTTTTCTTTTTTTTTAATTTGTTTAAATGTTTGTTTATTTTTGAGAGAGACAGAGGGTCAGTGGGGAAGGGGCAGAAAGAGAGAGGGAGACACAGAATCGGAAGCAGGCTCCAGGCTCTGAGCTGTCAGCACAGAGCCTAACATGGGGCTCGAACCCATGAGCCATGACCCATGAGATCATGACCTGAACCAAAGTCATATGCTTAACCAACTGAGCCACCCAGGTGCCCCAAGGTGTTCTTAGTGTAATCTGGTGAAATTAGGAGAATATGGGAACCTACCTGCACATTAGTCAGAAAATAGTAGCTGCAGTTCGATGCCAGTTTTAGGACAGTGTTTTGAGATTTGCCACCTTCCCCATTATTATCCTATGTCCCCATTCATGTCCTGCTCTTCAGACATCATTCTCTGTGTATTCTGTGTTCTCGACCTTTCTCCACTAGGAGCGGCCTGCTTCGGACTCCTGGCAGAAACTGGAGAAGTCTCGGGAGTATAAGAACAGTAACCAGCTCCGAGAGTACCAGCTGGAGGGGATGAACTGGCTTCTTTTTAACTGGTATAACAGGTAAGGAACCACAACCAGGGCCGTCCTCACAGACGATTTTCCTCCCAGGGGTTTGTACCTGGAGCTAGAAGACTGTGGCCACAGCCTGCTCAGAGCGGCAGTGGCAAGGTGGTGACAGAGGGCACCTAGCCTCAGTTTAGGGTGCTAACCTCTGCATAGTATGCGCATCAGGTGTTTTTCAACCGGAAGGCATGATCTTTAGGCATCATTGACTTTGTGCAGCTTTTTTCTTGGCCATTCTAGCCAAAAGGTTAGGCTCAACCTAGATGAAACAAAATCCAAAAGCCCTTGATCTTTAGGTCTTTAGCAAAAATTGGCTGTAAAAAGGAATAGATCTGGATTTTAGCCCCAACTCTGCTACTTATTTGTGAGCCCTGGATGTTCTAGACTTGGACTATAACTCTCAGTTTTGGACTCTTTGTGCTTTAGGTCCTGTCAGAATCTAGGTGAAACATGAAATTTGAGATTTTTATAACATTCTATAGGGGGCCTCTAGAATGGGCTCTAAAGCCAGCGTGCTGTAGTGGAGAACACACAAGGTGGGACCCTGGGGACCTTTGTTCAAGTGTAGTCCACGCCACTTACTCACAGAGCCACTTGGAGTGCGGCTCACATGGCCCTTCCAGGTGTTGGGGTCCTTGTCTGTACGGTGAGGGGTGAGACCAACAGGGGCCACACCCTTCGAATGTCACAGCTCTGTGCAGTCTGTGATTCTGGATCACCAGAAGAGACCAGTGTTCTTACTCTGATAAGGAATTTATTGTGTGGGTTATAAAAGTTCACCCTTGAGGACACAAATAGTAGACCATGAAATTCACATAACTTAACCTTTTTATATTTGCCTTGGCTTCCATGAAGTTTGCCAGGCACAGAAATTGGCTTAGGTTTGAGGTATATTTTTTCTCCTTGTGTCTCACTATTATTTTAATTTTTGGGTTTTTTTTCAGTTTATATTGATATGGACCTCTTTCCTGTATTTATTTTCTCCCAAGTTGCCATAATTCCTTTTTGGAAGTAGGCAGGGTGTGAATCAGAAGAACAAGAACTTGCTTCAGTTGCATCCGTGGAAAATGCCGATAAGGCCCTTCAGTGGTGACCGTAGAGGTCAGGGTGTGCTTCTGAAGTATCGTTTTAGTTCTACCCAACCTCTGCCGCTTTCCTGTATCAATGACGGATTATCTGTGTTTCTTACTCTGCAGAAAAAATTGTATTTTGGCTGATGAGATGGGCTTAGGGAAGACCATCCAGTCCATCACATTCCTCTCAGAGATATTCCTCCGCGGGATCCACGGCCCTTTCCTGATCATCGCCCCTCTCTCCACCATCACGAACTGGGAGCGGGAGTTCCGGACGTGGACAGAGATGAATGCCATTGTGTACCATGGCAGCCAGATCAGCAGACAGATGATCCAGCAGTATGAGATGGTGTACAGAGACGCACAGGTGAGCCTCACGTGGGTCTCAGAGACCGGTGACAGGCTGATGTCATTGTCCAGGACAGCCTGATGTCATTGTCCAGAACAGCCTTCCCGTCACTTGTCTTCAGGAGTTTTCATGCCCTGCACTTTGGGTTATTGCTGACTGACTGTAGAGTCTTCTGTTTATTGAGGTCGACTTTTGTTTCTCCTTGGTACTTTAGTTTGTGATAAAACACGGAATTTGTAGGGCATGCTTGCCACTCTCTGACATACGCCAGAGGCTCTTCTTAGGATACTGAAAGCTTGGCTTCTTGGTTGGCTTACGAAGTTGCTTTAACGTGCTCAGTGGAAAAAGTGAGCGGAAGAGTTAGTGTACAGGGGGTGGGTTCCTAGCCAGGGCAAGAGTTGGAGAGGTGGTCAGCACATTCGGCAGGGAAGGATAAAGAGAAGGTAGGATTCACATTGTTAAAAGCACAATCAATTGTGGTGTTTGTTTGGTTTTTGTTATTTATAATCACTACTGAGTATGCTTGTAAGCCTGTCTGGCCCCTGGTTTTTCTCATCAAGCAAGGTGAAAATTAAATGAATCCAGCCGGAAGGAAGCCAGTGGTTTCCCCCAGGGACTTTATAAACAGCAAAAGGAGACACTTGGAAGAAATGTATGATGTGCTCTAACATGGTGTAGCTCTGCTCTTTAAATGTGGTAGCAGCACTAGCATAGATGAAAGAGAGGTGTCCTGTCTGGCCGCCCGTACCAGGTGGATCAGGAACGTTACTTTGAATCTGTGCTAGAACCCCAGTTACAAGGTGAAATTAACCAAATCTGAAAGGAGCAGACGTCTCCCTGGCTCTTCAAGCTCTGTGTGGTTGAGACCAGCTTGTAGCCGGGAATGTGCAAATCAATGCCCGCCTGCTTTCATGGCAGTTAATAAACAAAAAGCTTCCTTGCCGTATCTTCTGTGTTTGCGCATACGTCTCAGCATTGTGAGGGCCTGTGTCTTCTACTTCTGTTTCATCGGTGTAATGAGGTCTCTCCCTGTCTAAAAGGCTGGTTCATTCTCGTATTCTCTCTTTCCTCACAAGAGGAAGTGCCGTGCTTACTGGCGTCTGTCACCTAGGCCCGGGCACTCTACCGCACTGCGTCCTCTGCTCCCGCCGGGAACGCAGTAGCGGAATTCTGTAGTCATGGCATAAAGCTTGGCCTTCCGTTGTGTCACCCTCAGGGAAACCCCCTTTCAGGAGTCTTCAAGTTCCACGTTGTCATCACAACATTTGAGATGATCCTGGCAGACTGCCCAGAGCTGAAAAAGATTCACTGGAGCTGTGTGATAATTGACGAAGCCCACAGACTGAAGAACAGGAACTGCAAACTTCTGGAGGGTCTAAAGCTCATGGCCCTGGTGAGAGCCAGCAAGCTCTTTACATCGACACAGGTTCCCTTGTTCACTGTGGAGGACGCACTCGGGAGCCATGCTGCATGTAGCTTACTTGTGCATAGTCTGCTTACTCCGAATTTTCTTTTTGCCCTCTATATGTGTGATTGTGCAGGCATCAGAAGGTTTTCTGTTATGAACTAGGTCAACAATTTGACCTTTGCCACAAATAGATTCCCAAAGGGACCTGGGGGGATCTTAAATACCATGAACTTGGTGACCTGGAAATGTAAGGTGTTTTGGCTCGTTTCCAGGTACCAAGCGTGATGACCTTGGCACAGTGCCCAGGATGTAGAGGGTAGGCACTCAGTAAGAGCGAATGAACGAACGAATGACTGGTGCTTTCACTAACATGACATTGCTGCTGGAATCAGTGATGGGAAAGGAAGGTTGATCTATTTATTGACCATACCCCCATGAAATGGCGGCGCCCTCTCTGCATAAAAGCCAAACAGAATTGCCCCAGAGTGAGCACAGAATGCCCCGACCTCATTTTCCCCCCCGAAGCGTACTGTGCTGGTGGCTCGCACACTGCTCATGGCAGACTGTTCGTTTGTGCAGGAACACAAAGTACTGCTCACTGGGACACCGTTGCAGAACTCTGTGGAGGAGCTCTTCAGCTTGCTGAACTTTCTGGAGCCGTCCCAGTTTCCTTCAGAGACTGCTTTCTTGGAGGAATTTGGAGATCTGAAAACTGAGGAACAGGTAAATATGGGAGGGGCCTGAAGGATTGAGAAGACAGTGGTGATTACCTTCACCCGTCAGGGAAAGAACAAGTCATTGTCACCATGGGGAACAGGCATTCCCGAGTTCTCACATCCCTGTCGAAATGAGCATTACCTCCTTGATTTAATTTGTTTACATTGAGGAGGTTAAACTGATTATTAGTTCTTATACAACTACAAAGGATAAAGGAGTCCACATCCAAAATATCCCGTGTTAGTGTATCAGGCCTCTTGCCTTCGCTGATCTCACATGCAAGTTCTGTGGTTTTGTTCAGCCCTGGACTCAGGAGTATGGGACTTTCTTCTGCTTTCCTCAGTTTTCCTCCTTCCTCCTACGTAATCTGCAGCACGTTCCCAGACTCATGTTCTCGAGCACCACAGATTACACAGTAGTGATGAAAAGAAGGTAGTCATAGACCAGAGTAGCTCAGGTCCAGTTTTGTCCAAATCAACCAGATTTCCTCAGTTTTCAAAGATCTGGTCCTGAAACTAGCTTATTGGCCTCAAAGCTAATTCAAAACAACCAACACTAAGAAATACCTATCTATGATGGGTAGAAATCTTGACTGAGGTTCCAGAAATAACCTAGACAAGTTTAAATGTTGTTAAAGGAGCAAGTGATAGAATTGGGGATTTTATAAGAGAGAAGGTCACCTCTGTTGAGAAGCAGGAAAGCCTTCATGGAGAGAGTACAGTTTGGAAATGGACTCTGAAAGGTGGGTACATTTTTAGTCATGGAGAGAGAAAAGATGGTGACTACTTTGCATAGAAAAGAAAAACCACCTGGCATAATCAGCCATGGAATTTAGTCCATTGTAGGGAGTCATCTGGTTGAGCTGGAGACAGGGTTGTTGAATTGTGGAGGATGAGGCCAGAGGGGTTGAGGGTTATATTGTGGGAAGATCTTGGAAGACGGCTTGAAGAATTTGGTAGGTATTAGGGAAGCAATGCAAGGCTTTGACTGCAGGAATGATATAACTGGTTCCGCTCCGTTCACCTCACAGTGCTGTGAGAGTGGGTTGGGGCAGAGAATTTGGGGACTGAGAAGGTTTGGGAATTTCACTAACAGGTGTCAGGAGTACGCTCTCTGGTTTGGGTCTGTTTGTTTGTACTTCTGTGGCAAGTCAGACTTATTTTGAGAGCAGTGAATAATCAAACTTAATTCCACTTCTTTACATTTGCAGAATCTATTAATTTTTCGAAAGCCAGCTCCCAACCCCTTCTCCATTTTGGGACCATTAGCAATGTGTCCTCTTCTCCCGTTGCACTTATTTTGTGGTATGCATTTTTTTTCTTCTTCCTAGACCATGACCTCCTTGAGGACAAGGCCCACCTCTTCAAAGTTGTGTTTGTTGTATTGACCAGCACAGTGTCTGGCATATAGTATACCCTAAATGATTCAAGGTATGAACCAAGTCAAGGGCAAAGCTGAACGCAGCATGTGGCAGATTGTACATTTGTCCATATCTTTAATAATTATCTAGGTGTGCCTTTCCTCTTTCGGTTCTTATACAGTAATTCCTAATCCATTTGGGGGATAGATTCCTAAATACCATGGTTGGTAAAATCAAGGTCTTACAAATGGGTTAGATTGAAGATTAGGGTTATTAGGGGGAAAAAATACAAAAAATGGCATCAGATGTCTAAATTTTAAATCACAGTACATATAAGTTCCAGAAACTATCTGCTTCCAAGGGGAGGCATACTCGTCATTGTTTGAACTTGTACCGGTCACTCTTCTAAACCACTGTCTATAAATTATATTTTTTTCAGAAGCATTGACACTGCACACGACTTACTTATGCAGAATGTTCCCCTTTTAAGACATTTTTGAACAGCCCTTTATGACTTGAAATGATCTTTTGCACTTGCCCTCTCTCATTTATTTTCCCACCAGGATGAATCTTCCTGGCATCATATTTTAGCTCACGGTTTTAAGGCAGGTGCCTTGATCGCGAATCCCTTGTCTGGCACTGTTGTCCTGGGAGAGTGCAGTCTGCAGCCAGGCTAGTGGAGATCTGCTGTCCGGGTCTGGGCTGCTAGGAAGACAGGCGAACCATGGCAGACCCCACTGTCATCTCAGAGTGCCCCAACAGGACAGCTTGTGTGGTGGCACAGGAAACGTCATGGTATGACGTTAACTCAACATGCGGCGGCACCAAACGTGTTTGCTGCCGTTATTTACACGTTGTAGGAGTCCACTTCCGGATGGCCTCTACTTCTTTTTTTATTTTTTAACCCAAGATATGATTGACATAAAACTTTAGTTTCAGGTGTGCATGATAATGGTTCAGTACATGTATACATTATGAAATGTTCACCGTAATAAATCTAATTAATCTCTGTCCACAAACATAGCCACAGTCTTTTTCTCTAGTGATGAGAACTTTTTAGATCTCCTCTCTTACCAACTTCCAGATGTACGATATTAGTAACTGTAGTCACCCTGATCTAAATCACCTTCCCCAGGACTTACTATTTTATAACTGGGTGTTTTAACCCCCTTCACACATTTGGCCCATGCCCAGATTGCCCCTGCTTTCTACTTTGTTCTCTCAGCATCTGAGTCTCCCCTTTGTAATGTGTCACCTGTACCTCCGAACATAGCTAAAGTTGTCCTTGGGAGATTGCCACACGTGCGTGCGTGGTAGAGCGAAGGGGTTTCTCCATCCTAGAGAGCAGGTGATGTCTTTCACATCTTCCTCCCTTTATCTCACACAAGGTTGCCACCTAGGTTCTCAGTGATTACTTGGGAATTCAGCCAGATCCCTTTTTCCCTTTAGATCCTATTATGAACTCCCCGTGTTCAGGGTATCAGTTTGATCTTCCATTTAGTCTACCACCGCAGTGCTGTGAGTAGATGCGCAGGAGAGTGTAGTGAAGGTTGGACTACCCCAGGAATCAGTCATTAAAATCAGATCAGGACCGGTGAACAGGTCTCATTTCCCTGGACAGGTGAAGAAACTGCAGTCTATCCTAAAACCAATGATGCTTCGGCGGCTGAAAGATGATGTGGAAAAGAACCTTGCTCCCAAACAGGAGACGATCATTGAAGTAGAGCTGACCAATATCCAGAAGAAGTACTACCGTGCCATCCTGGAGAAGAACTTCTCCTTCCTGACCAAGGGGGCAAATCAGCACAACATGCCCAATCTCATCAACACCATGATGGAGCTGAGAAAGTGCTGTAACCACCCCTACCTGATCAATGGTGAGTCAGGGGGACAGGGAACCACTCAGCCTGGTGGAGGCCCCTGCCGAAAGCTAATGATAACCAACAGGCTTGTGTATTGAGTTCCATTAGATTCGAGGATGTAGGTGTGCTCACCTTTGAGTATGAAACTGAGGCTCAGAGAGCTTGGTAGATCTGAGTAAGCAATCTAGTAGTGAGTGCGTGGAGCTAAGTTCTGAACCTGCCTCTACCAGCTTCTGCCCTCAGAGGATGGACAGCACTCATCAGCCTGCTGCCCTCGAATTACTTGCAGTCTGGGCCGCACTGTGCACTTCGGGACAAGGAACTGTATTGCTTAGCTGAATAAATGATCGTCATGCAATGAGATTAAAACTCTCTACATATGAATTAACAGTTAACTCTACTGACTAAAACATGTTGGTAGCTTTTTTTTTTTTTACAATAAAATTTTCTGATAAAATTTTAAATCAAAATGTGGCTTGGATTTGCCTGTGGCTAGTTTTTGTGATGTCAAGAGGTATGTCTTTGTGTCAGCTCTCGTGGAGGTTCTTTACTCACTTGGGTCGGGGGTCAGCTTCGTATCTCAAGTTCTGCCTCTACTTGGCGAGATCTCCTAGGACAGCAAAGCTCCCGTGTTCTCTGCAAAATGGCCTTGCTGCTGCCGCTGCGGCCCCTCTGCTGTGGGCACAAGCCAGGTGTGCACACAGCACTGCCTCACTGGCATGCTGGGCCAGGACCTAGGAATTCATTTCCTTCTGTTCTAGGATCTGTAAAGCAGAGAGCAGCTCTTACCCTTGTAGTTTGTTCAAGGAATAGTTTTGTTCCATTCCTTTCCAGGGGCAGAGGAGAAAATTCTGGAAGATTTCCGAAAAACCCACAGCCCTGATGCCCCTGACTTTCAGCTGCAGGCCATGATTCAAGCCGCAGGGAAGCTGGTGCTGATTGATAAGCTGCTCCCCAAGCTGATTGCCGGTGGTCACAAAGTCCTCATCTTCTCGCAGATGGTGCGCTGCCTTGATATCCTGGAAGATTATCTCATCCAGAGACGGTGAGAACTCGTGTCAGAGCTTTTCATCGGGTGCTGCAGGCGGTTCCCGTTTTGGGTGCCTTTTTGATTCATGCAGATATAATGCTTTAACAACAAAGCATTCAAACATGGAGAAAAGGAATCTCCTCTTAGAAGTTGACTGAAATTCAGAGTTAAATCCTGTGACCACGTATGCCCAATTTTAACGTCCTAAAGTGAATGTTGCAGCCTATGATGTGGAGCCCTTGCGTTGCTTAAAAAAGAAATTCTACATGTTTGTTTATATTCTCTCTAGTTCTAAGAAACGGAATTCAAAAGCATTAGAGAAGGTTAAGAAAACAATATATTTCCTGTTTTATTTTTTTTTGCTTGATATATGAGAGAGAGAGAGAAATATAGATCCTGGAAATATATCCTGGAAAGTGTCACTGTATCACATTGCTTAAAGACTATAAGCTGACAGCCTACAAAAAAAGAACTTGGAGAGACTTTATGTCTTTTCTCAGCAAACCTAAGGTTTTATGATACACAGGCTATAGCATTTTGGTCTGTTTTCTTGTTCATACACCTATAATGTTTTAAGCCCAAGTTCCATTACTCACACAGGTGAGCAGTCTCTGGGGTTATGTTATATGGGTTGTTTGGATTCATGTGGGTTCTGCTTTGGTCTTTTATACAGTGGACCTTATGTTTCCAAGCACATCAGTGATCTGAAGATGATAAACTGATTTGTAAGAATTTATGCAATGAGAAAAGACTTAAAGTCATAGAAACTATTAGTTTACGCATTGCTGAGTTTCAAGGAAGTCTTTGTTTTCACATAGTATTTATAGCAAATCTCAGTTGTCTTAAATATTCTGTTCCTGAAAATTCTGTTTGCTGGTATAACGTGTAATTTGTAGAAAGAGTATTAAAGCAAAGGACAGATGCAGCTATGGGATACACTGACATTTAATGTTACATAAATAATTCTCAAATCAAATTAGATAATTAAAAAAAAATTTCTCAGAGTCCTATAGTGGAGGTCTTTAGGTAGAGAATTCTTGAGACAACATCATTGTTTTCTTTGAGGAATTAAAAAAAAAAAATTTTTTTTAATGTTTTATTTATTTTTGATACAGAGAAAGACAGAGCATGAGAGGGGGAGGGTCAGAGAGAGAAGGAGACACAGAACCAGAAGCAGGCTCCAGGCTCTGAGCTAGCTGTCAGCACAGAGCCTGACACGGGGCTCGAACCCACGAACGTGAGATCTGACCTGAGCTGAAGTCGGAGGCTTAACCGACTGAGCCACCCGGGCACCCCTCTTTGAGGAATTTATAATGAGTAAATAGAACTTAGTTAATGTAGTTTCATATTTTGTAAATTCACTGTAGATTAGGAACCCATTTCTAGAACACTTGCTTTAAAAAAAAATTTTTTTTTAATGTTTACTTTAGAGAGAGAGAGAGGTGGGAGAGACAGAGCACAAGCAGAAGAGGAGTACGGAGAGAGGGATCATAGAATCTGAAGCAGGCTCCAGGCTCTGAGCTGTCAGCACAGAGCCTGATCCAGGGCCCAAAACCACGGACTGTGAGATCATGACCTGAGCCGAAGTCAGACGCTTAACCAACTGAGCCACCCAGGAGCCCCAGAACACTTGCTTTTTGTAAATAGATTATCTTACTTCTCAAAATATATGCAACTACTAGTTGGCCGTTTGTTTTTTTTAGAGAACCCCCCCCAAAATGAGTAACAGTGGAACTAATAGACTTCTGCTAAGTACAGATGTCTCTATTTAGCACCTTTTTATGCTATTTTTCCTTATCATTTATTGCTCATTTTGTTTTCAAGTTATTTAGGTATTACAGTCTCTTCATTATATGGACATATAGAACGCCACCACTGGCTCAGAGCTCACACTCAGGCAGTTATCTTTTCTACTTTGCATATGCAAACATTTAATTTTGTTGTCAATTTATGTATTCTACCTTGTAACTCACCTTTTTACTTAATATATCATGAATCTTTTTTTTTTTTTTTTTTACTCATTTCCCCACAGCATAATTTTGATGATATTCTTTCTCACAAGCTGTTCCCAGTTTCTCTGCATTTTCAGGAACTCTGTAGCTATCCCTTTATGGTCATTGTGAATGTTCCCAGTTACTACCTTAGGCTAAATTCTGATTTTAAAAGCATTTGATACATATTTCCAAAACACCCTCTAGAAAGATACTTTTACTTTTGTGCCTTTCAACAGTGTATGAGGATGCTCTTTTCCCCTGCATTCTCTGATTAATACTGTTTTTGATGCTTAACCTTAACTAGTTTTATAAGCCAAAATTATCTCTAGTTTTAATTTGTATTTCTGATTAATAACTAGAGTTAATATTTACTATTTATATTTTTGTGTGCTTGAGTGCTTTTTCATGTTCTTTCTCCATCATCTGTTCCTCTTTGCCTTCTTGTTTACAAGAACTATTTGTTTACTTAAGAATATAGCACTGGGGGTACCTGGGAGGCTCAGTCGGTTGAATGTCCGACCTCGGCTCAGGTCATGATCTCACAATCTGTGGGTTCGAGCCCTGTGTCGGGCTCTGTGCTGACAGCTAGCTCAGAGCTTGGAGCCTGCTTCACATTCTGTGTCTCCCTCTCTCCCTCTCTCTCTTCTCTCTCTCTCTCTCTCTCTCTCTCTCTGTCCCTCCCCCGCTTACTCTCTGTCTCTCAAAATAAAAAAAAATGAAAAGAATATAGCACTGGGATGCCTGGGTGGCTCAGTCGTTTAAGCCTCCTACTTTAGCTCAGGACATGATCTCAAAGTGTATGTATGCGTTCAAGTCCTATGTTGGGCTCTGTGCTGACAGGTTGGAGCCTGGAGCCTGCTTTGGATTCTGTGTCTCCCCCTCTCTCTGCCCCTTCCCTCTCATACTCTCTCTCCCTCAAAAAACATAAACAAACCTTAAAAAAAAAGTATATAGCACAAATACTTCCCCAGTGTTGTTTTAAATTAATGGACTTAAAAACTATGCAATTATATAAATATTCTCAAGTATTTTGTTTGCACTTTTTTAATGGTCTCTTCACCCCAACTGCATCCAGCAGAGTTCTTCTGGCCTTAGTATCATCGTTACTTTTCTCTCTTTAATTTAGCTTTTATTTCCAGCAAAGTTATATACACACATAATTTAAAGAACCAAATTGTTGTATTAAGACTTTTGAAACTGTGCCTTTCCTGAGTGTACCCTTCCCTCCCAGCTCCAGTTTTTGCAGCCCCAGAAACAGAATTTAAATGACTTTAATTCTTGATGCTCTTTCTTTTGGTATTTATAGCCATACCGACATACCGTTAGTAGTTGTAATTTCTCGATGTTTAGTTTTAGGTGTCACCTGTTCCCACTGTGGAAGATGAGCGTGTATTTTTTCTCACTGCCCCTCACAGCCACCACACGACTCACGCAAATGCTGAGTGACAGCTCAGCCCCCTAGAATGCTATTTACATTTTATCTCAGAGCTAAAAATTCTTTTTATTTTATTGCCTATTTTTCGATTTCCTTTTTATAATTTTAGCTCCAAACTTGACCCCGGTTGTCTAAATCTCCTCTTGTTACGTTGAAGCCTGTCAGCTTCATGGGCTCAGAGCTGCCTCCGGTGGGACCTCCGTCCTGCCTGCTCCAGCCCAGGGCTCTTCCCGCCTGGGCTCTCCCTCCCTTCTTCCCACTGACAAGTTCCTTCTTTTTTCTCTGGAATGAAACCTACTTGGTGGATCCCGTGTACGGCTTCAGGGCGCTTCTGAGGAAGGGTGAATGATAAGTACATGTGGAGACTGTCTGGAATGTTCGCAGTCTGCTCTCCTTCTTGAGTATCAGTTTGGCCAGGTTTGGGATTCGAGGTTAGATATCATTTCTCCCACAGAATTTTAAGGGGTTAGTCCAGTGTTTTCTAGCTTCCACAGTTGCTGCTTAGAAGTTCAAAGCCCTTGTGCTTCCTGGTCTGTGTGTGTGACATGTTTTTCTCTTCAGAAGCTTTGATTTATCTTCTTTGTCCCAGAGCTGTGGAATTGCACAGCAAACTGTTCTTCGTATGGGACCCGTTGACCTGGATACCAAACAAGTCTTTCTCGTCTGAAATCTGTGTTCCTTCAGTTCTGGCGAATTTGTATTTGCTCTTCCATTTTAGGAAATTTTGTTGTGCGTTTTGTCCACTTAGTGGTTGCTACTTGCTGGAGGGGTGGTGTGTTAGCATTTCCGCCTCTGTGTTTCGGATCAGAGGCTCTCCTCCTTCATCTGGTCTCAGCCGTCAGATGGCGGGCCAGTTAGAAGCTCTGGGTGTGTGCGCCGGGCTTACTGACTCTGGGTTTTACTCTTCGTATGTGAACACTATCCATCTGGCTGGATCATCGCATTGGGGAGCCTCCAGTGTCTGTATTTTGGGGGTGTTTCTCTTCCTGTCTTCTGGGTAGAGGATGGGAGCTTGACTTTACTGGGAGCCAGTTGTAAGAAAGGAAAGGCGAGAAGCAGGGCGCTCTCGTCTCTCACTCTTCCCGTTTTTCAGTGTAGTGCCTCTAACCGTCCTGTCTCCTGGGGGCGAGGGGGCTACGGGTCTTCCATGTTACCTTCTTCAAGGCTGGGCTGGGTGGTCTGCAGGCTGATACTTTGACAAGCATTCGACCAGTTCCTCTGTTTTAGACTCTCCGCATCTCCATTTTCAGGGTTACCTGGTGTCACAAGTGCCTGATCCCTTTGGACATGCCGCAGAATTGAATTACTTCTCACCTGAGGCTCTTTCCCTGGATTTCTTTGATTTTTTTTCTTTTTCTTTTTCTTTTTTTTATATTTCAGTCTTTAGTCTCTCTGTAGTTTTAATAAATGGCATATAATGGGGGTCTAATTTATTTTCAAGCGTGTCTCATTTTTTATTCAGTGGTTCCTCTTTTCCTCCATTCATACAAAACACCGTCATAACATGTACTGGGATACTGTCTATGCCGGCATGTGTCTAACCTTTGTATTCTTCTGGTCAGTATTTCCATTCCTTTGCTCAGGTATTATTGCAGATAAACTTCAGAATTATTCTTTTTTTTTTTCATTTATCTGTGACTACAGAAAAAACTATATGTTATATATGTATGTGGATACACACATTGGCATATTTGTGTTTATATATACATATATCCATTGGTTGGGATTTTGATCGGCTTTTACATATTTAGTAGGACAGGATTGACATCTTTGCAAAACTGAAGAAGCTGCTGTTCACTGCACGAATTCAGACATCTCCTGTGCACTCTTGGTTCACTAAATACTTATGACGTGCCTGCCTCGTGCTAGAACCTCTGGAGGTGTTGGGGGCACGGTGAACAAGCCAACATGGCTCCTAGAGTCATGTTTCCAAGTCCTGCAGATTTCTTACCTTCAGCCTAGTCCTAAGTACTCTGTATGTGTATGGCTATTGTGAATGGGATTTTTTTTTTTTAATTCTTTATGTTTTCCAGCTGGTTATTGCTGAGAGATGAGAAAGTTTTTCATTTCTCTTCAGGCCTTCTGAGGTCAGCATTTCCTGTTGTGCCAAAAACATGTCATTGCCCCGCCCCCAAAGGAAAAACAAAGCACACAGGTTTTCTAGACTGCCACCTGCTTCTTACTGAAATTTGACAGTGACTGAGAATTACAGTTTGATGAGCCACATAAACTCCTAGGGACTTTTGTTCAAAATATAGTTGATGCAGAGGGTTAATTGCTGCACTGATGTTTTGTATGGAAAATGTTTTGATGTCTGATTTCTTCATTCAGACTTACTAGCCCTCAAGATGTTCTTTGTTCTTGAGCCTCTGCCTCTCCAGCTGTCAGTTTGGTTCTGTTCCCGTTTAATTTCATGTCATATTCTCATACAGGGGTGAGGGCTTAGCCAAGGGATCTGGCGCAGGAGTGAGGGATGTGAGGAACCGTTTAAAACAACTCAGATAATGGGATGAGTTTTTAGTTTTGTGTTCTTTAAGAACACTTCCTCGAAACTGAACAAGTAATGGAAATGAGAATTAATGTTCCAGCCATCCTGCACAATTTCTTGGTTTTTTTTTTTAATGTTTTATTTATTTTTGAGAGTGAGAGAGACAGCACGAGCAGGGAGGGTTAGAGAGAGAGGGAGACAGAATCTGAAGACAGGCTCCAGGCTCTGAGCCAGCTGTCAGCACAGAGCCCGACAAGGGGCTCCAACCCACAAACCGAGGGATCATGACCTGAGCTGAAGCCGGACGCTTAACCAACTGAGCCACCTGTCCTGCATAATTTCTAAAACTGCTGTTAGAGCATTGCTGACAAAACAGTATCATTTTGTGGGAATTTTTTCCTGGGTAACGATTGAGCTATAGCATCACTATTTATTGATTTCTCCTCCTCTTTAAAGCTGTGCTGATTCCCTGCCTCCCTCGATCCATGGACTTCTAGCGTCTCTCTGTGGCTAGAGGTGTCTAGTCAAAGACCATGAATCCTGTGCTTGTAGCATGAATATTTCACATGTGTGACAGGGGTGGACGGGGTGGGGGCTGGCGACTCTCATTTAACGGAATCTCAGCTTCTCTGGCTCCGAATCCTGTGCTTCTTCCTTCATGTCACCCACATGCCCAAATTTCTGAGCACCCAGTGCAGATTCTCGGTACCCCTGTAGTGTCTTCTCCCAGCCTCCATGAGAGTTATCACCTTCCTAAATTTACCAGTGTTTCTCATGTGTCTTTAATTTTTTTTGTTTAAATTTTTTAAGTTTCTTTTTAAGAGAGACAGAGACTACATGAGTGCGGGAGGGGCAGAGAGAGAGAGGGAAAGAGAGAATTCTAAGCAGGCTCTGCACTATCAGCACAGAGCCCCATGTGGGTGGGGCTCAAACCCATGGAACCAAGAGACCATGCCTGAGCCGAAACCAAGAGTCAGATGCTCAACTGACTGAGATACCCAGATGCCCCTTAAAAATTTTTTTTTAATTCTTTTATTTATTTTTGCCTCTTTTAAATTTTTAGGGCAGTCTTTCCATGCCTCCTGCATTGAAATTTAGTGTATGATATGAAGGCCATACAGCAAACTGGTTAAGAATATGGACTTTGAGTGAGGAGTGCCTAGGTGGTTCAGTCGGTTAAGCATCCAGCTTCAGCTGGGGTCATGATCTCATGGTTCATGAGTTTGAGCCCCGCATCGGGCTCTGTGCTGACAGCTCAGAGCCTGGAGCCTGCTTTGGATTTTGTGTCTCCTTCTCTGTCTGCTCCTCCCCTGCTCACATTCTTTGTCTGTCAGTCTGTCTGTCTGTCTGTCTCTCTCTCTCTCTCTCTCTCTCTCTCTCTCTCAAAAAATAAGTAATAAGCATTAAAAAAAATTTTTAAAGAATATGGACTTTAAGTCAAATGGATCTCTGTTTAAGCCACTCACCTGCTTAGTGACTGAGCAAGTTAGTCTGCTTGTGTGGGGTTTTATTGTTTTTGTTTTAGGAGTTTTCTAGAGTCTAAAACGGGGATGATAATAAAAACACCCCTCAGGATTACCATGAGGTCTGAAAGTGATGGTGTATATCAAGTGTGTATCACAGTGCCTGGCTGGCTAGCACATAGCTTGACACTTCAGAGCTTGCTGCTGATATCACTGCTGTGGCTGCTGTCCATGACAATGACCCTTCTATCGAGCTGCCATGGAGTTTTATAGAATTCAGGCATACAGCCATCGCTTTTGTGGCACAGCTCTTCCTAGTCTGGCTTTATGTAAGTCATCACCTCCCGTTTTATTTGCTCCTGTAGCCCCGCATATTCTTAAGTTTGTTACATTAAAAAGGAAGAAAAAGGAAAAATCCACACCTGTAATTCCAGGTAGTGTCGCACTGTGGCCTTGTAAAAGGAAGACCCTGTTTTCGGGCTTGGTTCTTTGCTTTATGTATGTCCTGAGTTGGTCTGGTTTCTCCACATATTATTTCCTTGCATGGTTTCTCTACATGGATTTCACTTTTCCTCAAGGAGGTCAGGAATATATAGCCAAACTCTATTTTCTAGAATTATCTCCACAGAGACCCTAAAGTGTCTGTCTATCTTACTCTCTTACCACTTATTTATCTGAGGTTTTAGAGATCTGATTTCCCAAATTCTGGGCTACTGATTAGGTTTCTGTCAGGATTCATGTTCTTGGCTGCTGTTAGGTCTCCGGTGACTTGGTCCTTCCCTTACGAGGTTTTATAAACTATTTCCTGCTCAGGGTAAACCAGAAAAGAATAAGGTGCTCAGCAGCTGTCCACATTGCTACTGTACTTTAATTCTGTATTAACCCCACGATTTCGTCGTAAAGGTCCCTTCTATGTGTGTTAACTGGGTGGACAGACAGTAATGCGCTCCCACGGCACTTTTATTTTTATTCTCCTTCCTTTTGCCCTCTCCCCCATCGTGCTTTTCGCCCTTGTTCCCACACAGATAGGTACCTTCTTAATGATAGTTAGCTTTACTTCCTCGTTTTATTTTCCTCTAAAAAGTCCGCAGTGTTTGTGCCCCAACCCCGAACACAGCTCAGGACCTTCCCTGCAGTCTATCTGTGTGGCAGTGGGAGAGCTGGGAGGCAGGAAGTGACCAGCCCCGACACACAAGGACCACCTGTCCGTGCGGTCTGCTTCCCATTTTCACTTTACCGCGAAGCAGCTACACTCTGATTTGAACTTGGATTCCTTAAGAGCATTACTTAGAGTAGATGTTTGAGGCTTTTATTTTCTTTTCCTGGTTTTAGGATTAGATTCAGAGCAAGTAAAAACTGAAATACTGGAGAATAAGTTGCTCAGTCTGTGGGGATTGAGATTTTGTTTACAATTCTTTTAGTCCCTTAGTTTGTGGCTGATACTTTTGGTTTGGTTTGGTTTTTGTTTGCGTGTTTTGGTGGGGGGTACATTTTGCACTGCAGTTTTAGGTGTCTGCCCCGCTGCATATGCGGGCCGGGGGTGGGGGGAGGGCGGGGGATTCCTTGTGGACTGCTCTAGTTTGGTCCCAATGTAGAAGCGAGGGATTTAAGGCTGTGGGTCAACAGCTTCCTGCGTTGTTTGCTGCTCTCCGTTGAAGTCATGATTAACACCTGGGCTTTCGTTCGTTTGGGTCCCCTCAGATACACCTATGAGCGAATTGATGGGCGAGTACGGGGAAACCTGCGCCAGGCAGCCATCGACCGGTTCTGTAAGCCAGACTCAGACCGCTTTGTCTTTCTTCTGTGCACCAGAGCGGGAGGCCTGGGGATCAATCTCACGGCTGCTGATACCTGCATCATATTTGATTCAGACTGGAACCCACAAAATGACTTGCAGGTAACCATTAGGATGATTGCTGTTTGCCTTGGCTGCCCCTGCATCTAAGAACATCACGGTAGGGCCTGGCTTGCTAGAGAGCATGCCATGCTCCACGCTAGGGTGTCAGCTGGACGGCAGGCTTTTAGGCCCTCGGGCAGGGGGTGAAACTGAATGAAAAGTAAACATCACCCTTTTCCACTACTCAGTGAGGAGTTCTTTCTTTTTGCTTTAAGCCAAATGGTTTTTCATATCGGTAGCCTCCAGATAAAGAATAGAACTATATATTATCAAACGTAAAGAAAAATATTAAGCTTGACTACTCTTCTAATTTTTGACATGTAGATTGATTCAGGTGTTTTCATTGGTTGGTTTGTTAGATGGTCTTATGTCCTCGATAGTAAAGGAGACACCTAACCCCAAGTTCCATTGTGTGGCCAGGGTGACAGTCACCCCCCCGGTTCACTTGCTGTCTACAATCTGTATATTAGATAGTCTGTGTGCCCAGGTGAGTGAATTTGCAGACAAGTTTTTTAGTTTTAACCAGACTTGTTAATTGGTGGCTTTAAAAGAGTCTTGTAAAGACTGGAGTTAATATAGTTTTTTTAAAAAGCATAAACAAACAGGAAAAAGAACTAACAGTTCTCTGGATCAGAGTTCTTCATCCACCCTGATTCAAAGGAGAAACACTGGCATTCTGGCCAGATTGGACAGTATGTCTGCTAAAAAGATTCTAACTTGTCAAGAATACCGTTTCTAGATTTGCCTCCATTTTCATTAATGGTCAAGTCCACCCTAAGTATATATTGAATGCTGGGATGTTTGCTAAGGCCAGTGTGGGGAGTGGGGAGGGTGGTGGGTGGCTCAGAACCTTGTTTGCGGTACAGGTGATTGCCAGAAGAAGGCTGCAGGCCGCCGTGCCACAAAATGGGCGGTGCCGCTGGGGACGCCACGAGGGCCGCACACGGGGAGAGCAGCTCAGCCGGGGCATTTCGGTTGCTTCCAGACCCACCACTCTGCAGTGGTTTGGCTTTGCCTTTTTCATTTAATGAGTTTCTAAATAAAAAAAAATTTTTTGAAGAAAGCAGTCTACTAGATGGCACTTTAAATTATTGGTAACAATTAGCTAAAGCCCAGGGGGAAAACCTCATTTGGAAACCAAATTGTGTGGCACTGTTTCAACACCTAGCTTCAAAGAAAATCGGTGAACATGACTAGTTCCCCCTCAGGCCTTTCTACTGGTGAAGGGATAGTTGGGTCAAAGGTGAGTTTCTAGATATAATGAATAATCTTTAAAGGAATACTATACTCAACACTAACATAAAAATAAGCAAAAATTAGAATTTGATTGGGTACCCAGCCAGAACTTACTTAGCTAGTGTAATAGGTGGTATGGAACTGTTGCCCATTGGCTAGCCAGTTTTAAGTAGTTTTGTTGGAATACAGCCACACCCCTCCGTATACATGTTATCTCCAGTGCTATCATGTTACAGAGTATTGGAGCAGAGACCATAGCCTGCAATATCTAAAATATTCACTATTATAGAACTTTGCTGACCCGAATACAGATGATCTCTGAAGTCTAGTTCTGTGCTCCTTTGCGGTGCTCATCTGACTATGAGGCTTGGTATCTGGTCAATTTGAGGCCTTGATAGCTGGGCACGCCTGGAGGAATGTCCAGGAGGGAAATTAGAAACAGAGGGCTGGCACTGGAGGCACGTCGTGGTCAAGGCAGAGATTTGGTGTCACCATGCTTGATCCAGGTGAAATCCTAGACATTACCGATTGCAAATAGGTGCTAATGCCAAGAGATAGCAAAGAGCAGAAACGAGACTGATCAAGCCTGCTAGAGAAGGTGAAGTCCTCTGAGGTGACTCTTGGCAGGGGTCGTAGCCAAAGGGGATACGTGGGGCTGTCCAGATTTAGGGTCTGGGGGAAAGGGAGAAGCTTTGGAAAAGCTGTTTTTAATGTCCACTGCTGGGGAACTGGCAAGAGATGAGCAAAGGAGTAACAGTGAAGTCACAGGGAAATTGGACCGCATGAGACTTTGAGTGTATGGAGTCGTTTCTGCACTTCCTCTAACGCTCCGCCTCAGTGAAGGAACAAAGACCACCAGCACTGCAGGCCATCCCGGGAGGGGGCAGGAGCCAGCAATGTGGCAAAGGTAAATGAGTGAGGGCGTCAGTGACAATGGCAGCCATGGGTCCCAGTTAGAATTCCTCAGCCCGTGGTCTCCAGGTTGGCCACCACACCTTCTACATCCACTGCTCTCTGCTGTGTTGTTGTCATTGTTATTTTCACGTAAAGGTTTTGTAACTTACAGGGATCAGTCCTTTATTTTTGAAACATGAGCCAAACTGGTTAGAAATGAAAGGATTGGGAAGAGTAATGTTAGGGCAGGGAAGTGGGACTGGGAGGCTGTGAAGAAGATGAGACAGAGAAAGGGAGGTCTAGTTCCGAGTGGCCTGCAGAGATGGAGGTGGTGTGCTTGCTTGGCTCGGGAAGGAACACGGGGCCTGAAGGCTGCCCGCAGGGCATTGCACGCTCACTTTACACACTCTCCCTGCCATGTGCCCTCATAGCTCGGGCCGTAAGTATGATGTCCAGGAGAGAGTCTGGATCCTGGGACCCTGACACCATCCCAGGACTACCGGTGAATGCAGCCATGAACATCAGTGAGATGTGTTCCTAACCCTAAAAATAGAAAACTTCACCAGCCTGCTGCCCAGGACTGTCCTTGCTAGTTTCGTCATGTTAACTGACACATAACCGTTCACACGTGTGTATGTCATCTAATATTTCTCGTTAAATGCATGAAAGCTTTCACTTACCTGTAATTCTTTATGGTTACTAAAGAACCACAGTTCCTGCTCTGAGTGTTTCTTCTGGGAGATGGCCTTGGCCTAGAACATTTACCTGTGTGTAGAGTGGGATATGTTCTGCCTGGTATAAATGTCAGGGCCACAGAAGAGAACCTCATTATGAATAGGGTCTTAAGCCCTACCCCAGTGGGGTTTCAGCAGAGCTCCAGAGGTCCAAGTTCAGATGATAGGAAGTGTGAGTGTTCACTCTGGTCTCCGACAGCCTGGAAGGATCTGGTGGTGCAGGCCGTGGTTCTCCCAAGACAGGCCAGCGTGGGGTAGCAGTGTTTCTTGACTGATCCAAGGCAGACCCTCTCAGAGCATTGGAACTGAAGCCAACCTGAGGAGCGGAGGGCTGGGCTCAGCTAAGTAGGTCTGATCTCAAATAATGAGATCAGAAGAATGTTCCAGACTAAGGTAACAAAAATGTGGGAATGAGCATAGGTGGCGCCCCTGAGGCAGATGGAATGGGCACTGTCTACAGCATTGGCCCCAAATAAAGTGAGTCCGGTTTTTGAGTCTGCTCCTGCCTTTCTTGCAGTGGCCCCTCCCCCTCACTCCCCACCTCTTTTTTGGCTGCCCCAAAGCACCCTTTTGTTGTGCCACCAACTCCTCTCTGCTTCCAGGACTCAGCCAGCTCTTGATTGACTTACTGACACATTTATTGAGCCATCTATAGCAGGCCAGGCCCTGGGGAGACTACAGTGCCCAGGACTTGGGTTTGGGTGGTAAATTGAGTCAGACGGTAGAGATGGAGTGGGCAGGTATCTGTGCTATTCCCCCAAATGTTTACGTTTTAAGAGGGGATGATACTTTCCCCAAGGAATAAATCTGGATCTGGAAACTTCCAAATCCAAAGCAGGCCTGAAAAGGAGATAGTTAGGGGGAGGGCATCGTCTGCTGCGTTCTGATTCCTACTGCCGGGAGAGCCCCTGCTCCTCTTCTGCACCAGTGGTTGACCTGCGGATACGCACTTTTAGTGCCAGAAGAAATGTTAACGTCTATGGGCCTGGAATAAAACACTTGGGCAGAGAAGAGACGCTATACCACCGTACTGGACGTGGTTGGGTTCAGGTGGGCCTATAGGCAGTTGTGTTTAACTTCTCTGAGATGTGGGTTTTTCATTGAGGACCAAGTAGCGTTTTAAAGTACTGAAGAAAATGTACTTTTAAAATGTAGCTAATGATTTGAAAGAGTAGATGGGGTCAAGAGAGGAGTCAGCATTGGGTTTGGATCTTTGTACCAGCTATTTAATTTTTGTGTGGTTATAAAAACGTAGTACAAGGTTTTGCCAAGTTCTGGACTTGAAACTGACACTAGTAAGTCAAGGGCTGGTATCAATTTGAAATCTGTCCCTGTTTGTTCAACTAAGCGGCCCCCCTTCTTGCCATCGCAGTCCCTGGGATCTGTGCCTGGTTGTTTGTTTTTCATTTTCTGAACGTCACTACTTGTTTCTTGTAGGCCTGTCTTTGTTCAGCTCAAATGTATTAAACAGTAAAGAACAAACTCTGAGCCTCTCGTCATGCCTTGGGAGAGCGTGAGAGCTCTGTGATTTCCCCTGGGGGCGGGTAGCACCTCCGCCCCCTGCCCCTTGTGGTCTGCTCTAGAAGTTCTGTATTTACTTAGCTTTGCCGAGGATCTTGTTTGGACTTTGGTTTGTCGCTGCCCTGTTTGTGTGTGAGTTCTGATCCGGGAAATAAGTAACGCTGGCCTGTCGCTGAGGTTCAGCTGTAAAATGATGAGTCTGTTAAATGTGACAGGACTCAACCTTATTATCTTCCAGGTCAGCCATCTTGGGAGAGCACATGTTTTCTCCTGGTGTCATTTAGCTGCTTGTGACAGTGACCTCCCCCCCACCCACCTCCCACCTCCCACCCCAAAATAGGTTTGTTTTTCTCGGTTAATGAGAAGTCTGGAGATGGGCAGTTCAGGGCGAGGCGGCTTCACAGTGTCATCCGAGTCCCAGATTCCTTCTGTTTTTCTGCTCTACCGTCCTCAGGGAGTGTGAGTTACAATCTCTTTGTTCCAAGATGGATACCTCAGACCAGGCAGGAAAGATCAGGAAGGAAGGTGTGGTGCTTCTCTCAGAAGAGCAGGACTTTTCCAGATGTCCCCGATAGACTTCTGCTGTACCTCATCGTCAGGCTGTATTACTTCGTCCTCCCTGGGAGGCCGGAGATGGTTTCAGGTGAACACATTGCCTCCCTCTACAAGCATCAGGGTTCTGGAAGTGAGGAAAAGGGGGAATGTGGATACCATGAAGGTAAATTAGTGGCATCTGCACTGACCCCATATGGGACCTTTGCTCAGAACATTTCTTAAACTCCTTGTGATTTGCCTACAAATGTCAGATGAGCCAGAGAAAGAAAATCAGTGTCACTGCTTGTGGCCACATATTATTAGTGCTTTATAGGTTCCATAAACCATATTAGTTACCTTGATCACTTCCTTTGTTTACCAATTATCCATCAGATCTTCTTCTAATAGATTTACTGCCACTAAAGATACTAAAAGGAGTTGTGGCAACTAATTATAATAGCCAAAGGCTCAACAGCTTAGTTGTCCAGCAATAGAAGACTGACTGACTAAACCGTAGTGGAGTCAACTTTGATAAAGAATGAGGATTAGCTCCATATACTGCTGGGAGTGATCTCTTGAGTATATGTTGCATGAAAAAAAAAAAAAGATAATGTGGAAAAAATATGTATGCTGTGCTAGCTGTTATCTAAAAAAGCTGTGTGTGTGTGTCTGTCTCTTCCTCCCCCATCCCACCCCACCCCACCCGCAGCTGAAAGAGAAACAGTTTATGTTTAAATGGTTATCTGTAGGGGGAGTAAGGGGACAGGAGAGGATGGAAGTGACAGGGAAAGAAGTTACTTTTTCCAAACATGCCTTTTTATATATGTGCCTTTGGAACAACCTTCAAGTATTTTATAACATAATAAAATTAATTTTTTAAAACGTCTTATTCTGAAGGGGCGCCTGGGTGGCTCAGTCGGTTAAGCATCCGGCTTTGGCTCAGGTCAGATCTCATGGTTCGTGGGTTCGAGCCCTGCGTCGGGCTCTGTGCTGACAGCTAGCTCAGAGCCTGGAGCCTGTTTCGGATTCTGTGTCTCTCTCTCTCTGACCCTCCCCTGCTCCAGCCGTCTCTCTCTGTCTCTCAAAAATAAAATAAAAAGCAATAAAAAGAAAAAATTAAAAAAAAAACGTCTTATTCTGAAATTTTAAACTTAAAAAAAAAGTTGCAGAATAGTACAGTTTTCTAGGACCCTTCACCCAGCTTCCCTTAGTATTAACATTTTATGCAACCATAGTCTAATTATTGAAACTAGGGTGTTAACACTGACACAGAAATCTGTAGACTTTATTCATGTTCCTTCAGTTTCTTCCAAATGTTCTTTTTCCAGGATCTAAAGAGCATTCTCAAATTTCCTTTAGAAGTCCTGACTCTTTAGCTTCCTGTCTGTCTTTTCCTCATCTTTCATGACCTTGACAATTTTGAAGGGTCCTGACAAGCTGTCTCTCAATTTGTGTCTACCTGATGTTTTCTCAGGATCAGATTTGAGTTTATGTATTTTTGGCAAGAATATCATAGAAGTGATGTTATGTTCTCCTCAGTGCATCGTTTCAGGGGGTACATGATGTTAATACATCTTATTGCTTGCGATGATAACCTTGATTACTTGGTTGAGGTGGTATCTGCCAGGTTTCTTCACTGTACCTTTAAACTTAATCAATATCTTGGGAAGAGATATTTTGAGACTATAAATATCCTGATTCCCACCATTACTTTCACATGTTAATTTTAGCATCCATCAATGGTTCTTGACTTCAGTAACTACTACCAGGGGTCTGACTAATGGCAATTTTCTATTTCAGTCATTTTTTATACACTTTTATTAACTGGAATTCCACTGTAAAGAACAGCCGTCCTTTTTCCCTGTTTGTTTATATCTGTTTGCTCATTTTATGGGTTATAGTCTGTTACTCTTATTATTTATAATATTGTTCAGACTTGGTCATTAGGAGGTCCTTCCGGTTGGCTCCTGTGTCCTTTTGATGCGCATCTATTGGGTTTTGAGCACTTCCTTCCTTTCTGGCACTACACGATGTTCAGGTTCATGTTACATTTTTCCTGCCACAGCCACAGGATTGACCTTTTCTCCAAGGACCCCTGGTTCCTTTTATTCAAGAATGACATTTAGCAACCAAGATCTGGCTACCAGGAGTGCCCACTGCTGCTAGAGTGTTAGGGCTTCTAGATTTTCTGAGCAGACAGGGCTAGGAAATACGTGTATGTGACTGACGGAAGCACTCACACCCTACATCTGTTCTTGCCCATCTCTGTCCACCCATTATGAGTTGCTTCTGATTTACTCCATCCTTGTCTTCTTCTCTACCGTAAATCCTGTGTCTGGCCGTGAGACGTTTCAGTCTCATGATAATACAGTATATTTATTAACTCATTTGTTCAGTCCTAGTCTGTATATAAAGTAGTCACAGAATTACTAATCATATTCTGTGAAACATAAATAAATTTGCCAATATATAATACTGGACTGTAGTGTGGTTTTTTGTCATCAGTCTTATAGTATATAATCTAAATATCATTTTCCAAAGTTACTTGGTTTATTTTTCTTCTTTCCCACTGTGGTTAAATTAATGTGGGGGAGGGGAATCAGTTGCTAAAATTTAGAAGCAAAACGAAACAGTGGAATCTAGCTATGTATTGAGTGGGCAGCATAACTCCAAGAGAGACATTATTTCAAATGTTTGTATTTAATATTTTTGACATTTTCACTTCAATTTCAGCTTATAATTCCAGTATACCCTTTATCCAGATTCACCAACCCTTTAGATTTTCCCATTTACTTTATCACTTTGCCTTCTAGTTCCTCTGCCTCTCTGAGTATGTACATGGACTTAAATACATGTGCACATGCGCCATTTCTTGTCTGAACCCTTTGAGTGAGCTGCCCCTGAAGTGCTTTTTTATGTATTTCCTAAGTACAGGGGCATCCTGTTACATAACCACAGCTTAATTCTCAGGATTGGGAAATTAAAAAACTTTCTTCCATCCAGTCTGTATTCAAATTTATAATTTATTTCAGCGTCCTCTAAAGCCACCATTCCCCCTGCTCTAAGATCCGTCCAGTCCAGGAGCACCTGTCACCTTATTGCTCTTATCTCTTTCATCTCCATGAATCCAGAAGAGTTCCCTCTTTCCGGGAATGTGGAACAATACGACCTTGTTTATTTTTATTTTTATTTTTATTTTTATTTTTTTAAATATTTTAATGTTTTTTTATTTATTTTTGAGAGACAGACAGTGCGAGCAGGAGAGGGTCAGAGAGAGAGGGAGACACAGAATCTGAAGCAGGCTCCAGGCTCTGAGCTGTCAGCACAGAGCCTGACGCGGGGCTCGAACTCAGAAACCGCGAGATCATGACCGGAGCCGAAGCTGGACGTTCAACCAACTGAGCCACCCAGGCGCCCCACGACCTTGTTATTTTTAAGGAGTACAGGCCAGTTGCTGTACAGATTATCCCTCAGTTTGTGTTTGTATTTCCTCAGGGTAGGATTCAGTCTTACTAATAACACCAAAGTGATATGTTCTTCTCAATATATCACGTCGGGAGGAACGTGATGTCTGTCTGTCTGATAGTATGTACTTGGATATCTCAGTTAAGTGGTGTCTACCAGATATCTCCACTAAAAAGTGGCTATTTTTCCCATTGAAATTAATAACTAATTTTGGAGAGATACTTTGAGGCTATATAAATTTCCTGTTCCTCATCAAAGTCAAACTCACTGGTTTTAGTATCCATTGATTATTTTTGCCTGTATTAGTCAGTACTGTGATGGTTGCAAAGAGTGACTTCTTAAACTTTGTTACTCTCTGTCTGTTAGTTGGTCTACTATAATAGTTTCCTTTTTCTCCCATTTATTTATATCATATGGACTCATGGGTTCTTTTTTATTTTTATTCCACTGCTATATTTACTTTGATATTCAAATCATCCCAGGCTTAGCCAGTGGTAAACCTCTTTAAGTTGGAAGTGTTATTTCGGTTTGTCTTCATCATTCTTTGAGTACTTCCTTGTTTTCTGGCACAATAGTATGTTTCAGACTCATCCTGTACTTTTTCTGCCCTCAGCCCTGGAATTAACTATTTCTCTAACATGCTTTGGTTTTGTCTTAATGGAGAATATATTTAGGAACCAAGATCTGGGAGTTACGGTCTTTGCTACCATGATGTCATTGCTTCTAGGCCAATTTAGTGGACATAGCTGAGTACACACACAGAGAATATAAATGCACAGTGCATAACATGCATTCATGTGCATGTGTAGATATATACATGTGTAATAACGTGTAAATACACACATGTCCATGTCTGTTTCCATAGAAACACCACCACATAACTACTTTTTTTTCTTTCCATATTTGTAACTTCCTTCTTCAACAATGAAAGCCCTGACTCCTGTTATTCTCAGTATACTTACCCGTTTCCTCAAATCTGTATTACACAGGGACGCCTAAGTGGCTCAGCTGGCTGGGTGTCCAACTTCGGCTCAGGGCATGATCTCAGGGTTTGCAGGTTTGGGCCCTGTGTCAGGCTCTGTGCTGACAGGTCAGAGCCTGGAGGGCTGCTTTCGATTCTGTGTCTCCCTCTTTCTCTGCCCCTCCCCAATTTACTCTCTCTCTCTCTCTCAAAAATAAATAAACACTAAAAAAGTAAAGAAAAAATAGTGTGTATTACATAGAAAGTAGTTTCAGAATTGCTAACCCTACCACTGGGAAAGAGAAAGAAACCTACCTGCTGGTTGTACTTGAAACACTGTGATTGGAGCGTTCATACTTAGTGGGATATAAACCTGCGAGGAGGAAAACAAAAATCTTGCATTGTTTTCACTTAGGTATGTTTTGGGGAGATCATAATGGGACAGTGTTTCTGAGACTCTTATATACATTGTGGGATAAAGCAAATGAATAATGATATTGGTATGGTTGAGAATTGAGCTTTCTGACATGGTTAAAAAAGAGATCTGTGGTTGGTGAAGTTAAAGTCCCATAGTTATAAATTTGAATTTAATTGATCTCATGACATATTTTGTCTCGTGTATGCACATGATTGTATACCCTATACACACCCAGACACTTCTATTTTTGCTCACTGAACAGGTCTAGAAACAATGACCTACCTAATGTCAATAAGCACCTGTTAGAGCATCCAGACTCTTTCCCATTGAAAAATATGAGGGTTTCCAGGGAGGAAAAGTGGCTGACTCCAGGTCCAGGCAGTAAGTGTACAGTAGGTGTATGGGACATGTCATACCAGAAAGCAAACATTATAAATTCAGACGTTATCTGCATCTCTTTCTTCATGTGTATATATGCGTATGTGTATACACTCACACTGCTCTAACCATGTGCTCATAGTGACATCTCCAAACCCATTTTAACACCAGAGTTTATTCTTTCTCCTTTCTGTATTTGACTGGATCACATCAAAAGAATTCAGCAGCCATCTTGAAGTTTCCCACAGGAAAATGCACAACAGCAATGCAATACAACATAGCACATATATTTAAATGCATAGCTTTGTGTTCCTTAAAAAATAAAAATCTTCATGGGTCACATTTGAAGGGTATTATTTTAGAAACTGATTAAATAAAGAGAAAGAATCAAGCATTTAAGCTTGTCTTTCCTACAGGAACTGAACATCAAGGTAACCAAAAAATTGATGAGGGGATTTTAACGTCTAATGAAATAGTGGATCTAGGCAATGATTATCACTCAAAAGAAAGACAGTCAGACACCATGTGCCTTTTGATGGAAATGCAAACACCGTTAAGATATATACTTGCCAGAAATCAAACCTTACCCTGATCAAGTCTCAAGATATAGCTCCCAGTTTAGAGGAGATGCAGGGACCAGAGCAACTTGTTTAATGCCATAGCCAGAATGCAGGTGACAACACGTGGGCCCGGAGAAGCTAGAGGACAGGCACCTGGTCTCTCCAACAAAAAAGGCTGCATTTGAAAAAAGGAGTGGTCAAAGGCAAGGGATATCTACAGAATGAAAGAGACTTGAGCCCTATCACCCCAATACAATGTTTGGGCCCTGTTTGCATCATGATCCAAATAAGTGCACTTAATACATAGAAGATAAGCTGGGGAATTGGGATGCTGATGAGATGGTTAGTACCAGTGTTCATGTTGTGAGGTGTGGCCACAGCATTATTTTACAAGAGTCCTTATCTTTAGAATTATATATTGTGGGGCACCTGGGTGGCTCAGTCAGTTAAGTGTCCAACTCTTGATTTTGGTGCAGGTCATGATCTTGTGGTTCATGAACTCAAGCCCCATGTTAGACTCTGCACTGATAGTGTGGAGCCTGCTTGGGATTCTCTCTCTCTCTCTCTCTCTCTCTCTCTCTCTCTCTCTCTCCCCCCCTCCCTCCCCTTCTCGCTTTCTCTGAAAATAAACTTTTTAAAAAATCAGCACTGATTTAAAAACATTATATATTGAAATATGTAAGTATGGGGACTCAGTAAAATGTCTAACTTCGGCTCAGGTCATGATTTCATGGTTCATGGGTTCGAGCCCTGTGTCAGGATCTGTGCTGACAGCTTGCTCAGAGCCTACAGCCTGCTTCGGATTCTGTGTCTCCCTGTCTCTCTGCCCCTCCCTTGCTCACATTCTGTCTCTCTCTGTCTCTCAAAAATAAATATAAAAAAATTTTTTTGAAATACATAAGTATGAAACCATAGGATGCCTAGGATTTGTTTCATAATAGTCTTGAAGGGTGGGAGCATAGTAGAGATGAAAAAAAGGATCATCCATAGGAGGTCATTTTGCTTTTCTCTACTTTGGTCTTTGTGTGAAAATTTCTTTCTAGTAAGATGAAAAAATTAAAAACTGGCATTGCCAATGCTGAGGCATTTGCCCGGAGAGCAGGGCAGCATCCTGGGAGTGAGTAGCCGTACAGGCCGCAGGCTGGGGGGCGTGGGGAGCCTCGCCCTGCTCATCACTTTACCCCAGCACGTGGTAGGCACTCAATAAATAACGCATGAAGAAATGAGTGAGTCTGGAGGGGCAGCCGACATCTGGGTGAATTTTCTTCCAAAGTTGGTCCCATGACTTATAACTGTGAGAGCTGGCCACTCACGCCACAGTATTTAAGCATCTCCCTGTTCCTTGGGCTGCTGCCATTATATCTGGTGACTGGATGTGTATGACCTTCCCTCCTTCCCAGGCTCAGGCCCGATGTCACCGGATAGGCCAGAGCAAAGCCGTGAAGGTGTATCGCCTCATTACTCGGAACTCCTATGAGCGGGAAATGTTTGACAAAGCCAGCCTAAAGCTGGGGCTGGACAAGGCTGTTCTTCAGGACATAAACCGAAAGGGCAGCACCAATGGGGTGAGTATGATGGGACCTGCTTAGAGCCCCCCAGGACACTCTCCACACAGCCCGGGCCCCTCTGGGGTCTCCCTTCCTACAGCTGTTTTAAGATTCACTTTCACTAAATTGAACCCGGTTGCACATCTTTATTGAGTCATTCCCCACAGCAGAGGATAATTCAGGGTCAGGTCTCTGCTTTTACAGATGGATAAAGGAAATCTGTAGGCGCAGTGGTGTGGTAGGATTACCCAGCACGCAGTAACATTTCGGTAAGCAGAATTTTTAACAGTGCCCATTAGAAGTCCGTAGATCTTAACACTTAACACTCTGAATATCTATCGTCACCATGCTTTATCTTATACTCCAGACTTGGAGCTTCCTGAGGGTATAATGAGACCTATTTTATCTGTATCACCCATGGCCCCTAACACTACTTGGCATATTAATGATATTGAATGCATGATGGTCAGTGAAAAAAAATGAATACGTTAGCAGCCTGCAATATGGCAGTTAATAAAATCTTTTTCCCCCTCCACGGGGATAAAAAAATTTCAGCTAAGATTCATTCTTAAATTCTATTAAGTTATAAGCCAACAAAGCAGGGTATCTCCTTAATCTCTGGACTCAGGGCATCAAAGGTTGAGAATTAAAACCTTCCAGTGAGTTGTCTTTAGTCCAGATGTTCCATATCCTCTTAGCTATGCATGTGTTACTAAGTATAATACTTCAAGTTACCAGCGCTGGGACTCGTGGAATTCCCTCTTGTGATTGATAGAGAGAGAACCAGATTCTTAATTAGAACCAGGAAAGGGTGTTTTGAACTCCCATTTCCTGTTTTCAACAAGCAATTGAGAAGATCACACTTGGCACAGGACCCTTTCTTTAGTTGAGAAATGACATCATTTCCAATAGTCATGTATTTATTTAATAATGAATAAATCATCATTCTTTAGCTTGTTTAGTACATCTGGAGGTTTTTAAAGATACAGACTCAAACTAAAACATTAAACATATCCTCTTAGTGGTGCATAGTTTCAATGGCTTGTGACATCTGATAATAACCAATGTCCTGAGGAATGTTAGGGCCATTGGGTCATGTGCTGGCTTTGATTCCAGAGTTCCCTGTAGAAGATCATCTGCCTGCTCTCCCCATAGTTTTCTTGAGTATCGTTATCTGGGCTTTAATTTTCTAAAACTTGTGGCCCGTATCTTTATTCTTCTGACATGTGCAGCTAGTGGAGGAAGTGCATATGGATCTTGAAGGCCAGGTTTGAGGCTGTTTTTCTCCTGTGCATTTTCCACTTTGTGAGTAGCCTTTGGTGACCTGTCCAGGTACAACAGCTTTCCAAAATGGAAGTAGAGGACCTGCTCCGGAAAGGAGCTTATGGAGCCCTGATGGATGAGGAAGATGAAGGCTCCAAGTTCTGTGAAGAAGACATAGACCAGATTCTGCAGAGGAGAACCCACACCATCACCATCCAGTCTGAAGGGAAAGGATCTACTTTTGCCAAGGTATGGCACGTTTCTCCAGAGTCCATGTTGGAGTGGGAGCAAAAAGAAAACTTTATTCTTTGACCATCATCAGCAATGCTTTGTTTTCTCAATATGCAAACTGTTGAGATTAGCTGTCTACACGTGGGTTTTGTATGAGACAGAAAATACAGACTCTTTAGAGGGATTCTGAATAATGAGTCAGAAGCTATAGAAAGAAAGCCCCACCCCTGACCAGTGAGAGCTGATCCCCAGCAGGCAGGACAGACACTTCAGTTTACAGCTTGCACTATTCACTCTTTGCAAAGACTCCTCTGAAACCTTTGAGTGGTCATCTGGATTTCCTTATAGAGCACTCCTTGATCCCTGTCCATGTGCTGAAATCCCAGTGAACCCTCCATTCCTCAAACTGAAGCAAGGGTTCCTGAGAAAAGAGATGTTAGTCTAGATTCCCAGCTGCTACTCTAGGTTCCTTGGTCCCCTGCCCTTCAGCTCACTGGATTTCACATTCGACTGATGAAGCCACTTACCAGATCACTTTCAGGTGTCCCTGGCCATAGGCTCTGAGAGCTTTGTGGCCTGTTAGAGTCTCCTGTTTGGTGGCTTACACAGGACTTCCTCAGTAGGACATTTTGTGCTTTATAAAAAACACCTGGTCATCTCAGCACACCTCGTTCTGCCCAACCCGGTGCCTTTCCCATAGCAGACATTTGGAAAATGTTGACTGGAAGAAAAATTGCATCCAGAGAAATCTTAAGAAGCAACCCTTTTGCAGGGAGCTAGGTACCAAGCAACACACTGCATTGTGTTACAGGGCTTTCTTCTGCTTCCAAGTTTAATGATCCTGGAGGTTGAAATTGTAATGTCCTTACCCAATCTTTAAATTAACAAAGAACAGTCTTGAGATTTTTCACATTCATTTGAGAGGCCCTTTTAGGGGTTTTGACTTCAAATGCAGTTGGAGAGCATACTTTGGACTCTGGTAAATTTGAAATAATGCAGGTGGTATTATCAGCTTGTACTGTGTTCAAGAGCAGTTCATTGACTTCCATTATCTCCACAGGCTAGCTTTGTGGCTTCAGGAAACAGGACTGATATTTCCTTAGATGACCCAAACTTTTGGCAGAAATGGGCTAAAATAGCTGAATTGGACACTGAAGCAAAGAATGAAAAGGTACAGTATTGAGAATGTTCTATTCCATTGCACACTGTACTGTGGCTCGCAGGACCATAAATTCCCACACGGCTCAGGTCAGTATTCACTCCTGAGCCTTAGTTCTTAAGTGAGATGCTATATGTAACACACTTAAAGCATCCCTGACACAGAGGCAGAGCTTGATAAATGCTCACTGTTACAATTTTAAAATGACCTCTTGGGACGTACAGTCTGTCGGACGCTCAGGAGATTCGACAAAGGCAATTAGAACTAGAACTGGCCACACAGGTCAAGTTCAGCCCTCCGACCCAAGCCAGCATCCCATCCTTGGCAAGGGACTGTTTTACCTCTGCTTCAACACTTCCTGTGAAAGAAACTTGACTTCGGACAGATGCTCCGGAGGAGATAACGCAGGATGGAGGGTTTGTTGGTCTGCCCTCCATTCTGTTCTCTCCGTACCTTGAATTTTCTAACTTCTGAACATGAGAAAGGGAACATCTGTGGAACAAAACCAGAATCCGATGTCAGTCTGGCCCTGACTGCATGCCTCTTCTGGGCAAGGCAGTTGACCCCACTGAGATAAGTGAGCAAGACGTGACAAAAAGAGGTGGTGATGCCCCTTTGCAGAGTTGGAGAGAAGGCTTGTGAATACACCTGCCTCGCCTGTCGGGAGGCACCCCTTAAACGTTCATCTCCCTTCCCTCCACCCGCGGCCCTGTACCTCACTCGAGTGCACGCACATCACTTTCTACTGGTCTTCTCGGGTGGGTGCTGAACTTTCACGAACCTACAAGCTCAGGAGACCGTCCCTGCTTCTGTTTGGCTGATGCAGTAATTCACACCCAGCCTTAACTTTTCTGTCCAATCACCAGAACTTGCTCAGTCCAACCTCTTTTCTTCAGTAGGAAGAGTCTTAATTCCTTGAGTAACCTGTTTTGTAAAACCTGTTTTATAGGATGACAGTCCAGAAGTTTTTCTGTGTGCAGGGTGGTGGGGGAGGGCGGGGAGGAAGAACTCGTGTCGTAGAGGCAGCTGGAGCATGGAAGGCTGGGAGCAAGGTGACTGAAGCAGGGGTGACACCAGAATATATCTGGGCGACATAGAGCTTTAGCAAGCTTTAGGAAGAGGTGTGGGGGCGAAGGGGTAAGGAGCAGGAGATGGTGGGGACTGGAAAAGAGGCGATGGTTCTGGTAGGGGAGCTGCCAGAAGGAGTTGAGGATCCTGGGCTATAGATTATGTCTTCAGTGAAAGACAAAAGGTTAGGAGTTAACACCCATGGAAGGCAGAGACTGAAGTGGCAAGAAATGTACGTCTTGAGAAAGTCGCTGAGCAGATGGAGCTGTCCGACTCATCCTGTCCCCCCCCCCCCGAGCGCAGGCTGCCTCTGCGTGCTGGGCAGGACAGCAGGGGTGCCCCACTCTCGCCTTTCTTGGCAACAGCGACCGCCACTCTGGGCACTGGGGGGCCTTGCCTGCCATCCCCCTGCACTGCTCGAAGGACTGCAGAAACAGCAGATGGTGGCAGACGGCGCTGGGAGCTTGGGGGACACGCCAACCCCAGCGAGTCTCAGAGAATCCCCTCTGCTTGTCGTGGACACGGCAGGTGTGCTGGGAAGGCCTTACCTGCTGGAGGATGAGTCCCGCGTGTGATTCTCTGCCGGATGTGTCCTTGGGACCCAGGGCCAGCGACACAGAGTGTATGTGTGTATGCACTGGGACGGGGGCAGAACAAACAGGGGCTCTCTCCTCAGTGGTCCTGTCTGTTTCTAGGAGAGCTTAGTGATCGACCGGCCTCGAGTGAGAAAGCAGACCAAACACTACAACTCCTTTGAGGAGGATGAGCTCATGGAGTTCTCGGAGCTAGACAGCGACTCAGACGAAAGACCCACGAGGTCCAGACGCCTCAATGACAAAACCAGGCGCTACCTCCGAGCCGAGTGTTTCCGGGTCGAGAAGAACCTGCTCATCTTTGGGTGGGTATTGGCCTTGCCTGTGTGTTGCTGTTTTCCAGCCCCCGAGATTTGTCCAGTTTGTCTTTCCAGTCACCTCTAGAGTTCTGGGCTGATGGAGGATCTGTTAGAGCAGGAGAAAGCTATGCTTTTCGCCCACGGTCTCCCCCTTGGTCATTGTACGCTCTGCTGCAGTATTGTAGACGTGCCATGATTTCCTCATGCGCTTGTCGCGGCAAATTTGTGTTACTAATTTGCTGCCTGGTGCTGATTTCCTGCTCCCCACCCCGCCCCCACCCCCCAAGGATATATATGGAGTTAGCACAGCAGATGTTGGAGTTAGGGCACGATTCGTACCAGGCTCTGGTTCTAGTAGAAGTAGAAGGTTGTGTTTCTGGGAGCTCACCATTGCTTTCGAATGCTGCAGCAGGACTCTCTTATTCCCAAATATATTCCCCACTCCGAATAGTTTCGTCCCTCCCGTGTTAACATTCGAGTGGCCATATGACGCTCTCAGGGTCCAGGCCACCTCAGTGACACTCGGTGTGCTGCAGCATGTGGTCCTCGAAGGCCTTTCAAGGCAAAGCCCTCAGGGTGACCAGTAGACCCGGCAGACGACGAGAAGCACCCCGGGCTCCTGTTTGTCCTGCGGTGTTGAGGGCACACGCGGCCCTTCCTCCCTTCAACGCCCTTCTGTATTTGCACTCTCAGCTGGGGCCGGTGGAAGGACATCCTGACCCACGGGCGGTTCAAGTGGCATCTGAATGAGAAGGACATGGAGATGATTTGCCGGGCCCTGCTGGTGTACTGTGTCAAGCATTACAAGGGGGACGAGAAGATCAAGAGTTTCATTTGGGAACTGATCACACCTACCAAAGACGGGCAGGCCCAGACCCTCCAGAACCACTCAGGTGAGCGGCGGCAGGGCCGGGCCTGAGTGGCGGCAGCTCCCGTGCACTCCCGTCCTCCTGTGTTGCCCAGGCCGCTGTGCTTCGGGAGGCTTCTCCTCCTCGGGTATATCCGAGATGTCTCTCCCTCAGAATCATCCGGTGGTACGTGTAGTAGTTTGCGGAAGTACAGTTGGGGCCACACACCTGTCCTGCACGCGGACCAGTGCGTCCCCGGGGTTCCTGCACTGAACTGGGGTGGCACCGCGTGCTCCGGGTTTCCTCTTGCATGTCACTGTTGTGCCCCAGTTCTACCCGTTTGTGCCTTTTCTTGTGCTGTGCTTCTCCTTCCCTGCGCTGGCCACTGCTCACATTTCGGACTGAGCGTCCCTTTTCCCCTGGCCAGGTCGTGAGTTCCCGAGGGGCGCAGATGGTGTCGTTCTTGATCTGCACAGGGTGCTCAGTAAATTCTTACTGCCTGACTGAACAGTCCTGGAGTTTACTGAGCCGGAGGCTGGGCAGGTGTCCTCACCACTAACACTACTTGGTGGGCCGAGGAGCGGGGTCTGTCATCTGGGGCCACCGTGCACAGCCTGGCTGCCTCCTTGCAACCCTAGCCCAACTCTGTTCTGCCCCTCATGTTCAAGCTGCCTAGGCTCACATGCCTGCCTTTCTGTTTCAGGGTTGTCTGCTCCAGTCCCCAGAGGGAGGAAGGGGAAGAAGACAAAGAACCAGCTGCTGCTCCCAGAGTTGAAGAATGCAGACTGGCTGGCCACCTGCAACCCCGAGGTGGTCCTGCATGATGACGGCTATAAGAAGCACCTCAAGCAGCACTGCAACAAGTGAGTGTGGCCCTCCCCATCCTGCACGGCAGCTCCACTCCATTGAGGCTCCCGGGACCCCCACGGGGCTGTGGGGCCCACCGGATGCTCCTGTGCCACCATGCAAGGTCTGAAAAGGCAGGGCACGTGGTCCATGCTGGGTTGGGACCCCTTCTCAGAGAGCCTGTGTCACTCCTTTGGCAACGTCTCCTCTTCCCAGAACCTGGACTCTGCCATCGCAGCTTGCACCCCTGAGGGGGTTTCTGACCTGACTCTCAAAATCCAGTGAGGACATTGTGATTTCACCACTTTCTCTCCTTTCCCTTTCTGCTTCTGCCCCAGAGGTCACATTAGCAAGAGCAGAAGGCTGGCCTTAGTGGCCACTGCACTCACTCAGCCCCTCTCCCCCATGCCAAGTTGCTTCCTCCTCTGATTTGTTGTTGCCATTTGTGGCCTCCGGGTATTTGACAGACTTGCATTTGAGATCATATCATTTATATCCCTGAGCTGGCACTGTGCGGCGGGGAGCGGGGCAAAGGAAAGAGTGATGGAAAATGAAACTGCTCTTCTAAAGTTTAGTTTGGGGGGCTCCTGGGTGGCTCAGTTGGTTGAACATCCGGCTTCAGCTCAGGTCATGATCTCATGGTTTATGGGTTCGAGCCCCACGTCAGGCTCTGTGCTGACAGCTCAGAGTCTAGAGCCTGTCTTTGGATTCTGTGTCTCCCTCTCTCACTGACCCTCCCCTGCTTGTGCTATCTCTCTCTGTCTGTCAAAAATAAATAAAAATCATTAAAAAAAAAATTAAAGTTTAGTTTGGGGAGTTAGGGAACTTCGCCACCAAACAGTGACGAGTTGCATGTGGGTATTTGCATCACCGTATGGAGTATCCATTAGGAGAGAAAGGACCCTTGGAAACCATCTAACCCAGCTTCCTAGGCCTTGCAGGCATATCTCCCAGCACTCCTGCTCGGTAGTGGGAAGGCCTCTGCTGCCGAACCTCTGGTTATAACCTCCTAAATTAAGTGATAAGTAAGAATTTGCTAACTTCTAAGTTAGTATGTCTTCCCTGTGATATCAACCTAATGGTCCTGTGGTGGTTGTCGGATTATGTTCTTTGCCTTTTACAGATGAAGTCTGATCCTTTCCCTTCATCTCTCCAAATCTTTGAAGATAGTTCTCATGCCCAAAACTAATAAAAACTGTGCACAGAAGCATAGGCGCTTTGGGATGGTAGTTCTCAAGCTGAGAATTAAAGGGCACACGTTGTTGATGGTAGAACCTGCCTGGGCAGCACCTGCCGCATGTTCCCTGGGGTTGGCTCAGAGTCACCGTGTAGGGGACAGACAGAAAGAGGAGGCTACCTCACTAAGAGGACTCCTAAGAGATCTCGTACTGCAAGCTGAGGATTCTCTTGTAGGTTAAGCAGCCCTACTTCTTTAATAAGTGAGACATGTAATAAAAAATGATGTTTGGGGAGAAAATTTAATCTGGCAACAGTGAGATGGAATGGGTAAACTGAGAGCTAAGTGACCATCTAGGAGAGTCCTGTCATAATGTAAGTATTGATCCGAGGATCTAGAAGAGGGTGCCAACCGTAGAATTGGGGAGAAAGGGTCAACTATGAGAGACACGAGTAGGGAATAGCCCGTAATGTGTGGTGAGGAATACAGAAAGCAGCTAACTCATGACTGGGAGCCTCACTGGCTGGGAGAGTAACAGTACTTGTAGCCAGGACAGAATCAGAATCCTTACATTCACTGAACGATGAAGAGCAAGGTGAAGGACTTGGGTTGTGACCGAATGTGACAGTGGCAGTGTGTGGCTCTTCCATTCATTACTGCACATGTGGGTGTGGGGGTGCTGAAAACAGGCTGACCTGGGGAAGTTGGCATAGAACTTCCCTTGACACCTGCAGAGATGTCAGAGATGATCACAGATGATGAGCAGAACCAGTTTGGGCCTTTGAGGAATTCCGCCACCCCCAAGACTTTTCCTGAGTGCATGCCTGACGCTGGGAATCAAAGAATGCATGCAGTAGGTGCCCTTGGCTGGCCCGGCTGGTGGAACATGGGTCTTCTGCTCTCAGGGTTGTGAGTTCGAACCCCACATTGGATGTATGTTATTGTTTTAAAAAAAAAAAAGATCTTAAAAGAATGTAGTAGAGCATTTATCTGACTTCAGAAATGCTGTTGTTTATTATTCTGAATCCAAAGGAGACTACTGTCCTCTTTAGTCCTGGCTCAGCTAGACCAGCGCCTCCGAGCCAGCAGGGAGAGTGCAACTCTTCCCCTCAGCATGGGGGTTCTGTGGGCGGAACCCTGCCAGGGAGTCTGCAACTTGGGCTCGAGCCTTCCTAGCGATGGGAGCTTACCATTTCTCAGTGAGGCTCATTTAATTACCGGATGATTCTAATCAGTCATCCTTCTGTATACTGAATCTAAATTGTGCTTCCTTGAAACTTCCACCCTTTGATCTTAGGTCCTGGTCCTGCCCTGAGATACGTTGGAGAACAGGCAGAAATCTTTCAGCAAAAGTGGACTCTGAGCTTCTAGAATTGTGGGCTCTGTTAGCAAATTTATTGCCACCTAATACCAGGTAAAGGTAGAGACAGGCTTTGAGGTCAGGACTGCCTGGGTTTATGAGCAGGTGAATTACTTAACCTCTTTATGCCTTCTTCCTTCATTCTTTCATGTAGAAAATGAGGATCATAATAGTTTCCATCTCTCCACATGGTTACTTGGATTAAGTGAGCTAATACATGCTGCCATGTGATAAGTACTCAAAGCATTGTTCAGTAGTAGTAATATAGTGTTTAGAGACAGGACGTCAGCAAAAGAACTTCAAAAAGTGAAATCCCAGCTGTGTCCGATCCAGGCTGTAAGAAGTCAGGGCAGTGATCATCTGTCTCAGGGTCGGGATAGTGACTGGAAGGGGATTCAGGGGGCCTCCTGGTGACATGTTCTGCTTCCTAATCTGGGTCCTGGATTCACATGTCTGTTCAGTTCAGAAATTCATCAAGCTGTATGTTTCTCTAAGGTGCACTTTCTGAAAGTATATTTCATATGAACAAAATGTGCTGCTGCGTTTTATTTTAAAGAAAGAGATGAAGGAAAGAGCAATATTGGTGGGTTTTGTTTGACTAAAGTCAGAGTGTTACAAACGTGCTTCAGTTCTCCTGAAGTTTAGATGTCAACTGGGATTACCCTCTCACTTGGGAGGAGTTGCCCATCTGTCCTCTGAATTGATTCTCATTTGGAGAATAAGTGAATGCTGTTCACTTTGAATTCTGTTCTCTCATGCCATAGATATTACCAAGTGTCAACACATTTCAGTTTAAAGAAATAGAGGCATCTCTATCTTAGGTCTTCAGGAAAGCCTTCCTCTGATTGGGTTGGATCTAAGCGGGCAGGGATTCCGTACCTAAGACCTCCTCCCTGCAGTTCTTACGGGGAGGCCAGCAGCCACTGTCAGCAAGGTGAAACAGTCGGCGAATGTTGTAAATGCTTAGAGCTCTTATTATCTGAGCTTAAAAAACATAAACCTTCAAATTATTTGAGTTGACTGATAGCCGAGGTAAGGAATGGCATACCAGGGTTCTTCCATTCTAAAAATTCTGTGTGTTGCCGCCTACTCAAGCCCAGAGTGGCATTTTATGTGGTTTTTAAAAATTGCCAAAAATAACCTCCCCTCCCACCTCCAATTCCCATTTCCCCCTCCAGAGGCAACCACTGCTAACCAGACTCTACCAGAGATACTGTTTGCCTGGACCAGCTTCGATGAATGTGTATCCTCTGTTCATCTTCCTGAAAATAATGTGTATATTACATACTATTTGTGTTCTGTGCTGTTTCTCTCTCTCTCTTTAAGGTAACTTAGATGTAGGTCTGTTCCTATCTATGTAAGTGGGCCTTTATTTTTAATCACTAGCCTTTACTCTTAACTGGTATTGTACAAGTTACAAGCATTCTTCTAAACGTCTTTGGAGCTTAGCCATGAATATGAAACATCTCCTTGAATGGGGTCAGCTTCTCTTGCCTACCCTTACCTTCACCCCATTTTGTGTACGTGGAGCCCTCTCCCTCCTTCAACTCCCATGGTCATCTTCCATGTTGTAATGCTTTCACGGTTCGTTGGTCTCATTTCATGATTAGACTGCTCTGGGCTTCTCATGAACAGCTTGCTTTTGCTCCGTGCCTCACGGTACCCAGCACAGTGCAGTGCAGGGCACACAGCTATTGCCCAACACACACTTGCTTACTTGCCTTGTCTCAGACATGTTCCGGGCATGCCCTCCCTTGGAGCTTGAGTGTGCTCCGAGCAGAATCCAGGGACCTGAGCACCTCAGGAGAGAAGGCATGATTACTGTCTGGCAGTATTGCCATGAAAAAGACTTGTAAATATCCATTTTAACTACCTGCAAATGAAATGGAAAACTGCACTATTCACTAAGACCTGCTCTTCAGTAAGTCAGTAAGCCAGTAACCAGCCTCTTGGAGGGCACCTCTGCCCTAGAGGTCATGGCCCCATGCAGGGGGTGCGTACTCTTTGACGCACCAGGAGAAAGTATTTCTGCTCCCCCGCCAAGGCTCGCCATGTGATTACGTAGCTGGTGAGAAACATTTTTCCATGTGAAGTGGAGATAATCATGGTCGTGTCTGTCCTCGGTACCTTGGGTTTTGTTTTTCCAGTGCTTTCTCATATATTACTTAATGTCACTAATAACAAGGGAGCACCCGGAATTTCCACGTGTCCACTTGCGGGTGGCGGCTTAGAGGTGGCTCATGGGTTCTCTCTGATATGTTTGTGTTGATGTGTTCACCTTTCACAGGGTCCTTTTGCGAGTCCGGATGCTTTACTACCTAAAAGCTGAAATCCTGGGAGAGGCAGCTGATAAAGCATTTGAAGGCACCCCCGCCAGGTAAAACAAGTCAGCCTTGGCTCTTAGTGTTAAAGAGCTACCACATAGTGCCTGTTCGTGGAGAAGGACAAACCTGCTTGTGCTTCCAGAGGCCTGTGACTGCACCCACCGGGGTCAGTCCCCCACACGCGGGGGCAGGCAGGTCACCTACACGTGAGATACGGGAGAGATCCATTTCTCCGCAGCACGGTCTTTGGCGAGGTTTTGAGTTAGTTTGCTTTTCCTAGTGGTGTTGTAACATTGGTTTTGAACAGCCATTCCGCTGCCTTAACTAATCATTGCAGGATGAGCACTAATTGCTCTGATAACCTGTGGTCCAACAGTTACCCTCCAGACGTTCTGTTCAGAATCCGACGCTTGGCCATTGCTCTCTTCCACATTTGAGCAGCTCTTTTTTATTTGCTAATCCTACTAATAATTCCTTGTGCGCTGGTTGATTGCACCCTAGTTTGCAAATTAGTGTTTCCAAAGCTACAGAATCTCCCTGTAGGAATCTCCCAAGATTTTGGGGAATGAGGCTGCCAGGCGCCCCGTTGCCATGCGGTGAAGCAGTCAGGCACAGTCTGTAGACGGGGTCACCAGCCAGCCCCCTTCACCTTCCCAGACGCGCTGTTCGCTCTGGCCCTGCACAGCGCCTGTCGTTCCCGGAAGAAAACAGGGGGGAGGGTATTTCAGCTTTGCTTTGAGACTACCTGTGACCATGGTTTCTTCTTCCTCTGTCTTTCCATTGGGCAGTGCTAATGGCCTTAGTGATCACAGGGGCACTAAAAAAAGGAGAGAGGGAAGCATGTCGACCATCCTGCCCATGGGGCAGTTTGTAATCAGGAGCAGTCATTACATCGACTGTTATTACTTGATGTGCTTTCTACATTTACTGTAGTCATTTCTAGTGGGAATAGGGAGGTTGGGTACTTTGGTAAAAAGGTTCAATTTGTGAATTGTAGAAATACAGTAGAATTCAACCTGATCATTTCCATGAGGTGATACCTGGCAGAAGGCGTCTCCCTGAACCTCCCCATCCCTCGGTCATGTGCTTTCTTAGAGCACGTAAATGGATGGCAGCTGGATAGGACGCGGTGAATCCGTTGCACACCCCCTGCCCTCCTTTCCTCTGCTCTCCTCAGTCTCGGCTCTCACTGGTCCTTATTGTGCCATGAGGAATGACAAACAGTTCACCCAGAAAAGTCACTTAGCCCACGGCACCACCCCAGCAGAGCAGTGGGCCCTATAGTGGAGCCACATAGGAGCACTGCATGGAAAATGGGTCTGCGGACCACCATTCCCACAGAGGGCGCTAGTCCTGGGGAGGGCGGTTAGCAGTATGTCATAAGAAGAACCTGCTGGAAGAAGAAACTTCAGATGCTTCCAAGGAGCCGTCCCAGACAGCTGGGAGGTGAGAGACAGGAGCCAACAGGTGGATTTGTCCCTCCCAGACCCAAAGCCTTAAAGAGTAAGCACTGTGCTAAGACAAATGAAGACTGAGCTAAGAGCCCATAGGAACTTTCAGAACATGAACGGTAGGTGCTCCAGAGAGGGGCCAACCGTATAGGCCTGTCCTGTATGTCTGCCCCCTAGGACAAGTTATGTTCACCCCTTCAGCCAGGAGCAGAGCCGTCAGTGGTCAGTTTTGACCCAGCAGACTGCTGCCAGGAGGCCAGCTTCTGCAAGACCTGTCCTCTGAAGGGTGGTCTTTCTATCCCAGTGTGTACCAGTGCTGATGTCTTGTTCTCAAACTGTCCTTGAGCTCTCCACATGTTGAAACAAGATGATTTGGGCCCTTTCCAGCCTGCGATTGTGTATGAATTCAGCCAAGTGGAGAGTGTTCTACCTTCAGTTGACCAATATATTGATGGCTTTTGTTATGGTTCCCAACCGAAGATGGGCATCTACATTACACATGTGGATCCCAAGGCCCCTCCTACACCTACTGATGAGTTCTCCAAGAGGTGCTTCAGGGTTCTGTGTCCGTCTAAAGTGAAGCCTAGAAATCAAGTACATGTATGAAATAGCTCACTGGGTGAATGTGACAAAGTCCTGGGTCCTTGGCCCACAGCCTTCTGAGTCCTTGGAACTTTAGCCTCTCAGCATGTGACTGGGATGTGGCTTAATACCAGGGTTCAGCCAGTAGCTCTTGGGTTGTTTTCTGTCTGTGTTGAGGAACTCTGAGTCCATGCCCTTCTTTCCACAGGGAGCTAGAAGTACCCCTGCCCGACATCGACTACGTGGAGATCCCAGTGGATTGGTGGGATGCTGAGGCTGATAAGTCCCTTCTGATAGGCGTGTTCAAACACGGTGTGTATTTCAGTGCATGCTCTCCCTTTCCTGAGAAACTCCATAGCCGGCTGTGTATCTGTGGTAGAAAGCAGAGCCTCACCTCTTTCCTGTCAGATGAACGTGCGAGTCATGAAAACAGGGCGAACGTTCGTAATATCAGTGAGGAGCTTCACAGAGGGCGGCTGTGGTTACGGAGAGCCTGTCCACACTATCGGGCTTGGACTGCCTCACTCTCCTTCACTCTTAGAGCCCCCGCATCCAGCCTAGTGCCTGGTCCATGGTAGGCATGCAGCATTGCTTGAGTAAAAGAAGTAAATGGGAAAACGTCAGGTTTTAGCTTTTCATAGATACGTAGAATTCTGAGATCAGTCTAGGTAATCTACATATTCCTGGAGTGCATCTTTTTGCCCTATTGGTATAAAAATTTAAGAATACAAGATTGCATGGATATCCTTTTTAACAAATGTGGTTACCAAGAGTCTAGGGGACTGAGAGAAGTATTTGGGTAGCTTGGAAAAAACAAAGTAAGTGCCTCCTTTCTTCACTTTTGGAACTGTCTGAGGCACCTGAGCCAGCAGTTAAGAAGGATGATGGAAGTGCCACATGGCTGTCATGGCGCTGAGGCCGGTAGATGCCTTCCCTGCCCCGTGAAGTAATGGAAATCTTCAGCGGAGAGCAGGACTCAAAGTGGGAAGAGTTGGTTATACTTGGCTTTCCCTGTCAGCTCTGCCACTTACTAAATGTGGGACCTTGAACCAATCATAAATTTCTTTGACCTCTTTCCTCACCTGCACCACGGGGATAGTATGGAAAAGCCTGCCCGGAGGTTTGTTTGAAGACACAGTGAAGCACTGTCCGTGGACCTTCGAGGGCAGTGCCAGGCCGTAATGCAAGTGTAGGAGATGTTCCGTGCTGCTCTGCCGCCACTTCCGCACGGCCACCTGCTGCTCTGCCCATGGACGGTCCACTTTCTCACACAGTCCTCATCAGGAGAATTCAGATCTGGAGCCAACCAGCTACACTTAAGAGCCATGCCTGTACATATTTTAATGAGGAATCCCCTCAGCGCTTGGATTCGGGTGCTGCAGTGGGAGGTCCAGGGCTGCCGAGAGCCCTTTGTCAAACTGCTGGGGTTAGGCTGGAGCAGCGGTGCTGTCTGTGAGAGCTGTCTGCGCTGTCCACTGTGCAGTCCATCAGCCACATGCGACTCCTGAGCGCTTGAAATGGGACTGGTACAATGAGCAGCTATATTTTTAATTTTATGTAATTTTAATTGATTGACATTTCAGTAACCACGTGTGGCTCCTCGTTCGGGCAGTGCATGGCCAGAACTCAGCTCTGAGCTGGGATGAAGAAACATGCGATCTCTCGATTAAGCACAAGGAACCACAGTACAACCAAAACTTGGTTTAATCCAATTTTGGAAAGAACCCAAAGGAAGGCAAGTTGTTAGAGATAGGCAGATGCAGAGCAAGCGAACTTGGTGTGTGGGAAAGCCATTGGCCCTGTGTCTCCTGCAGTGGTAGTGTTAGGGCGTACTGCCAGGTCCTTGGTGGAGAGAACATGATGTGGAAAGACCTCACAACAAACAAAAACAAAGCATAAGAGACCTAGTACGGCAAGATCAGTATCCTACAAAAGGTTTCAGGAAAGAAGGATAGTTTGGGATAAAGAGGGGTTGTTACACGGTGCTGATAGGTATAATTCCTTGGGAAGACGTGGGTAGCAGTGTAACCTCAGACTGTGTAAGACAGGACTCTGGCTGGGGCCAAGACTCTTTCTTAGGAAAGGCAAATTAATATTGGCACCGTACCTACTAGTTTTTTCATCCCTGATGAAGGTTTAGGGTAGTGGGATTAGTCGATTAATCTTAGTTTTAATACTGGAAATGTTCAGGGGTCAGTCAGATGTTGTCCAAGGTAACTTTCATGTCTAACACTCCTCCACTCTATGAAGCAGTTTGTAGGATTTAAGTTGGTAATTGCTAAGCGTTTCCTGAGCACACCCATGCAGTCTTAAGACGATGCATTGCTCACGCCTTTCAGATTCTCCTCGGTTGCCAGTTGAGGTGAGCACACTGGTCAAAATCAGGGCCAGGGGCATGTGTGTGATGCCTGAAGTGGCTCGTTGTGGCATACGATGACCAGCAGACACACTGTAAAGACGGGAAAACCCAGCCTCTGTACCCAGTGCTGGGGGACTAGACTAAACCACACGTGCACACCTGGCTCACTCCTGCATAGAACCAGCCCTGTTTAGTCGGATGGTAACATTGGTTCTGTTTAGATGACATTTTACAGATGCTTGTGGTTGGCTTCATGGGCTCATCCTCCTTGAACTCTTGTAGAATCCACATTGGATCCTGCCCCTGGCTGAACACTGCCCATCAGACATTCCATGAGCATAGACTCATCTGGGGAATACACGTGATGACCCCCACATAACTTAGCCCACATACATGTCTTACCAGGGGACAGTCAAGCTCCCAAACACCCAGGCTGTCGTGTTCACTTTTCAGGAGTTTCTATCAGGAGGCCCTCCACCTCGCCTCCATAGGATGTGGTGCTGCAGCCATTTTCTTTAAGAAACACACAGCCATTCATTGCCTGCAGTTTTGTGCCTCTTCTGGTCCACCCCAGACATAGCCTGCTGCAACCCTACTTAGACCACAAGGATGCAGCCGTGGTTCCATCTCCCAGCTGACCGCTAGTGAAGAATTGCCCTGAACAGGGCAGCAAAAGGGCCCTGTAGCAAACCTCTTCTGAATGATGCTCTTGACAGCTCAGTTGTGAACTGACTACAGCCCTCCAGGGCAGCCTGGGTTTGTAAAGCTTTCATCAAGATACGAAGTTTAATACTTTTGTTCGTGTTCTGCAAGCAGCCCACACCCCTCAAAGGCTGTCATCCACTATGTACTTACCGGCGTTGCTCTTCCAGCTCCTATGACTCTGCAGGGCAGTCATTGGATTTTCTAAGGGACTGCATCTGCCACCCCTTCTGACCCCTAGCTTCTCCCTGAGAAATAGGAGTGCAAAATCTGTCCAGGCTTGAGAGCCTCACAAGACCGAGAAGGGCTGCACAGTAGACACGTCTTCAGGAAGTAGGCTGCTGGAAGAGCTGGGCCTGCTTCATGCCCTTGTCGAGCCCAGAGCCCCGGAGGGCAGGACACACGGTCCTCAGTAGTAAGGGCCGGTGAGGAAGTTTTCAGCCGCTCACCTATCAGAGGAAGCACCTCTCTTCTCATGGGGAGCAGCAGGTAGAGACAGCGGCAAGCATTTCCTCAAGGGAGCAGGAGCATGGAGGGCATTTCTATTTTGCTGTGAGCCAAGGTAGGACAGGGAGAAGGTGCAAATGGCTCTTCCTACAACGATTATTGGAAGACATTCTGGGCAAAGCTGGCTCATGCGATCTTTTCTCGAGCACGTACGGTGTTGGGTCCCAAGCTAGGTACTGTGTGTGCAGATTCTTTTCCCAAGGAACCCACACTCTCATGTGAGTGACTGACAGTAATCACATAATCACCCTGAGGACCATGGAGTAAAGAAGAACATAAGGCATCACAGTTTCTCCTGCCATATGCCTCATGTGGGCACACCTGTCATTGAGCTGGCACAAGAGTCACTTTGTATTAAAAGATAAAGTACCCGCAGCTCCTCAGAGAACAAGTTCCAGGTGCTGCCTGCAGGGTGGAGGATAGACGTGTCTCCACAGTGATGGTAGAACAGCCAACAAGGAGGTGAAGTGCCCGGCAACGTAAAATGACGTCTTATTAGCTCCCATGCTGGCTCTCATTTTAGGTACAGCATTTTCCATCACAGGGCTCTCTGTGTATGTACTGCAGAGCTAGAAATGGACCTTGCTTCCTGGGAGCAACATGGAGAGGGTTTTGATGATCCTGAAGGAGTTTCGCCCAAGGTAGTTTGCTATAACGATAGATATGGATCTTGTGTGTGACCAAATGCTCTCGTTATGGATGGCATGAGGTTTAGTAAAATAATAACACATTCTCAAGCCGGGGATTATCACAGTAAAAGTGATGTCATCTCATGGTTTTGGCTCCCTTTTGAGGGTCTCTTCTGAGTCATAAATGCTCATCCTATGTTTGACTTTGGGGATGTGGTGAGGTTATGTAATTCGAAAGCCCTGGCCAACGGATTAGGATTTCATACTGAGTTGGTGAATACGGAGGCAATAGGTTGGTTTTAATCTGATTAACAACCACAGCAGTCTTTCCTTTGGTTTACCCCCTGCATGCATCACTTTGTTCAATTTGTTTCTCACACATGGGATGGTATTGGGCTGTCAGAAAACAAGGCCCATTCATGAGGTAACATGGTGTCTGGAGTTAGGGGTGGAAAAGAAGAAGCTGCAAATCCAACTAGCCTGATTCCCTTCGCTGTCCAAAAGAAGTAGACGAGTGAGCGTCGGATCTGGACCTTGTATCTCTTCACGGACACAGAATATATGCATAAGCTTTTATTTTTGGTCAAACATAACTCACAGGGCATCTACTTTAACTCCAGGATCTTCCCCTGATAGGAAATCTGATAGGATTCAATTAATTTTAAGTGGTGTTTTTTGATTATTTTATTTTTCATTTAATAAGGGCAACAAAAATGACTGTCCAGGGCCCAGGGTAGATTTGAGGAGTTCTAACGGGCCATCTGATAATTCTCCACCCTGCTCAGGGTACGAGAGGTACAGCGCCATGCGCGCGGACCCAGCACTGTGCTTCCTGGAGAAAGTCGGCATGCCGGATGAGAAGTCCCTTTGCGCAGAACAGGGTGCTGCAGAGGGGACCCCAGACATTCCCGAACGGTGAGGCGTCTGTGACGTGGCGTGTTTCGCCATGAATCTGTGTGACCCTTCCACATATCCAGCATTCTCCTGGCCTCTCCCAGCGTCTCCCTTCAGTCTTGTCATGTGCAAACTACTTTTCAAAATTGCTGAATTGGTTACGTCCTGTTTCGCCTCAGGTCTTTTTGACTTCTAAGCACTTTGAGCCAAATGCCAATTCCTGTTCTTCATTCCCCGAGCTGCCTGCCATCCTACCCTATTCATCTCTTGTCTGGTCAGAGGATTCGTGATGATGAATTCAGTCAGACCTCTCTTACCTAGCAGAAAGCTAAGAGGTACCCCAAGTGCGACTTCTGACTTTGAAATTCCTCAGATGAAGTTTCTGGCATTATTTAAGAATGTGTTGTCCATGAGTAAGGTGGATTTAGGAGCCACTGCTTGGTGGTTGTGGCATGTAGGCCTTGTTTATGGGTTGTGTGCCAAAGAAGGTATGAAAGTGTCTCCTTTGACTGAGTTATTTATTGTTGGCATAACCCCCAAATATGTAAATTCATAGGAGAACTAACTAAACAGCCAGAAACTGTGGTGCTCCAAAATATATATATTTGGAAAGCATAATACATACATCTTAGCTTGTGTTTGGTAAAATTTGAGCTGATCTTCTCCCTAAAAGTAGCTATATTGCTTTGCATTGCCTAGGGCTGTGGCCAGGCCTAGCCAGGAGCTCCTAACTACCTGTTAAGGCCAAGAAAAGGGTGAAATGCATTTTCCATCTGTCCTTAGCTTCTGATGAAAACTTTAGCTATCATAACATTCTCTGCACCAAAGAGAATTTCCTGTGGGCAGATAATAAAGATGTGTTTGGAAAAGATGTTAACAGACGCCCAAGAGGTGATACTAGATGCGGAGGCAAGGTCAGGGGAGCACTGCATGGCTGAGGTACCTGAATGTGGCAGAAAACTTACATTTTTGTCAGTGGCTCTTTTTTGTGTGGTTCAGCAGTAAAGGTAGGAGATTCTACTGACGTCAGGCCCTGAGCAGCAATAAGAAGAATATTTGAGACAGGGAGCCTTCAAAGTTAGGTTTAAGACAACTCCAAGAACAGATAGGCGTCAGCAATAGTTAAGCCACAGGACAGAAGACATTGGGCAGCTAAGCTCCAGGCAGGTGTCTGATGGGAAAAAGGGCAGATGTCTTTCCTTGAGAGCAGCAGCAGCCCTGCTCCCTCCCACGGAAGTGACTGCCCCCAAGTAAGGGATTCTGCATGAAGCTTCACCCCACTATGTTTGCGGGGGGGCGGGGGGTGCACAGGCCTCAACCTCTGGAGTCTCTTCTTTTACCAAAGACCCATGTTCAGGTAACTCTGGATGAGCAGTAATGACCTTGTTACAACAGGACCACTGTCGGACAGCTGGCCTCTGAATTTGTCTGAGAAGATCCTGAGTCTCATGCTGAAGTCTCAGTAGAGTGGAGGTCCTGGCCTGTAGAAGTTACGACACTAGGGGGAAAAAAAAATACAAGATGTTGAGGCCTGTGGGAAAAGGGATCTACTAATATTCCTTATGGTCAGTGATTTAGGGGGGTTTCTTGCAAGCATCCTGGTTGCAAAATCGCTCTTCGGTGGTGTGTGATGCTTTTTATTTTACTTTTATTTAGAGGCAACACAGATAAAGAGGACAACCCTGAGGACAAGTTAGATGGCCTACAGAAACAAACGGTGAGTCACACGTGCTGTGTTGGTAATCCACAAAGTCCTTAGTGTCGAGAGAGAGACCCCATCTTGGCAGTGGGCTTCGGGAGCTTGATCACATCGCTGCAACTGCCTTGAATTGTGCCCAGCGTTTTATTATAAAAATTGTCAGCATACAGACTGCATTGCACTTTCATTCTAGTGAAGCTTTTGGTTCTTATAAAACTATAGATTTTAGATGCATTACACAGTGATCCCACGTACCTTTTATCTGGTTTTCCACCACGGCAACAGCTTGCAAAACTATAGTACAGGATCACAACCAGGATGCCGACATTGATAGAGTCAAGGTACAGGGCGTTTCCATGGCCACCAAGGTTCATCGTGTTGCCCCGTTATGGCCACATTCACCTCCCTCCTACCTTCACCTCCTCTTTAATCCATGGCAGCCACTAACCTCTTCTCCATTTCTGTGATTTGTCATTTTAACATTGTTTCTTAAAATATATAATAAAAGGTGGGGCACCTGGGTGGCTCAGTCAGGTAAGCGTCCCAACTCCTGATTTCAGCTCAGGTCGTGATTGCATTGCTTCTGAATTCAAGCCCCACATCAGGCTCTGCACGGACAATGCAGAGGGATTCTGATTCCCTCACTCTCTGCCCCTCCCCCCACTCACGTTCTCACTAATAAACTCTTTATTAAAAAGACGTAAGACAATAAACTATTTAAAAAATAAATGAAAATTAAAAAAATAATAAAAAGACATAAGAATTTAAGAATATACATTATTAAGTGGAATCATACAATATGTGACTTTTGGGGATTGGCACTTGTCACTCAACATAATACCCTGTAGACTGAGCCAGGTGGTTTTCTGTGACAGCAGTTCCCTTTTCATTGCCGCGTAGCAGTCCTTGGTATGGATGTCCCACTTTGCTTTACCATTCATCCACGTGCAGGGTATGTGCATTGTCTCCAGCCTTTGACCTTTACAAATCCCTCTATAAACATTTATGTACAGATTTTGTGTGGCTGTACATTTCCATTTCTGTGGAGTAAATGTCCAGAAGTACAATTCCTGGGTCGTATGGTTATTGCATGTTTAGGTTTTTTTTTTTAAGCTGCCAAGCTGTTTCCAGAGTGGCTGTATCCCTTCATATTCCCCCCGACCATGTAGGAGTGCTGCACCTCTTCATCTTTTATTAGCTTTCGGTGTTGTCACCTTTTAGCTTTTAATAGGATTCATTGCCACCTGTAAGCAATGTTTCTTCATGTCCTTTGCCCATTTACTAAATGCATTGTTTCTTTGTTTTTCTGTTGTGAGAGTTCTGTATGTATTCCAGACTCCAGTCTTCTGTCAGACATGTGATTGCCAAGTATTTGCTCCCACCTGTAGTTTGTCTTTTTATCTCATTCACAGTTTTTAATCTCGATGAAGCTCAGCTTACTAATTTTTCTCTGTGTGGATCATGCTGTTGGTCTTGAAGTATGAGAATTCTGCTGGTTTTTAAGTATGAGAATTCTGCTGGTTTTTAGATCCTGACCATTTTCTTCTATGTTTTCTACTAACAGTTTTTGAGTTTAACATGTAAATCCATGATCCATTTTAAGTTTATTTTCATATAAATGGAGAGAATTAGATTAAGGTTCTTTTTTTTTTTTCTTAACCTGTTGCTGTCCAGTTGCTCTAAACCATTTGTTTAAAAAAACTATCTTTTCCACATTGAATTGCTTTTGTACCTTAGTCAAAATATCCATTGAGCTGTGATCTGTTTCTGGGTTTGCTACTCTGTTCTGTTGTTCTGTCTACTCCTCTGCCAGTAGTAGCCTGTCGTATCAATTATTGTAGCCGTAGCATAAGTCTTAAAATTAGTTACACTGATTCCTCCCACTTCTTTTTCAAAATTGTTTTAGCTTTTCTTGTGCCTTTGCCTTTCCATATAAATTTTAGGATAATCTTATCTGTAGCTATAAAAGTTCTTGCTGGCATCTTGCTAGGAGTCCATTAAACCCGTATATCACTTCGAGGAGAATTGACCTTTACACTATTGATTTTTTACTATATTGTATCTTACCGTGTGTCCATTTATTTTGATCTCTGATTTCTTTTATCACCATTTCTTAGTTTTTCAGCAAACAATTTCTGTACATATTTATAGATTTACATCTGACTAATTTTCTTTGGTACGATAGTAAATAATGTTATGTTATCTTGTATCCTGCAAAATTGTTTAATGCAGTTATCAGTTTTAGGGTTTTTTAGATTTCTTGAAATTCCATACATCAGCAACCATGTCATCTGTGAATAGGGATAGTGTCATTTCTTCTTTTCTGATCTATCTGCCTGGTATTTCTTTTTCTTGCCATATTGCGCTCTCTGGAACTTCTGGCGCCGTGTTGAATGAGTGCTGAGAGCAGATATTCTTTCTTTGTTCCTGACAGAGGAAGACATTCAGTCTTTCATCATTATGCATAATGTTAGTTATAGGTTTTTGTAGATGTCCTGTATTGAAAATGAGGCAGTCCTAGTTTTCTGAGAATTTTTGTCATGAATAGATGTTGAATTTTGTCAAATGCATTTTTTGTGCCAATTAATATGATTGTGTGGTCTTTCTTGTTTAGCCTATTAATATGTTAGATTACATTGATTGTTTTCAAATATTGTATCAGCCTTGCATCCCTGGATAAACTGGGATAAACTCTACTCGGATGTGGTATATAATTCGTGTTACTGAATTCTGCTTGCTCATAATTTGTTGAGGCTTTTTGTATCTATATTCATGAGGGATGTTGGTCTGTAGTTGTCTTTCAGTACTATCTTTGTGTGCTTTTGATATCAGGGTGATAATGTTAACTTTATAAACGAGTTAGGTGTTCCCTCCAACTATTTTATGATAGAAGTTGTCTAGAATTGGTATTAAGTCTTTAAATATTTAGTAGAATTCTCCAGTAACTGACTTGGAAATTCTTTTTTTGAGGGAGCTTTAAAATTATGAATCCAGTTTTCTATTTTATATTGAGTAAGTTGTGATAGTTTGTGTTTTTCAAGATACGTGGTCTGTTTCAGCCAAGTTGTCAAATTTATGTGGGTTGAGTTGTTCATAGTATTCTCTTATCCTTTTGGTAGTTGCAGAATTATAGTGCTATTCACTGTTTAGTTTTGATATTGGTAATATATGTCTTGGTTTTTTCTTTATCTGGCTTGCTAGAGATATGTCTACTGTATCTTCTTAAATAATCAGCTCTTTGTCTTCTCTCTTAAAAATTTCATTGATGGGGTGCCTGGGTGGCTCAGTCGGTTAAGCCTCCAACTTCGGCTCAGGTCAGATCTCAAGTTCGTGGGTTCGAGCCCCGCGTCAGGCTCTGTGCTGACCTGACTGCTAGCTCAGAGCCTGGAGCCTGCTTCCGGTTCTGTGTCTCCTTCTCTCTCTGCCCCTCCTTCTCTATGCTCTGTCTCTCTCTGTATCAAAAATAAATAAAACATTAAAAAAAATTTCATTGATTTCAGCAGTGCCTGGGTGGCTCAGTTGGTTAAATGTCCAACTCCTGACTTGGGCTCCGGTTATGATCTCACAGTTGTGAGATCAAGCCCTGCACTGGGCTCCATGCTCAGTGTGGAGCCTGCTTAAGATTCTCTCTCCCCTCCACCCCTCTCCGCCCCACTTATATGTGCATGCTCTCTTTCTCTGTCTCTCTCTCAAAGATGATAGATAATACATTTCAAAAATTATTAAATTTCCTTGATTTCTACTCCTTATTACTCCCTTCCTTCTGCTTGCCCTAGTTTTATTTTCCTTTTCTTGTTCTAGGTTTTTGGATTGGAGCCTTAATTACCATTTGGGACTTTCCTTTTTGTTTAATGTATGCATTCACCGCTATAAATTTCCCTCTCAGCATTACTTTATCTATATCCCACAAAATTTTGCTATGTTCTATTCTCATTTTCATTCACTTTAATATATTTTTTAAAATTTTTCTATTGAGGGATGTCTGGGTGGCCCAATCAGTTAAGCAGCTGACTTCGGCTCAGGTCATGATCTCACGGTTCATGAGTTCAAACCCCGCATCAGGCTCTGGGCTGACAGCTCAGAATCTGGAGCCTGCTTTGGATTCTGTGTCTCCCTCTCTCTCTGCCCTCCCCTGCTCACACCCTGTCTCTCTGTCTCTCAAAAATAAATAAATGTTAAAAAAATTTTTTAAGAGACACCTGGGTGGTTCAGTCGGTTAAGCAGCTGACTTTGGCTCAGGTCATGATCTCACAGTTCATGGGTCAAGCCTTGCGTCGGGCTCTGTGCTGACAGCTCAGAGCCTGGAGCCTACTTCTGATTCTGTGTGTCCATCTCTCTCTGCCTCTCCCCTGCTCATGATCTGTCTCTCTCGGTCTTTCAAAATAAAGATGTTAAAAAAATTTTTTTTTAATTAAAAAAAATTCTAGTGAGACTTCCTTTTCCATCCATGGATCATTAGACATGTATTATTTAGTTTCCAAGTGTTTGGAGATTTTCCTATTTTCTTTCCGGGTTTTTTCTTTTTCTTTCTTTTACATAAAGTATTTTGAGAGAGGGAGAAAGAGCAAGCAGGGGAGAGGCAGAGAGAGAAGGAGAGAGAGAATCCGAAGCAGGCTTCATGCTGTTAGCACAGAGCCCAGTGAAGGGCTCTAATGAACCATGAGATCATGACCTGACCCAAAACCAAGAGTTGAAGGCTTAACTAACTGAGCCACCCAGGTGTCCCACTTAATTTTTTTAGTCTTTTTTTTTAAGTCTTATATTTCTAGTTTGATCCTGTGATGTTCAGAAGACAAACTATTATTTAGTTGTTTTAAAATTGTTAAGGTTTGTTTTATGACCCAGGATATGATCAGTCTTGGTGTACATTCCATGGGCACTTGAAAAATCATGTGTATTGTACTGTTGTTAGGTGCAGTTATGTGACATAATTGCATAAATGTCAATTAGATCATGCTGGTTGATAGTGTTGTTAAGTTCTTCTGTATCCTTAATGTTTTCCTGTCTAGTTGTTTCATTAGTTGTTGTGAGAGGAGTATTGAAGTCTGTAAATAATAATCAATTTGTCTTCTTTTCCTTTCACTTGTATCAGGTTTTGCTTCACAAATTCTGCAGCTCTTTGTTTGGTTCATACACATTTGTCTTCTTAAGTGGATTGACTCTGCTATCATTGTGTAGTATCCATCTCTGCCTCTGAAAACTTGCTCTGCTCAGAAGTGTATTGTACCAGATATTAATATAGCTACTCCTGGTTTCCTTTGATTAATGTTTGCATCTTATAACTTCTTCCTTTTTTTTTTTTTTTTACTTTCAGCCTACTTTTATCATTATACTTGAAGTGAGTTTCCTATAGACAGCATAGAGTTGCATCACACTTTTTCATGTGTTATGCCAATATCTGTCTTTTAGTTGGTGTATTTAGCCATTAATATTTAATGTAATTATTGAGACATTTTTAAGTCTGTTGATTTATTATTTTCTCCAATTTTTGATTCTGTTTTCTTTTTCCTCCCTTCCTCTTAGTTCCTTGAATACTTTTAGGATTCCTTTTTTATCTATATTATTTTTTAACGGCTTTTTGATAGTTATTCTAGATATTATATATACACAATATATCACAGTCCAGTGCTAGCATCATACCCCAGTTCAAGGGAAGTGTAGAAACCTTACTTCCAGTTTTGTTTCGTTACCTTCCCCCTATTTATTATATATATATAATGGTCTTAAATATTTCTTCTGCATACATTTAGAACTATATCAGACAATGCCACAACTGTCCATGTAGTTTAGAAAATTCAAGAGGAGGAGAGTCTATTGTATTTTCTTTCTTATTTCTGGTGGTCCAAGGTATTCTGTTTCTGTTTAGGGAAATTCCTTTAGCCATTCTTTTAGGGTAGGTCTGGTTGACATTTCTCTTAGTTTTTCTTTGTCCGAGACTATCTTAATACCCTTTTCATTCCTGAAGGATATTTTCATTGGATATAGGATTGTGGGTTGACCATTCTTTTCTTTTAGCTCTTGAAAAATGTTGTGCTACTTCCTTCTGGCCTCCATGGTTTCTGATGAGATCTCTGGTGTCATTCCATTTGTTTTTTCCCCATATGTAAGGCATCTTTTCTCTCTTGCTGCTTTCAAGATTTTTTCTTTATCCTTAGCTTTCAGAAGCTTAACCATGATTTTTTGTGTGTGTAGATTTCTTTGACTTCAACCTGTTTGGGATTTTCTCAGCATCTTGAATCTGTAGGTTTAAGTCTTTTGCCACATTTGGAGAGTTTTCAGCTATTATTTCTTTGAGCCTTTTCGTTCTCCTTTTCTCCCAAGACTGATGATATGAATGTTAGAACTTTTGCTACAGTCCCACGGGTTCTTGACACTCTAATTTTTTTTTCTATTTTTCTCTGGTGTTTACATTGGGTTCTTTCTGTTTTTCTGTCTTCGAGTTCACTGATTTCTTTCTCCTCCATTCTGCTCTTGAGCCTGTTCATCGAGACTGAGTTGTTTTTTGTTTTGTTTTGTTTGGGGGCCTACTTTTGGTTATTGTATTTTTCAAATCTAAAATTTCTTTTTGGTTCTTCTTTGGATCTCTGTTTCTTTGCTGAGACTTTGTTTTTTTTTATGTGGCAAGCATGTTCAGACCTGTTCATTGATGATTGCTTTAAATTCTTACGTCAAATTCTAAGATTTCTGTCATTTCAGTGGCAGTATTTAATTGTTTCTTTTCATTCTGTTTGATATCTTACTGGTTCTTGATATGATAAGTGATTTTTTTTTTTACTGAATTCTGGACATTTTGGTATTATATTTTAAGACTCGGGATCTTAATTAAAACTTCTCTTTTAGGTGACTACTTCTGAACCCTCTCTTTTAGGGAAACAGGGTAGGGGGCAGGTACCACTATGTCACTACCAGATAGGAGCAGAAGTTCATGTTTCCAGTCAGCTCCCAGTGAAACCTGAGGGGGATGTTTCTCATTATTGCTGGGCAAAAGGAAGTTCTACTATACATTGTCTTTGCTGATACTGTGGGTGGGGATGGGGACCTCATTACTCTTTCTCAGGGATGGAAGTCCCAGCTCCCTAGTTGGCTTTTTGACACCACTGCATCAGGGGCATGGGGTGCCCTATTACAGCCTGTGAAGGGTAGAAGTCTAGATTCTCAACTTGGCCTTTGCTGGCATGGATGTGTTGAGCCAGAGTTTTGTGTTGTTGGACTACAGTATAGTGGATATTGTCTAAACAATTACATGCATTCCTAACCTGCTTTTTTCCTGGTCCCTTGCTAAGGAGAACAGACTTTTGTTGGGGCTTTTTTTCATCTGCACCCTTTGGCATTTCCAGGTAGTCAGCTTCTTTACCTCCAGATATAGGATATATAAGGCAAAAAAAGGAAACCCTGAAGGTCACCTCTGTGTCATTCCCTGGGTCTCCAATCCCTAGTTGGTTTGCCTTGCCTTCACCTTTCAGAGTTTTCTTATGTTTGTTCATACATAACGTCTGGAGGGTTTAAATATACTTAGAGTGAGGAATAGGGAAATGTGTATTTTCCTAGAAGCACAAGTCTGCATTGCATTTTACAAATGAGTTTCTGGAGCTTTGCATAAGCAGACTGAAATCTCACCAGGACCCCAGCACCATTTGGCCACACATGTTCTCTGGCTTTGAGTTGTGGAGCAAATGAATCTGGTAGAGTTTCATGGATTCTGAATCCCAGGGGTTACTGTATAGTTGTCCCCAACAGAGTCCATTGCCAGGATAATCTCTCATCTACTCCTCATCACCACGCAAACGTTGTCCATTCTTTTCTTTTGGTTCTAGTTGGGAGCATGTGGGATATTTACTTTGGCTTCCATCAGCTCTGATTCCTATAACAGTAACAATGACATCACTTCCCCAAAGTAGGAGATGATTATTGTTCAAAGATATGTTTCCATGTCTCCCCATGGTTTGAGAAGCAGTGGATTGAAGCAGATCAGCTTGAAACTTCTGACCCTGACCTGAAGGAAGTTGGGTTCTAATGTTGACAATTAAAATCCAAGTTCTGCCATTCCGGTCCCTAGCTTATCCTGTTACCCCTTTTGTCTGGAATTTGGGATATGTTTTTCCATAGAAGCAAGTCAAGTACCAAAGAAATGAAATGCAAATTTACTCTTTCCAAAGCACTTTTTCTATTTGTTTCCATCAATCCTCACCTCGGCCGAGTACAGTAAACACTTCTGATGTTATTGTGGAGTTAGGCCCAGGGTTCAAAGAACTTTGCCAAATTCTCACAGCTACCAGAGGATAGAGTTCAGACTAGATGTCTTCTAGATATTCTGCTTTTCTGTTCTCTAATCAAGTATTCTGTGCATAGTCAGGAAAGTAGAAGGTATTTCAGCTGTACATACACACACTTGCCCTTCTGTGGAAAGGCATCCGTAGACTGACTACAGGCCAGCCCAGCTCTGAAAGCTGTTCACGGTCATGTTTATACGCTTAGCCGGTCAGTCTTCAACCTTGGAGAGATCTGGGCACTGAAAGGGTTGTGGCAGGATTGCAAAATAACTCGTTTTCTTACAGTAGGGTTGAACTCTTCTGGAACTACATTGTATTCATTCATGTAATTAATGCCCGTATTATTTATTTTGCTTTTGAAGTCCCTAAAACCTGGGCTCTAGAATATAATCAAAAGCAGACAGAACGGGGAGTGGCTTCTCCCAGATTTCGAGGTGGACAGATTATAAACAGATTAAGCATGACTTCTCGTCCATCTGCTAAAATAACAAACGTGGATGAACAGCCAACATCTGGGTCAGTTGTCCCACCCCTGCTTCTCTCCCATCCCAGACCTCCTGCCCCAAAGACACTGGGTGGGTGTTTCCTTCTCCCGGTTCTGCTCTTGGACAGATTAGCAGGCAGGGTTAAAGATGCCCAAAGAGCCTGTCGTCCGTAACTAGGCAAATTCCTCTGAATTAAACAGACCTGGGCACACACGGGGGTGTGGGTAGTAGCTTGGCACCATCCCAGGATTGCAAGGAACCCTAACACACGTCTGAGTGGTCTCTGAACGTTCCATCCCCTCTGCAGCCTTGCTGTCAGAAGCCATTCCGGGTGGGTTTGGTAATCCTGAGAGTGCATGGGAAGAAGCGGGGAAATGTGCTCTCCTCCAGGGAAGCCCATTTCATCGAGGGGTGAAACTTCCCTTATCCTGCCTCGGAAATCTGGCTCCTAGCTGGTTCATAGATTCTGTTTCATTTTCTTATGGGGCTGCAAAAAACAAAACTGTTCTTTCTCTCCTCTCTGATGGTATTTTAAATTCTTGAGGCCAGCTAGCTACCGTAATCTCTTTAAATATCTTTTTGGGTGAAGTACCCCTAGTTTCTCTGCCTTTCTTTACAAGTTCAGAATTAGAGGGTTCTCCAAACTCAAACAGTAATATTTGCATGTGGACGACTTCCAAACTAACAAAGCACGTTTCCCCTTCAGTTAGACATTACCTTTATCCCATTCTAGAGAGGAGGAAGCTGAACTAGTTTCTATCAGCTCCAAAAAAAGGCCTACTGGGACACCTGGTTGGCTCATTCGTTTGAGTGTCCAGCTTTTGATTTCTGCTCGTGTCCTGATCCCAGAGTCGTGAGATTGAGCCCTGTGTTGGACTTAGCCTGCTGGAGATTCTCTCTCTCCTTCCCTCTCTTCCTCCCCTATTCATTCTCTCTCTCTCTCAAAATAGATAAATAACTTTTTAAAAAAGTCCCACTGGCTAGAGGGACACAAAACAATGGCTCCCCTACTCAGTCTTTTTCTACTTCTGCAATCTTTTCATAATAAAATCCTTGAGTTTTATGTTAATGACATTTGGCGTATATCTACTCTTTACATGACATTTATGCAAGAATAGAATGGTTGGGGGCACCTGGGTGGCTCAGTAGGTTAAACGTCCACCTCTTGATTTCAGCTAAGGTCATGAGATGGAGCCCTGCATCGAGCTCGCTCGCTCTCAAAATTAATAAATACACATTTTTTTAAAAAAGTAGAATGCTTGATTTTTCCTGTAAAATGAAAGTCACTGGGGGATCTTTTTAATGCCTCCTTTGTATGTCCTCTTCTCTCTCACAGAGAGCTCTCAAGTTCTCCTGGCAGACTCCTATGTGTGCTTCAGTAGCAAGCTCAAAAGTTACCTTGTGGCTTTCTTTCCCCCCATCTGATTTGGATCCGGCAGCGCTGGCCCCTTCACAATGGTACAATACAGGGAGGCTGGGTGGCTCAGCTGTTTAAGCGTCCAACTCTTAATTTCAGCTCAGGTCATGAGCTCTCCCAGTTTGTGAGATCAAGCCCCATGCGGGCCCTGCACTGACAGCTTGGAACCTGCTTGGGATTCTTTCTCTCCCTCTCTCAGAATGAGTAAATAAATGGTTTATTTTTTAATAGTAAAGTAGATCAGCTTGGGGTTTCCACTCTTCACTGACACTATTAAATGGCAGGAAACAGTTTGGGCCGAGGAAGAGAGACTGAACTGGTGTTCTCCAATTCTAAGTATGTTTCACTCTCTTAAAACAGAATTTCAACCCAGACTTGCGTTTTGCCCCCCACCTCTTTTTTTGGCTGGTTGGAGTGGTTAAAAGTATAAGCTGTCACCAGACAGCTGTGTGTGGGGTTGGTTTGTTGCTTTGCTTTGCTTTTATTATTTATTTTTGAGAGAGAGGCAGAGTGTGTGGGGGGAGGGCCACATAGAATCTGAAGGAGACATAGGAGATACAGAATCCGTAGCAGGTCCCAGGTTCTGAGCTGTCAGCACAGAGCCCGACATGGGGGGGCTCAAACTCATGGACTGCAAGATCACGACCTGAGCCAAAGTCGGATGCTCAACTGACTGAGCCACCCAGGTACCTCGGACTACTAACCCAGCCCTGCCACTTGCTAGCCATGTGACCGTGGGCAAGTTACAGAACCTTTCCAGGGCTTGTTTTCTGCATCTGTAAAATGAGGAGAGTCATAGTCTCTACCTCATGAAGCAGTCCTGATAATTAAATGAAAGCCACGGAAAGAGTGGCCACTGGCCGCTACATCCAGTTTCACGTGTGCTTAAGTAACACATAGTTCTTATGGTGTAGCTATTATCACTATTTTGGAAGAGTGAAAATGTGCCCATGCTCCTTTTTGCCTTTCCAGAGTTTTCTCTTTCTGCATCTTCATTGGAATTAGAGGCCTAAGAGAGTGGTGAGGATTTTGAGCATTGCCAATCGTAGGTGTCTCTCCATTCCCCTGGAACCTAGGTGATGTGCCGCGTGTGCTGGTCCAGGAGGAGGACTGTGTAGGTCTGGACGCTACATCCAGTCTGTCACATATTCTCCTCCCTTTCCTCCTTCCCCCTTTTCTTCTTCTGCTTTGTCTTCTTTTTCTTCTAATCCTCAGAGGTATAAACACTGTAAAAACTTGGGGTGCCTGGTTGGCTCAGTCAGTTAAGATCTGACTTCGGCTCAGGTCATGATCTCACAGTTCTCAGGTTCGGGCCCCGTGTCGAGCTCTGTGCTGACAGCTCGGAGCCTCCAGCCTGTTTCAGATTCTGTGTCGCCCTCTCTCTCTGCCCCTCTCCCGCTCACACTCTGTCTCTCTCAAAAATAAACATTAAAAACTGTAAAAACTAATCTTAGCTCAAAGGTCGCACAGCAACAGTCTGCAGGCCACAGACTGTTGAGCCTTCCTCTCATCTGACCCTCCCTGGCACAGCCAAAGTCTTGAATCTTGCGACTATTCTCTTCCGTCATTCATTCAGGTCAAAAGATGTTAATCAAAGGGGTAGTAAGTTACCACGTTAAAGATGGAGTCCAGATGAAAAATAGCACTGCCTCCTCTCCCACCCCCAAACTTCCCCACGCACCTTATGTATGAGGTTCCCTTCCTGGGACCGAGGGGGAGGATCTGTAACGGAGTCCATTAGAGCCAGTTTGACAAATGCTCCGCCGTGGATAAGCTCTGTGCCTGCGCAATTACTCCAGCTTCACTTGGAGCCTCGGTTGTGATTTCAATTTTAAATTTCTGGGGCTTTTGTGCCAGCAGGTCCCGTGTCTGGAGCACAGTCACGTTTTAGGAAAAGAGCATCTGTTGCTGTGAAGGGAACGAACTGTAATGAACGCGAGCATACTTTTTTACAGCACAAAATGAGAACCCCAGATGCAGGCACAACCTTGGTGAAATGACAGTATTAGATTGCAAGAGACGATAGTGAAGCAAATATTTAAATTTGCAGCTAAAATAGTGCTTGTGAAATGTAATTGCCAGGGGAGCATGCCAGCTCATCGCTCTTTAAGCTAATTCTCTGCAAGCAGAATCATTCCACGCAGTTCTAGGGAAAAAATGTGTATTTTTGAATAAGCTGCTTTCTGGTTCTTCTAAAACTGCATGAGTAAGCTTTATGGACCGGGGACCATTTCAGTCTTTGAGGTGTTTGTGGGTCGGGGAGGTCTCCTGCTGCCTGAGCCGGTTTGTCTTGGGCTGCAGCTGTGCTCCGTTGATCCCTAGGAGAGTTCCAGCGATGGAGGGGATGGCGTTTTTGGCGAAAAGAAGGATGACAGCCGGGCAGGTGAGACTGTGTCCTCCTGAAGGCCAAGCAGAGGAAGGTCCCGGTGTGAGTTAGCCTGGAGTACGCATGTAGTAGAGGGCTCTTTCTAAGGAGGCTCTTTCAAAGAGCCAAGTAAGTTGACCTTCACGAGACCCTCGCGGACTCACACCTAGAGCTTTAACGTGGCTCTGGCAAGCTTCCCCCACCTGTCCTTGAAATTCAGAAGCAGGATCAGTGATAGCTGAGGTCAGGCTGGAGTCAGAGAAAAAGGAATTGTGGTTTCATGTATTCATTTAATTAATTTGAGGGGAGAAAAGTTAGGGGGGATTGGTTTGGTGTGGTCTGTTTTCTTCTGAATTCAGACTTCATAGGGTGTTTGGCAGTCAGAAGGCCCAGCTCCACAAAAGCCCCTAGTTCCACCGAGGGCCTGCTTGTCTCCACGCCTTAGAGCAGGCCCCCAGATTGGTCCTGCCTCCATGCGTGTGGGAGATGACGGAGCCAGCGGCAGCCTGAAGCTGTTCCTGCCGCAGCACTCAGGCCTTCCCGCTGTGCCCAGCTCCAGAGCTGATAGATCAGCTTCCTGAGTCAGCTTGGTTTTTACTTAACCAAAACGACAGAAACAGCCACCTCTGTTTTTGGTTCTGTTTGTCAGTACTAATATCCTCACTGATGTTTGAAGCCCAGGATGGCTCCGACCCAGACAAATCCCCCTGGCCAGTTCCGTCTGCTCTCACGGCGCGCCTCAGACGTCTGGTCACCGTGTACCAGCGCTGTAACCGCAAGGAACTCTGCCGCCCGGAAATTCTGGGACCAGGCAACCAAGGATACTGGGTCCAGGAAGAGATGTTCAGGAGAACCTCAGAAGTGGATCTCATCAACAAGGAAGCTCAGAAAAGGTAAAAGCCAGTGACCAGAAGGGCACGCAGAGCAGCCCACTGAGTACAGATGACAAGGGAAAGCTGTTTGCTAGAGCCCGACTGTATTTAATGTTCTCACGTGAAGTTAGGAGGCCTCCAGAACCAATCCTGTCCAGGCTCCAGCTGCGATGGTGTGGTCATGCCGACTGGGAAGTTGGTAAGATCGAGGAAACAGTTTGGTTCCCAATTCCCAGACTTCTATGATTTTCTAACTTGACCCCCTTCTTTAAGTTGGACCCCACTCCCTGGAAATATGGTTTAAAATTAGCATATGTCAGACCAAGTTCTTTTAGCAGCGAAGTGAATAGTGTGTGGTAAGGGTGCCATATTGTAACTACCAGTTCTTATCAAGCCTTTGAAAGCAGTAAGTCCTGTTAAGATACCCGCCCGGGGGGGACAGGTGACCAGGAGTTACTTGCCCATCTGAGAATTACGCTTAAAATGGGTACAGAAGGCCAGCACAGGCTAGGAATGATGCCACCAGAAATGAATCAACAGAGTTGTAGTTCTTTTAAGTCTTTCTATCCATCCTTCTTTTTTTTTTCTTTTCTAATGTTTTTTAATGTTTATTTTTGAGAGAGAGAGAGAGAGAGAGCACGAGTGGCAGGGGAGGGGGGTGGTGCGCAGAGAGAGACAGCACAGAGCCTGATGCAGGGCTCGAACTCCTGAACTGTGAGATGACCTGAGTTGAAGTCAGACATTCAACCGACTTAGCCACCCAGGCACCCCATCTATCCATCCTTCTGATGTAACATCCAGTGAGTTAAAAGAACACCAAAGAAGAAAAAATATTCAATTACTTCTATGTATGCCTTCTGACTTTATAGAATTTGGTGATTCAGGGAGAATATTCCTTCCATCTTTCACAGCTCCAAAGAGAACCTGAGCCCTTCTTGCCTGCTTCTCATTCTTCCAGTGACTCCCTCACCCCACTCCTGGCCTCACCCCACTCCTGGCCTGACTCCCTCTGCTGGTAGAGAGCTCTGTACCAAGAGCCCCTTCATAAAGACTGTGGGCCGGGTATAATATTCAGACCACCTTACATCATTATCTTAACCCTGTGGGATGTAGAGGCTAGAGAATCTTCGTGTCCTACATTTCAGCTACCTACGTACATAAGGCTGGAAGAAAGCCTGTGTGAAAAAGGGGAGATGTGTGGCTGAGGAAGTCGCTTCCCTTCTCTGGACCAATCTCCTCATCTGGAAAAGCAGGGAGGTGACTTTAAGGCCCCTCGGGGATTCTGATTCTGTGTTGTCTTACTGGGGGAAAAAAATAAAACCAAATATTTAAGCATCTTTATCTTAAATGAAGATTTTAAAAGTCTTCATCTCCAACAAGTAGAAACAAACTAGGTAATCTAAAATTAATGAACCAAGAGATAGTAAGTCTGCACATGTGACTTAGAAATGGAGAGGTAAATACCATAAGAAGTTGAGAGATGGGAAAGTAGTGGTAAGGTAATAGGCTATTTTCATTATAAGCCTCTCAGCCCAATTTAACTTAAATAAAAATAATAATAAAGTAGGCAAACCAGCCTTCCCTGCTTTCTTGACTCTATAGGCTCGCCTAGTAGGCCCTCACTAAGTAGTTGTTGCTTTTTTTTTTTTTTTTTAATTAAGGGAACACTGCTCATGCTCCCTTTCTGATTAAATCCCAAGGTGGACTAGGAGAGAGCAAGCAGACTTCTACAGAGCAGTGTCCTCCTTTGGGGTTGTTTACGATCAAGAAAAGAAAACTTTTGACTGGACGCAGTTCCGCATCATTTCCCGTTTGGACAAGAAGTCGGATGAGAGTCTGGAGCACTATTTTTACAGCTTTGTGGCCATGTGCCGGAATGTCTGTCGTCTGCCCACATGGAAGGATGGTGGTGAGCAAGCTCTCTGTCCGTTTATCCCCAATATACAAGGGAGGGACGCGTTTTATTCAAGGTACAGAATCACTTCAGGTAATCCTGATTGTAAGAGTGGAGCCAACCTGAAGAATTCCGGTAAAGTCAAGTGGGTTTTCACAAATTCATGGACTGCCATTTGGGTCCACCCTCCTAAAATAAAATCTCTCTCCCAAAATGATGCGGCTTCAACAAAAACTGAAATTCAGACCAGCACCTCACAGTATTGGGAGGCTGCTGTTAATTAACTTCCAGCAGATCATTAAATCTCATACAGATTTAATTCTGTGGTGAACTTTGCTCCCTCCTTAGATTACATCTTAGTAACTTTAACTATTTTTCCAGGTGTTGACTTGTAGCCATAGAAGGAAGTGGCTGTGTCTTAAACATCCCCTGATCCAGCAGGGGCACCTTCGGAGCAGTTGCTTCCTGGTTAGGATTTGCAGCAGCTTCTCCCTCCTTGTTGTCCCTCTCCTGCCTCTCGCTTATAGATAAACTCGGTCTGGACGGTATGACTGTGTTGTCAGAAAACTGCAGCAAACATAGAGCCTGCCCAGCGTGCGTCCTAGGCTGACAGCAGCCTGCACACACGTCCCCGCTTCTGTTCCTGCGGGACACAGTTACAGGGATTTCATTAAAACCAGGGAGCTGGATAGACCGCAGGGAGCCAGACCTTGCAGCTCCGCTGACGAGACCTGGGCTCAAATCCTGGTTCTGCCTGGTGGAGCAAGTTAGCATGTCTGAGCTCCTTCCTTGTCCTTTAGGCGGGTCTGATGATGGTATAGCGCAACATTGCCATGAGAGCTGAGGACATGTAAAGGACTTTGGGTAGAGGACACGGGAGTACATGCTTACGGAATGAGATCTCGTGTCGCTTCCTTTCACCATCACTGGGTCTGTCCTTGTTTCCTGAAAACCTTCCATTGTCAGCCTTTCCGTGTAGCAGGGCACACATACCTAGGATTGCGTGCTGGGGAGCTGATGGGTTAAACGCGGGACCAGAGACGCAGGGGCTCAGGTGGGCTGCAGGTGTCCTGCGGCTGCCTTCAGTGATGGGCTCTGTGTTGGCTTTCCAGGTCCCCCAGATCCCAGCATCTATGTGGAACCCATCACGGAGGAGCGGGCCGCGAGAACCCTGTACCGCATCGAGCTGCTGCGGAAGGTCCGCGAGCAAGTGCTGAGGTGCCCTCAGCTGCACGAGCGCCTCCAGCTCTGCCGGCCCAGCCTCTACCTCCCCGTCTGGTGGGAGTGTGGGAAGCACGACCGGGACCTGCTCGTCGGCACCGCCAAGCATGGGCTGAACCGCACTGACTATTACATCATGACTGACCCCCAGCTGTCCTTCCTGGATGCCTACAGAAACTATGCCCAGCATAAGAGAACGGACGTGCCGGCACCAGAAAGCCTCTGTTGCCTTTACCAGACCAACTCCAGATTATACGAATCTCTTACGTACACTCAGATGAGCAGGACTTCAGAGCCCCTTGAAAATGAACCTGAGAATCTAGTGAAAATAGAAAGTAGAGATGATCATCTCACTCCACCTGGGGGCAGCTTGTCTGACATGACTTGTGAAAACTTTATTTCCAAAGTTCAGGATGTCATTTCCATCACCCATGATGAAAGTCTGCTGCCTGAGTCCTTGGAGAGCATGATGTATGGTAAGAAGGCTCTCAGTCGAGAGCCAGGCTGTCTTCAGGAGAGCTCCAGCACCGATACGGAGCCCAGAAAGGATGCTGTGGCCCTCGCGGCAATCAAAGATGGGAACTGCCGGCCGGGTGGCCATGAGGCAGAGATACCTTCAGAGCCCTCTTTGATGGGAAGCTTAGAAGCCGGGGTAGCTCAGATGAGCATCAAAAATGGAAACCATCTGTTGCTGTCTCTTTCAAGGGAAGGAGACGTCTGCAGTGAGGCAGGGCAGAGACCTGAAAGCATCAGGCAGCTAGAAGCCAAACACTTAGCTTCCCCTTCCTTGGATCGGAGAAATGAAAGTGGGTTTTTAGATATGTGCCATCTTAGTGTCTGTGACTCCAGAAGAAGCCTGTCATCAGACCAGCAGTTAATTGACTTACTAGAAAACAAAAGTTTAGAAAGTAAATTGGTTTTGAGTCAGAACCACAGCGAAGAGGAGGAGGAAGAGGAAGAGAATGAGGAGGAAAATGTAGGTGTGGCCTCAGGCCTGAGGGAAAGGCACGAGGTTTTGCATCGAGCCGACCCCACGGCTGATAACCTAAGGGACAAGAGCCGAGGCCTCCCTGTCGATGACACAATGCGAGGATGCGTGGAGGCCATGAGCCAGAATCCTACGCCTCAGGGAGCTTTTCCTCCCACGGCCTGTCAGTGTCACTGCAAGCACACGGAGAGGTGGGCGCGTGGCCTCGAGAACGAGGAGTTTGAAGGGGACAGCTCCAAGGGTTACACCCCGGACCTGTATCGAAGCAAAACCAGTAGTATCACAGTGGAGGGTGAGCCCACCCCTCCTCCGCCAGAGCCCTTTCAGGGAAAGCACGAGCCCTCGAAAGACCCTTGGAAGGAAGGTGCAGAAGGCAAAAAAGGTTTCCCTGCGTTTCCAGAAGCAAGTGAGCTCAAGTCCGAAGACCTAGATTTCGAGAGTAAAGATGATTACGACAGAGATGGGAACGGCCACGTTCAAGGTATCGTCTGTGGGGCCTGTGGTGCTTTGGGTCAGCCAGTTGTCACGTGCCAGGGAGGGTCAGGAGATGGTGCGGCTTCTGAGAGGGACCTGCCCGCCCTCTGGTGGTTTAAGACCTAAGGGCACAGGCCTTGGTCTGGAACTGAGACAGAGTAGCTCAACTCTGATCATTCTAGAAAAGCGAGGATGGTTGAGGACAGGCGTAGCACCTTTGCTTGCACCAGCCGTGTGGTTTGGTCAAGGCTGTAGGCTCCGCTCTGTACGGTAGGTGCCGGATACGGCATCGGGGACGCCGCTTGTTCTTCCGCTGAGTGAGGTGCTTCGAACCCGTCAAAGTAGGAACGCCTGGGAACGGCAAGAACCTGCAGTTTTGTGTAGGTACAGTTAGTTTTTCGGGAACTCCACAAAAATATAAATAAATGTGAAAAATGTGATCTCAAGATCATGCCATTTATTCATGTCATTGTCAAAACCCTTCTGAGTGAGTCTGTGTTGATGCATTTAGTTTAGATTCATTTTAGTGACTTAACAGGAATAAAATACAAAATTACAAGTAACAAAAAAACAAATAGATTTGATTTTTTTAAGTATATTCTTAGATAAGGCTTCAAGTTAGGATGACTTTCTAAATGTTAAGAATCTACACAACTCTAACATATTTCTGTGCTTTGCAAAGACACATTGATTAGAGACTCTGAGCAACAATAATTGGGTTTTTAACTTTTTTACTGGTGTTTTTGCTTCTTCAGACCCAAGAGGACATATTAGAGTGGACAAAAATAATCCTGTTTATCCTTGTCATTGTCAGAAACAACCAAAAGACCAAAAAAACTCAGTTCATGCCTGGCCTGACGTCAGGTGTGGCACTCAGGGACTGAGACAGACACAGCTTCCTCCTTCCGGGACAGTGACCTATCAAAGCAGGGAAAAGGGAGAGGCGCTCCGCTGAGCTTCCCCGCATGATCTAGCTTTTATTTGTAAGCCCCCTCACCTTTGGCTTTAGTCCTTGTGATTAGTGGCTCCTTTGGGATGAGTTCCAAACCCAAGTTAAAATTGACGTGCTACCTAGGATAATGACAGAGAGGCTACTGAAAGTAGCTTAGTCGACTCATAGCCCCGGCGGTTTGGTGGGGGGCCAGTCTCTGACCTTGTGCGTCCTCAGCCTAGGCCACCAGGGATCACCGCCTTGTGTTGGATTATAAGACCCACGTTGTGTTTTGGACCTTGTTGTGGGGGAAGGTCACCAGATAGTCCTTAGAAATCCAGACAGTGAGATGGGTGCAGGGTGTAGAAGGGTATGGTTTAGAGGGAAGCCTCTGTGCTCCGCAGCCCTCTGGTGCAGCATCAGCTCGATGGGCTTTGGTGAGCGGCACACTTCACGGGCAGGCCCTCTTGCACCAGTGCTTTTAAAAATACTTTTAAATTTTTAAAAAATTCTTTTTCTTAAGCCAGGGAGGGGGCTCTAGGGGTGGGGGACCTGGGTGGCTCAGTTTGTTGAACGTCCAGCTTCAGCTCAGGTCATGGTCTCATGGTTTGTGGGTCCAAGCCCTGCATCAGGCTGGATGCTATCAGCACAGAGCTTGCCTTGGATCTTCTGTCCTGCCTCTCTCTGCCCCTCTTCCACATACACCCGTGCTCTCTCATTCTCTCTCTCTCTCTCTCTCTCTCTCTCTCTCTCTCTCTCTCATAAATGAGTACATAAGTACATATATATATATGCAGGCCTCAGAGAGGGTCCTCCACACATAGGAGATGTGGAACAGGTGGGCAGTAATTGGCACACAGCTGGTAGGGCCAGGCCCCAGGTCTCCTGGCTCTTTTCCAGGGTTTTCTCTCATACATCTTTTTTTTCCCATAAAACTTAAATCCAGGCTCTCCTCTTTAAACCTTTCAGTGATGCTCCCCCATTAGATCTAGAGTAAAATTCGAATTTTCTATCATGGCCTTCAGGATTCAGCATTATCTAGATGATTCTACCAATCCAGGCTTATCTTTGTACTTTTCCCCTGGATGTGTCTCTTTGACAGTCCCTCAGCACGTCCAGAAGAACCATCCTCCTCCTCTTGGGTGTTTTCTCCTTCACGAAGCTCTCTCTGCCAGCCTTCCCTTCTACCAGCAGGTCCTTCCAAAGCTCTTTTCCCCTATCATAACAGCTTGCTTCTTTTTATCGCATTTGCCATGGTTTATAATTATAGTTACTCATTTATCATTACTGTTTTCCTGACTGTCTTTCCCCCATGAAATCATAAGAGCCTGAGGGTCAGGGCCACATCTGTCTTGCACATCCTTGAATCCACAGGCCTCGCAAGGCCCTGTTCATGGTCAGGGGTCCCCTAGACTGATGCACAGCCAGCAGTGAAGTCTCCATCTCCACATTTCAGAGGATCGACATTCCTCGTCATTTCACAAAGAGGCTCACAGCTTTTCCTGTCCTGGACGTTTTGCTACCCTATGTTTATTCTCTCTCATAACTGGTAAGTGGGTCTTTGAAGATCCATCTCACATTGATAATAAACTTTCACTACTGAAAGTTAAAAGAATGAGCTGCATTTCCATTTACTTCCATCAATGAAATAAATGGTCTAGGTTCTTTGCGTCAGTGTTGACATGAATCAGGTCTATTTTACCTTTGTTGTAAGTGTCGGGACCTCCCATCCTGACATCAGCGTCTTGCTGTGGACTGTGCCCTCAGCACGTCAGAACATTACAGTGTTTGACTTCCTCTCGTCAGCGGCTCTGCGCGAGCCTCCTGCTGCTCACTGCTCTTGTTCTTGGATACACGGGACAATCTCCTCTTTTCCTTGTTGTTGTTTTTGTTGGGGTGTGGGTGCAGAGTTATCACATGATTGCATGGATAGCCATAAAGAAGGATTTGCATTTTGGTTCTTCCAGAACTTTCCGGAAAGAGAAGGCATGATAATTAATGTTCAATTTCAGATAGGTCAGCACAGAATGGGCTAATTTTTTTAAAAAGACAGATCAGGTGTCCTAATCTTTCAGATCATTTCTGTCTCCCATGTACCAGACTGATTTTTTAAGCCCTTCTGTGCAGAGTACCCAGGGAAATACTCTGAAGAGGAGAGCAAGAGCTCGACCTCGGGCATCGCCGGAGACGTCGGGGACGACCTGCAGGAGGCCCGGGCTCCCACCATCGCCCAGCTGCTCCAGGAGAAGACTCTCTTTTCCTTCTCTGAGTGGCCAAAGGTATCTCGCAGAGCGTGCGTTTTCTGCCCACAGCGTTCTCAGCTTGCAGAGTGTTTCTGAGGAATAAATTCAGAGAAATGTGTAACATCTTGAAAAGGTATTAGTAATGTAACATTTGAACACTAAAAAAGTACACTTGACTAATTAGACGGTAATATAAAAATGTCTTCGTATTTACAGCTCTATGGCTTTAATTTTCATTGTCCGGACCGTAGAACTTAAGGCTTGTAAAGTGAGTACATCTGAGTGTGCTCTTTCCTAATCAGCTCCTTCTGCTCAGAAAACTTGACACGTGATCTCAAGGGACTCTGAATTTGGGTAGCTTGGTGCTTACTCCTCATAGCTCTTGGTCTTTTTTGTAGGATCGCGTGATAATCAACCGGCTGGATAATATCTGCCACGTGGTGTTAAAGGGGAAGTGGCCTTCCAGCCAGCAGTACGAGCCTCCGGGCACACTGCCCACCCCTGTGTTAACCAGCAGTGCTGGTTCTCGAAGCAGCGTCTCGGAGCCAGAAGCCTCAGAGCACAGCTTCAGCAGCGGTGCGGCGTTGGTGGCCCAGATCCAGAAGGTGAGGCCGCAGTGTGGGGCTGGCTCTGCAGCAGAGAATGGGGACACTGGCTCTTCTCAATTAAGTCGTTCATTCAGCAAACACTGACTGAATGGATAGGACTTTCCTTCTTTATTTTGTGAAGCCATTAGTGTTCATTGAAGAATTGAGATTCGATCCTGTAGGCAGCAGGGAAATGCATGAAAGAGAGCAGGGTTTACAGCTCAGCTGGAGGGGTGTGCGGGCTCTTGGGATGTGAGGGTCAGAAAAGAAGAGTGCCAGCAGCTGAGAGGCCAAGGGCAGGGTCTGATGAACAGTTGAGGTTCGAGGGGCACCTGGATGGCTCAGTCGGTTAAGCGTCCGGCTTTGGCTCAGGTCATGATCTCACGGTTTGTGGGTTCAAGCCCCGCATCGGGCTCTGTGCTGACAGCTCAGAGCCTGGAGCCTGCTTCAGATTCTGTGTCTCCCTCTCTCTCTGACCCTCTCCTGCTCACACTGTCTCTCAAAAATAAGTTAAAAAAAAAAAAGAGTTGAGGTTCTAGACCAGGTTAGCAGCAGAGCGGACCTAAACCAGGTTGGCGGGGGAGTTGGCAAGCATGACTCGATGACTAATAAACGTAAAACGGATAAGTAAAGGGAGGCACGGACAGATCAGCGTGTTCAGTACTTGGAAGGCTGCGAGAACAATGGCAGCTGATAGGAATTAGGGAAATCAGAATGGGTTTTATAAACCCAGGCTTCACAACTCCGGCTTAACTTGAGGTACGTTGTTAGCACGCTGGCTCACCCTTTGCCTGCACAGTGGAACCTGCTGGGGACCTTGAAAAGCTGCTGGTTCTGCTTTAGTTGGTCCAGGTGTAGACTGAGTATTGAAATTTTTTTTTTAACTTCCCAGTGGATTCTGATGCACAGCGGAGGCTGAGCTTCCCTGAATTACAGTCTTGTAACTCCAGGTCTAGTGCATGGACTAGCACCTTTAGTAGCATCTGGGCACCTATTAGGCACACACGATCTCAGACCCACTAAAGGAGAATCAACATTTTAACAAGCTGTCCAGGTGATTTGGTGCTAAGAGTTGAGAAGGCTTGAGTGGAAAGAACTGTAAGAAGTTGATTAGGAATCTGTTAGGCTCAAGGGAATCAGGCCAGGAGAAAGCTACCGTGCAGGAACGGAAGTGGCATTCACTCCTCTCTCGCCCTGTGTGTGTGTCTGCAGGAGGGCTTCCTGGCTCCAGGATTCACAAAGGACGACCAAAAGCACAGACGGCCCTATGAGTTTGAGGTGGAGAGGGACGCGAAGGCGCGGAGCCTGGACCAGTTCTCCGCCACCCACGGGCATCCCCCCGTCGTCCTCAATGGCTGGCACGGGGAGTCCGCAATAGACCTCTCCTGCTCTTCCGAGGGGTCCCCAGGAGCCACGTCTCCTTTCCCAGTGGGCGCCAGCACCCCTAAGATTGGGGCTATTGGTTCACTTCAAGGAGCCCTCGGCATGGACTTGTCTGGGATTCTGCAAGCTGGCCTGATCCATCCAGTGACGGGACAGATTGTCAACGGAAGCCTCAGAAGAGACGATGCTGCCACGAGAAGGAGGAGGGGGAGACGGAAACATGTTGAAGGCGGGATGGACCTCATCTTTTTGAAGGAGCAGACACTTCAGGCAGGAATCTTGGTGGGTATATGAGACCATTAAGTAAAAAACACTGACCTTTTATTTAACTTTTTATTTATTGACAGAATGGGGGAGGGCAGAGAGTGGGAGAGAGAGAATCCCAAACAGGCTCCCCCGGTCACCATAGAGCCCGATGCAGGGCTTGAACCCACAAACCGTGAGATCATGACCTGAGCCAAAGTCAGATGCTTAACCGACTGAGCTACACCCAGGTGCCTGGTCACTGACCTTTCTACACTGAGCAACAAACCCTTCCCCAGACACACAGTTATTTAAATTGTGGATTTTTTATATCTATTTCATGTGTCCCACTTGGTATCTGTTGTTGTAAGCTGCCCTCAGTCTTAAGGACCCTTCACCTGCATGCAACCTGGAGGTATGAGCCGGGGGTCTTGACATTTCCAGTACAAACAGCCCCTATTCCCGTGTTTTAGAAGAGCCACTGGTGATTGAGTTAAAGCAAACTGGCAGAGCTGAGTTTGTGGCCATGGCATGCGGGTTGGAAGGCTTTCCAGGAGCTGGGGGTCAGGAGAAAGCACCGGAGTCAGGATCCTGAACGTTGATCCTGGCACTACCGTGTGACACAGCGGGCGACACAGGGCGCACCCTGAGCCTCCCTGCGCTGCAGTGGGCCCACGGCGTCTCCCACAGAGTCACGCCGGCACACCCTGGGCCCAGCGGAAACAGTTGTACACAACAGACAAGGTTAGCCGTACGCCTGGCCAGGAGAGATCCCCACAGACTTTGCTTAATGTGTCCGTGACAACGGACTTCTCTCTGTGTTTTGGTTTTTCCTACTTACTGAGTTTCGAGCTCCCAAACAGGAATCACATTCCATGTTTTATTTTAAAAGAAATAATAATAACCAGTATTTATCGAGTGCTTACCTGTGACAGGCACTGTGTTGAGGGTTTTGTGTGATTGTCCTATTCGATCTTCACAACTCTGTAAAGGTGTTGTTATTACTCCCGTGGAATGGATGAGGAAACTGAGGCTTACAAGCATTAAGTAATTTGCACAAGATTATCCAGTAAAACAGCAGATCAGGGAATGAAACCAAAGACTTTGTTCATTGGGGCCTGAGGGCTTTATTATTAAGCTCTGCTTTGGTATATTTTAAGGTTTTGCCTTCTTCTTAAACTTCCTGTATAATGGGGGAAGCGGACATGGCAGCTTCTTTCCCTGCCTAATCCTGCAAGCTTTTAAGACCATTGTCTCATTTTTTAGAGGTGCAAAGCCATAGTGTCTTTGTAGTGATCATAGACTGGCAGTGGAGTGACTAGAAAAACATTTTTATCCTTGGTCTCCGAGGATCTTTAGAAATGTATTATGCAAACATATATTTGGCACCATATCGTATTTCGTGGACCCGATTATAGGCACAGGGAATACAGAGATGAGTAAGACAGGCATTCCACCTGTGCGGGGTTGGGGGGCATAAGTAAATTGCAGTGTGGCATTTGCGGTTATGTAGAAAGCCTTGAAGGGTGCCGGCGGGGTGGGGGGAGCAGGGAGTGGAGTGGCCTGTGCTGTCTGGGACAGTCAGGGATGGTGACAAAGGAGGTAACACTGAACCTAAGCAGACGGGAGGGAATTAAAGGTTACCAAGCATACAGGACGGGGAGAGGAGCCTCGGGTGGAGGGATGCCAGCAGCTGCAGGAGCCGTGTGGGTCAGCGGCCGGGAGGATTCTTGCTCAAGCACCCCAGCACCCGTTCAGGGGGAGAAGGGTGGAAAGGGTGGAAAGGCACAAAGAACACCTAACGTGGTTTCCTTTCAGAAACTAGTTTTCATTCTGTCATGGTTAATTGCATGTACTTGTTTCCGCTCATCCAGGAAGTCCATGAAGACCCAGGGCAGGCCCCCCTGAGCACCTCACACCCTGAAGGGCCGGTGCCTGCTGCTTCGGCCCCTGAGCCAGCCCCGGCAGCTGGCAGCCAGGCCGAGAAAGCCATTCCCAGCAAGAGTCTGCTTGACTGGCTGAGGCAGCAGGCCGACTACTCCTTGGAGGTTCCTGGCTTTGGAGCAGTAAGTACTGTTGGTGCCCAACACTGCCATTTCCTTCCCGCTGACGGGTGCTGTGGTTGACGAGGAGCATGCTCAGGGAGACCGGGAAGTTGGGGGGAGATCTGTGTCAACCGAGAACATCATTTTAAAGTTTTCTGTCTTCATTTTTTTTAAGTTTACATTTTCATGAAGTTTTCTAGTAACAGAAATCACAGTCTATGTCGGAGTGCTGTACCTAGTCATTGTGCAAAATCTTATGAGGACAGAATTTGCCTAAACTTGGCGTCCCCGTCCCCCAGAACGACCATGCCAGACCCTAAGTGCACAGAGGAGTCTTTATTGCATGAACAGTGCGCTTCGTGAACATGCCCCTGCGTATTCTTTCCACGTGGAAACATGACCGCTTTGTAGGGAGGAGTGTCTGCTCTCAGCTTGAGTTACTGCTTTGGGACTCGTCCTTTAGGTCCTTCTACTGCCTGTGCCCCAAGTCCTTCAGATTTCTCATCTGACTCCTGAGCACTGAGGTCTCTTCTTGGTTTTCCTTTTCTCATTTGCTCGCCTACCCCACCACCATCTCTGTCCTGGGAACATCTAACTAATAAGATGTGGGGGTAGGGAGCCCACAAGAGAAGGAGGAGGTGCATTCACAGGTGCACACCCTCCAGAGACAGACAAAGCCCAACAGGTAGGTAGGTAGTAGTGGAGAGAGAATCGGGGGAAATGATTAGGAGGAGAAGGCTAGGGATTCAGCAGACTGGGAGGCCAGCGGGTCAGCTCAGGTCTGTTCTCCAGCTGTAGTAACACTTGCTTCAGAGAAGGTCTCGCTGAGGGCCCGGTAGCTGTGTCCTTCCACCTCACCTGCCTGGGTCCTGTACAGAGGGCCACTTAGGAGACAAGAGCAAAACCAGCTGAAAAACCCCGCCCTCCTCAGAAGACCCAGTGACAGAATGTTTTGTAATGTTGATTTCCATTTGCCTCCTAGAATTTTTCAGACAAACCAAAGCAGAGGAGGCCACGCTGTAAGGAACCTGGAAAATTAGACGTCAACTCCCTGAGTGGGGAAGAGAGGGTTCCCGCTGTCCCCAAGGAGCCAGGACTAAGGGTAAGGAAGAGGGACGTGGCCCAGTGGAGCCAAGCCTTGCAGACTTGGGGAAAGCTCCAGCTGGGAAGTAGGGAGCCAGGCAGCGTCTTCCCAGAAGACCAGAGGCCAGCACGGGAGGAAGTCGATAAGTAGAGATAAGTGGTGCTGGGGCCTCTGGAGCAGCAGTAGGACTTCCCGTCCTCATTTGTTTTCACCCTTTACCTCCAGAACTTTTGGTTTAAATTTGTACTTAAACCATTCCCAAAGCTTGATAATTCCCCCCTTCCCCATTTTAGTGTAGAGAGCTCAGGGAGACCTTAACCCCTATCGGGAGTCTGTTTCTAGTGTTAACAAATGTCATATTTGGAAATTTCCATTTAAGACATTTCCTCCTAGTCCATCCTCGCTGGTGATGAAAAACAGCTGACTCCAAGCACTGCCTATTCCTCGCATAGAATCATGAGCCTGGAAGAGGCTTCAAAGACATCTGTGAAATACTTGTAGCCTAACGCATCTGAGTTAATTATAGCTCAGAGTACAGATTTGGAATCGCAAAGTTAGAACCTCTAGGGGCAGTAATAACATTTCAACCCGAGAAAGGGTTGAGCTTAGGCAAATTACACATAAATGCACTTCTAACCTCCTAAAAGTATGTCGTCCCCAAACAGGGAGCCTCTCAGCAACCTCCTGGGCATCTGCCCCCCTCGAGTGGTCCCTCAAACCCCAGGCTTTCCTGAATGCCCTCTCCTCCGGGCCCTGCCAGCTGCAGCTTTCCTTGGGTCTGAAGCCCCTGCTTAGTGGGACTGCCCGGACGTGATTTTCTTCCTCCAGCTCCAGAAGACCACTCACCCTAGTCATTTTCCTCCTCCTTTCACAGAAATAAGGAAGTTGTTTCTTCATGTTTTAAAGGAGGCTGTGACCGGTGTCGCCTGGTGGGTTGGTCCAGCGGCTCTGCACACATCCCTGCCCTCCCTCACCTTTGTCCCCCACCGTAGCTGCTCCAAGAGGGGGGCTGGGCCCTGTCCCAGGGTCAGCCACTTGCTCCCCAGAAAGCTTATCACCCTGGAAAACTGCCCTTCCGTCCCTCTCTTGCTTTACTTCAGAGAGTGTCGCCCCCACCCCTTTCCTCAGACCCGCCTGTGCTGTGCGAGCTGACACAGCCGTAGCTCTCCGCCCAGCCGCGTTTCTCCAGCCCTCAGGCCGTCTCCCCACGTCCTCCTTGTGTCCCCGCGCAGCGCGTCACGTGGAAGGAGCCAGGAGAGACTGTGGCCCTTGCTTTGTTGCAGCTTCTGAACGCTTGGTTTAGAGACATGTCAGAACAACCACGTGCTTTCCTCCTTGGCCCTCTTATTTCTTTCTGTGTCTCACAGTGTCCCTCATGTTCTCTGGAAATTAGTGTTCATCACTCTCCTGCAGATGCAGACCCCTTGCCAGAACACCCATTTCTGAGCTCTTGCCAGCCAGCCTTTTACCAGAGACGCACTTTTCCTCCCTTGTTAAATAAACCCAGCCCTGCCTAGAACGCCCTCTTCCTGCGGGAAAGCCGGGCGAGGACGCGCTTGTCCGCCTGGTCCTGGCGGCTGCCCGGCCTCCCCGCTGGGGAAGGGCCAGCGAGGCCCAGACAGCAGCACTCTGCTGGACTCCGGGAGGGCAGCCTCCCCTCAGCGCTGTCTCCCACAGCTCCGCTGGGACAGGAGCCCGCCCGGTGTCTTCCGTGGAGACCACCTCACTGCCCACCCACCCCACCCCTGCTTCTGGAAACAGATTCAAATCAAGAAACCTCTTCCTTCAGCCCCTTCTGCTGTGGGTGCTGTGTGCTGCGGCCCAGCCGGGCGGGCTCCACAGGCCACAGTCAGGCTGTGGGATCCATCTCTGAGTGCCCAGCACATAGTGCTCGCTCGTGAGACGTGTGTGTGCGCACGCACGGGTCTGTGTAGTTGTGTTTGTCTTCTAGATGTGTGTATCAATGTTCTGTTTCTTGTTGAGCCATTTGACAGTAACTTGCAGGCATGACCTGTCACCCCTAAATGCTTCAGCCAGTGCCCCCTGAGAGCGTCCTTCCTACAGAGCTATCAACATTGTCACACATGTGAATATTAATAATATCTAATATCTAGCGTACACTCAGATTTCCCCAGTGGTCCCAAAAATGTCCCTGGGGCTAGTTTTTGTTTTGTTCTGTTTTGTGTGTGGCAATCTTCACTTCCTTTCCACACACACGTCCTTTGGTTGTTAGGACTGTCTCCACTCAGTGAGTTAGTGTGGGCCAAGCCTCCTCACCTTCCTTGGAGGGGAAAGGACGGTATGGTCACCACCTTCTGTTCCTCCTCCTCTGCCATGAGTTAAGTTTGAGACTCGGGTTGGAATGCCCACGTCATCATCTAGAAAAGCAGATTTCCCTCCGGTGCTGCTTACCATCTGACTCCCCTACGCCCTGCCCTCCTCAGCCTCTCCCCTTCCCTGGAGGAGGAAGCAGGTTTCCTCTCGGGGTATAATTACCAGGAGGGAAAGCTGCCAAAGCCCAACTGGGCCGCTGTGTGTGGTCGCCGAGCTGCTGGGAGGGGCACCTGACTGGGGTGGGCAGCAGCTGGGCGGCTGGAGGGACCGTCCCTCCCACAGGAAGTGGTGAGAGCCGGCTTCCTCCGCGAGCACCGTGCTCGCGTGGCTGTAGAGGAAGAGCTTTTGTCTTCACCCCGGGACCTTTCTGCTGCTGCTCCCCAGTCTGAAGGGGAGAAGGCGGCCAGCATGTGCCTCCCTGGCAGCTTCCCAGTTCTGAGAGGGCTCAGCACTCTCTCTACGTCAGGGGCTCACAAGGGCAGGGAGGGACATTTCTGGGCCTCCTGATACCTGAGGGGCATGCCAAAGGTCCTGCGGGATACAGGCTGGTCTTGACGAGCTGTCTAGCCCTAGATGCCCAGATGTTACAGAACATCTGATTTATAGCAAATTGTTGGAAAAGAAGATGGAGGCATTGTTTATCAAGCTCTGGGCTTACTTCCTAACAGAAAGGCTTGTAAGATCAAACACACCCTCCCTACTGGAGAGTTATGAGGGAACTTTGTGGGTATAAAGGAAAAAGACACACCCCAACACCTTTCCCTGGCCCTCGGCTGTGGGTGGGCTGTGGGGAAGAGGTCTTGGAAAAGCCTAGTGGTCCGGTTGCGGCTCGCCTGGCCGGGGCCCTCGGCTGAGTGGCGTACATTACACATTCTGCTTTCAGCCTGGCCCCGGTCCATCCAGTCTTCCTCTCTCTCTTCAGAAATCGGAACCAGGCAGGGATGGCTCCCCAGGTGATCATCCCAGAGCCAGGGTGAGCGGCTGCCCCGCATGCTGGACACAGCAGCCCAGTGAAGAGCAGTCACTGGTCACATGCAGGCTTGAAAGCTGGTGTGGTGGCAGCCCAGGCTGGGAAGGGTCAGCTGTGCCCTGGGGCAGATTCCACTCTGTGAGGAAGAAGGTAGACGCTAAGCTGACAGTATCATATTTCCCTCAGTTCTGCTCGCCTACACCACGGCTTCTGGAGAAGAGTTCTCTTATCGTCACACCTCGTAGAACTTTTTGCCCATGATCGGGTTTTCCTTGAATATTCTTTGGGAAATTGAAGGAGAGATGTAGGACATCAAAAATAACCTTATTCCTGAGGAGTCAGGAACATTCAAAGACACCTTTTTCATACAAATAGGAATCTGTAAATTCTTTGTAAAATGGCTGTGATCGTGGTAGTGACTCCTCAGGGTTGGTGGGATGACGTGATGCAGACGGGGCCCTTAGCATCTGCCTGACACGGGGGGAGTGCACATTTAGCGGCCCTGCCACTGCTCCTGCTGCTCTTCCTGGTCCCACCGCCCCTTCCGGGCTGGCCACGGTCCTGCCCACACCGCCGCCACCGTGGGCCCCATGCCTCCCTTCTCGGCTGCTTCTCCTTGGGGAGACCACCCCACAGCATGTGCTCACTGAGAACCCATATTGCCAGCTAACCCCGTCTCTGCAGCTGCCCTTTTAAGCAGGGATCTGGTGGATTTTCTGAGGATTGGCCTCTTTAACAATCAGGGAGAAGAGAGGCAGCAAGCTGAATGCAGACGCCAGAACTCCTGGATGAAAGTCTGAAGTAGAGGGCCTTAGAAAGGTTGTGAGGAGACATCTTTTTTTGTTCTCAAAATGTTTCTTAACGTTTATTTTTGAGAGAGAGAACGCACGTGTGTGTGCAAGCAGTGGAGTATTCTCGGGCCTGGCCACCAGTCTCAGCCCCCAGGTATCCATGGACTCCTGACTTCCTTTCCTATCATCTTTAGCACTCCTGGCCCAAATAAAAGTATTTTTCTGGCCCTTCTGGTGTCTCTTGGTGTAACCTGTGCCTGCCTTCTCGCTCTAAGTGTGCTCCCTTAAGGGCTGCAGTGGGGCCCAGCGTCCGAGCCTCGCAGTAGACTGGTGGGTCTCAGCTGTGTCTGTCAGATACCCACTCCCCACTCCAGACTCGCACGAAGGGAAGGCATGTTTACAAACGGCTGAGCATCCTGAGAAGGCAGCAGAGTCCCGTGGGCCCCTCCAGCGTCACTGTTGGGCCCTCCCACCTCCTGCTGCTGTCCTGGGGCCTGTCCCGGTTTCCACACTCCAGCCCCGATGGGGACCTGCAAACCCAGTGTTACGGAGCCTTTGTGGCCCCTCTGCACATCTTTAGCCTCATCCTTGCTGTGATCAAAGGGCAGGTGGTAGAATAGCAGCAGCTTTGAAACCGGACCCACGAGGAGAAGCCCAGGCAGCTAGGGCCGCTCTCCTTCATTGGCTCGGAAAGGAGAGGAGCCTTCCAGGGACCCACGGGGCAGAGCTGTCTCTCCATGCTCTCCTCTACAAAGATGGAGATGGCTCAGCGGCAGCCGATGTTACACGCGCCTTTGATTCTGTGGACACGCACTGCTTCTGTGCGCTCGATGACAGTGGGGAGGAGTGCGGGGCATTAGAGGAAAAGGTGCAGTTCCCTGGGCAACGTAAGGGTTCCAGGCAGGGGGTCCTGAGAGAAATCTTGCTTGTGGGGATTATTCGTGCCGTTTTGGGAACAAATTCAGGTTAGGTGCAGTGTAATTGCACCAGTTTGTTTAATTCTCTCTCCGCAACTGGACAGGGAGCCCTGGCAGAGTGGGCTCTCCAGCAGGTTCTATTACATCCTCATCACCCCTCCACCCCCGCCCGGAGCCCCTGAGCCACAGTCACAAAGGAGGGAGTGCGGGTGAGGCAGGCCCGTTGCCAGGCTGGCACCGTCTCCGCCACGCGGCTTACGGCTCCCTGATGCTGTTAGAGCAGCAGGTTCCCGGATTCCCCAAAGAAAACCATCGCATGAGCGGTGGCGGAGCATGCGCAGTGCCGCGTGCCCCGTGTGCCGGCCGTGTGGTGCTTCGCCCCGGAGTTCTCCACCAGCACAGGCCTCTGCTCAGAGGAAAAGAAACCTAGATTGTCTCCCTTGAGGGAAACCGGGACGTCACTCACTATGCTGCATTTCCCCAGCAACGCTACGAATGCCCTCGTTCCCTCAGCAAACATGTAGGCACCCTGTTTGGTGACAGAGTCGTCCTCCAGGAGCTCGTGACCTGGAGGGAAGGGGGTGCACACAGCCACTAGCACCCTCCAGTGAGCACTTGTTCCTGGGGCTCAGGGAACGTGCTGCTCACTTCGCCTCCAGTAACTCCTGAAAGGTGTCCTGGTGCTTTGTCGCCCGCACTCTTCAAGTCTAACTGAGGCGGCCCAAGTTCCACAGCCGCTTACAGAGTTGGGACCAAAATTCAGGTCCGTCTCCTGCCAAACCCGGTCTCCCCTATCTGCTTTGTTGCTTCCCTTAGAAAGCGTCCTGTGTGCAAGAAAGATGAATGCTCGGTTTGGCCAAGGCCTTGCAGCCATCAGTCTTGCCTAAGACCTGGCTGTCCTTAGCTGGGCTCCAGCCCCCAGCTCTGACGAGCTTCTCCAGGGAGCAGACGCCGCTGCCGTGTGCAGGTAGTGGTGGTGGTGGCTCTCGGCCTCCAAGCAGCGACCTCAGGCACACGTAGGCCAGACGGCAGTCAAGGCAGGTAGGCAGGGGGCTCCCGCTCGGGTCCTTGGCAGAACAGGGGCAGCCAGCCCAGTGCAGAGCCCTGGTCTTCATCCTCAGCCCATCACCTGGCCTCCAGTAACCTTCAGCTTCTGTGTTTCTTTGTCCTTTTTCAGGGGTTTCTCCCAGAAAACAAGTTCAATCACACCCTGGCCGAGCCTGTTCTTCGAGACACGGGCCCCCGCAGAAGGGGCAGGCGGCCTCGGAGTGAGCTCCTGAAGGCCCCTGCCATCGTGGCGGACTCTGCCTCAGGGATGGGGCCACTGTTCATGAACGGACTGATCGCTGGGATGGACCTGGTAGGACTCCAGAACATGAGAAATCTGCCAGGCATCCCCCTCACGGGCCTGGTGGGGTTCCCGGCCGGCTTCGCCACGATGCCCACGGGCGAAGAGGTCAAAAGTACCTTGAGCATGCTGCCCATGATGCTGCCAGGAATGGCCGCAGTGCCCCAGATGTTCGGGGTCGGGGGACTCCTCAACGCGCCCATGGCCGCCACCTGCACCAGCACCGCCCCAGCGCCTCTGTCAAGCACAACAAAAAGTGGCACAGCGGCAACCGAAAAGACTGTAGAAGACAAGCCAAGTAGCCATGATGTAAAAACAGACACATTAGCTGAAGACAAGCCCGGTCCCGGTCCGTTCACTGATCAGTCCGAACCTGCAATAACTACCAGTAGTCCTGTGGCTTTTAACCCCTTTCTCATCCCAGGCGTGTCTCCTGGACTCATTTACCCATCCATGTTTCTGTCCCCGGGCATGGGCATGACTCTGCCGGCCATGCAGCAGGCCAGACACTCTGAAGTCGTGGGTCTGGAGAGCCAGAAGCGCAAGAAGAAGAAGACAAAGGGGGACAGCCTGAATCCCAACCCAGAGCCCGCGCCCGGGTCCGAAAAGGAGCCAGGCGGCGACCAGAACTGCCCCGAACCCAGGGCGCCCGTGCCCCCAGAGAGAGGACACGCGGCACAGGCCAGGGAAGGGGGCCTCAAAGACTCCAACAGTGACACCAATTAGAACTGTTTCATTTAAGAAATGATTGTGACTTGTAAGTTTCTTATCCCATAAAGGTTTGTTACTCCCCTCACTCCACCTTCATAAGAACCTGTGTTTCCATAAGTAATCTGACCTACCTAATTTTCTGAGAACTGTGGTCACAGATGTCAGTAGTCACAGGGTCTTGCCACTTCATTAGCTGAGTGTCGTCGACCTAGTGTAGGAGGCACAGAATTCTCATTCTGTTACCCAGTTGTTCATTCCAGCAACCGTAGCTAATACAGTACGTGGTGACACGCCCCCCCTTCCCTTCCGAGTTCCCACTTACCGGAGGAGGGACCGTGGCAAAAGAAAACTGTCTAGGGATTTGCCATCGAAGGGCCAAAGAACAGAGACAGAGGAGCTCCTTTTTCCGTGAGCTGTGTTGAATGGGAAGAATCTAAAGGGGAAACCAAAAAGCACAGAAAAAGGAAGTGCTGGTGCATATTTTTTAGTTAAGATATTTCCCTATTTTATCATGAGGACTAAATAGTGTAGGCAGAAGTATATAACTAATGGTTTAAAATGCATATATTCATTTCTTTAGAAGGCAAAAACCTTACTGGGAGGAACAGGACATCTCCCTTCATGGTTTTTCAGACTCCTGCACCAAGAAGAAATACCGACAAGGCATTATTTTATACACGTGTGTGCCGTCTCCCCCACGGTGGAAGACCGTTCTGGGTATGGCAAGGCGTTACACACCCGGGTCGCTGCGGGCGATGGGGCGGGTGAGGGGCTCGCCCTCCGTGGGGCCGCACGCTGCTCACCTCGTGCTCCAGAATGGCTCCGGCCACCGCCCGGCACTGGCAGGTTTTTACTTTGTGCCCCCCTTCACCAAGAACAGGGCTCTCTCTGGAGCCTTCAAGAATATAGTCACTCAACACTTTTACACTTGGCTAGGTCCCTTCGTCAAATTATTTGAGGTTGTCCGGACTGGTGTGTGCCGCCTTTATGAAACGACTGTGAAAGTTTGTTTCTTCTCTTCCCTTTTTTTTTTTTTTTGGTCTCTATTGGGTTTCCATTACACAGTTGAACCCAGATTCCAGATCAGGTTAGTTGAGACCGTTGCAAATTAACATCATTTCCCCTTCTCACTCGGGAAGCACCTGCCTGAGCGGTGCTTACCCCGCTGACGTTCCACTCCCACTCGTGTCCCACACTCCAGAGGGCCGCTCACGCTCTGAGACCGGGAAGAAGCTCGTGGTTCAGGACCCCGAGGACACAGGGCCCGCGGGGGGGGGGGGGGGGGGGGGGGGGGGGGGGGGGGGGGGGGGGGCGTCCGAGACGTTGGAAGTGCTGTTGGTACCGGTTTCTCTTGGTGTTGCCACAATTTACTGTATTTTTACTTTTCCTGTTACAGTTTTGCTAATTTATCAGAAGGTCCAAAAGTTCGACATAACTATTTCAGTTTGCATTATTTATTTATGATGCTTTTGTCATTGTCTTTTATACATTTGGGATTATAAATTATGTAAATGTTAAAATGAGCATCTCAAAGAAGTCTGTTAAATTGTGACCAGAAGGGAAGAATCAGATGTATCTTCGAACGGTGGAGTTACAAATTAGAGATAAAAATCAGAAATTCTGTAACCGATTGCATAAGAAGACAGAATCCATTGATTGAGCAAATCCTATTTAATGACATCTTCATAGTGTAGATGGTCTATAATGCTGACAACAGATTTCTTAGAAATGCTGCTCTCTATTTAACTAACATTTTGTTCAGTTTTGCCTCCAGTGGAAGCAGAAAGGGTTTTTTCAGCTGTTAAATCCTAAAATTCAATATAATTTATTTATGTAAAAAAAAATCACTCAATCGATATATTTTTGAACCTTTTAAGTACTAATTTTCTTTTTATCAAGTAGAAAAAAAAATGTATTTGCCCTAAATCCTTAAAATACAAATGCTATAAAAATTCATGTATCTTGAAAGCCTTACTGCAAATGAGTATTACAGACGTCCAGCCCAGCCTGGGTTTTCCTTTGTTGTCCTTGTTGTTTTGTAGGGAAAAGCTCCTTTCCCCCGGTTCCACTTCGAACCTCCAGTAGGTCACAGGGTTCAATACGGATTCGATTTAAAACCCCACCAGCATGCTAACCCCTGTTATATCTTACCGAGCCTGTATGTTTAACTCTCTGGGTGTTTAGGCTTATATCTGACTGCTATTGTGTCCCTGTTTGCAAAATGAAAATGACACTCTGTGGATTATTTGCTCTGTAAGGCATAAGTGCTTCTTATGATTATTTTGACGTTTCCAAGAGCAAAAGCCAAATTTAAACTCTCTTCAGCAAACTTGAGCCTTTTCATCTAAATTCCATGTCACTCACAGCCATAACTTTCCTTGGTCATTCTTCACCCCGTGTCTTACATAATAAATTGTCTGTGGTCTTGATCCTGGATTTTAAAAAAAAAAACACTTTTAAAAGTCAAATTCAGTGGCACTTGGATGTCTCTTGCTGCCTGGGCCCTTGTGTGAATACACCACCTGCACATAGCAGTCCACGGTCTTTCCGAGGGGCCCAGTTTGTTCTGGGCACCCTCTTGGGGGCGTGTTAAATATCCGTTCAGGGGGTTGATTTGTCTTCTCTCTTGACCCACCGGCACACCTGTTAAAACATGTGCCGTAGGAGAGGGAGCAGCAGACCCCTGCTTCCCGGACCTGGGCCCGAACGCCCACAGCTGACACTTCAGCCGTGCCACTTTCTTAAACCCCTTTTTAGAAACCCCACCTCACATCACATACCTGGGATCTCGGGGCAGGGGGGACCTCTGTGGGGTCGGGATGGGCCCCAAAACACAGGAATGCCTCAGAATTCTTAAGGCTTGTTAAGAATTGGGTGGCCCTTAGCTTTGGGAAGCATCACTTCTCGAGCCCCAGAAGGACTGTGTCCTAAGTTTTCAGTGAGGCCGGCAGGTAAGCGCCGAAGCCTTGGGCACGCTGAGAGCCAGACACCCCCAGTTTCGCCCTTGCTGGGTCCCACAGACAGACAGGTGGCTGTGTAGCCTGGAGATTGGGTGAAGCGCTGTCCCCGGGGGCCTGGAGGCCCCTGCTGTGGTTTTCAGGCCAAGATGTATTTCAGTCTTTGTAGACCTCCAGTCCAGGCGTGAGGAGCCCTCCTTGCAGGAGGAGGAATAATTTATGCAAAATAAGTGATCAGTAGTCTTGGTTACACTCTGGACTCTGGAGCCTGCCCAAGGAGAGTCTGCCTCTGTGAGGGCAGAGGAGTGTAATTAGTACATCGGGCCAGTGTTGCAGTGTTTTGTGTGTGTTTGCCATAAGTGACCTCATTTGTCTTCAGAGCGTCTTGGTGGCTGGGTAGAGGGCCGCTGGCATCCAGTCTGCCTAATGATAGCCACCAGGAGCCTGCAAAGCTATGTCCTCAATCACAGAAAACAGAGCTGGGGCTAGACCTCTCCATCCCACTGGTCTGAGGTCGGAACAGGCCAGCCTTTGTGATGCCAGCCTGGGACCCCCGCTCCACCTCAGACACCAGATCTGACTGAGGGAGTCTTGAAAAAATTGGCATCGAAGAAAATGGAACAGTTGTGGCCACACCCTCTGGAAAACTTTATGCTTGTTTCATTTATAGTGAATTCCTTAAAATGGTTTCTTTCAAGAATTGCTCTTCATTTGCCTGGTCTGGAAACCACGGAAGGATCTCAGGTCAGCAGTGGGGCTCACCCAGCCCAGTGACCAACACCTTCATTCCAGACCGTGGCTTCTCAGACCCGAGGTACCAGAGCATGAGGGCAGCGCTCAGGAGCTCAGTGCAGCTGCCCCAGCCCTGGGGCCACCCTCATGATCCTGATTTGGGGGTATGTGAGGTGAGCCGAGTACAGCTCCGCGAGGAAGGGGTTCGTGGGATCAGTTTGGACGTGACTGAAGCAAGCGCTGCCGAGACAGTCCTTTTCTCTGATTTCTGGCTCAGTTCTTGCCTGAGGCCCGTGGACAAAGGAACAAACTAGAGTGGAGAGAGGGGGCAAAGGGAAGAGAGATGGCTTCTGGGTCAGGGGGAGGGGTACATCCCTACCTTCTCGAAGGTTCTCACCTTCGCCTCAGTTTCCGCATCTGTAGAGCAGGGATAATTGTACCTCGAACCTAAAGGGTTGTTGATGAGGTTGATTGAAATGACCAATGTCAGGTGCTGAAAAGTTTGCTTGTATCTTTAGTGCTTTTGAGTAGCTGGTGAGGGGAGGAGCGCCAGTCCCCTGTCCCCTGGAAGGAGGGTAATGCCATCAAGGATGTAGCAGGGAAGTCAGGGATAAGGAAAGTCTTGCTCTAAGTCCCAAGGTCCTCCGGGATCTCTGGAGCCTCCGTCACTATAGACTTGCCAGATGGAGAGGAGAAAATGACACCCACTTAATTTTAATTTCAGATAAACTAATTTTCTTGGTATGAGTACATCCTATGCAGTATTGGGTACATAACTATACTAAAAACTTTTATCTGACATTCAAATTCAGCTAGGCATCCTGTGTTTTCTCTGATAACCTCACTCAGTGTAACAGTGCACACTTATTTACCAGGCATCTCCTCCAGTGGGAGCTTGTTCTCGGGACTTTATGGCCATGTTCTCCATCCCCTTGGTCACTCAAGTCCCCATTTTACAGATGAGAGAACTGAGGCCCAGAGAGGTGAAATAACTCATCGAGGTACTCAGCCCATAAGGACAGAGCTGGGATTTGGGGACCCAGAAAGATTGCAGAGCGCTTAGCCAACCAGGGGGTCAGCGTGGGCCTCTGGTCCGAGGCGCGAAGCAAACCGCCCCTCTGGCACAGCCCTGGGAAACAGGTGACAGGAATGATGAGCAGGGGAAAGGGCTAGGGTGGGCCCGGCCCCGACCTGGTAACTGCGGGGGAGGGGCAGGGGAGTCCTCCCCGTCCTGTGCTAGCCTGGGGGCTCTTTTGGAGTCTCACTCTTGGTGCTGGGACTCACCGGGCCCAAGTCTAAGGGGCCACTTGAGAAGCAGCATCCAGTCTCAGAAAGAAGGGGCAGGAGGCTGTGTAACTTCTCGGCTAGAAGGGCGGAGGGAAGTTGTCCAGGACCGAGGGGAGGGGGATCACGCAAATGACGGAGAAACCAGCCTCCCCGACAGCAGACCGTCTCCAAAGGCTGGAGCCTAATTTCTGCTGCAAGATTTGAGTAAGCAGGACCAGAAACTCAACAGGGAGAGCGGTGATCCAGCTTCCTGGGGTGCAGACTGCTCCCCCCTCGCCCCAGGGTGTTGAGCCCTTGCCCACCACTACTGCACTGGCTGCGGCTCTAGCCGCCCGGGAAGAGGGAGGCGACACCGCTCCTTCCTTGCCCACCAGGCTCTGGCCGTAACCTTCCCCCCAGGGCGGCTCCTCACGGCCTCCTGGGTGCCCATTCCCCTGCTCTGCCCACTGCGCCAGGCCTTGACATGCAGGAGCTCATCCCCAAATGTGTCCCCCATATGAGGACAGGGCTCAGGGCTGCTGCCACCCGCCTACAGCTGGAATTTAGAGGTGGGTCTGGTGGCAGCGTCGTGTCCACGAGGCACAGCCCGTTTCTGTGTAGCCCATGAGCCAAGCGTGAATGCTGTTTTTGAATAATGGAAAAACCAAGACTATTTCCTGACATGTGAAAATCGTACCCAATCCAAATTTCAGAGACCATAAATTAAGTTTTATTGGAGCGCAGCCACACCTGCTCCTGAACGGGCCAGGCTGTCCCTGGCCGCTGTGCACCGCATCAGCCCAGGTGAGAGCTGTCACGGAACCACGTGGCCTGCAAGGCCAAGAGTGTTTACTCTCTGGCCCTTCACATAGTTCGCAGACCCCTGGCCTAGAGCATTGGCTTGTTCGTAGATTCAGTGCAAAAAGTAAGCCATTTAAAATATCATTATATTTATGTGACCATGGTTTTGCATGCTCATTGTAAGAGTCTGTGAAGACAAAGCAGGTTTCAAAGTAGCACTGGCCCAAGGGCCTGCCTCCTGAGGGGCCACCTCCAAACCCCCAGGCGCACTGTGGCTTCGGAGGAGAAGTTGGGGCTGCCCTGCCCCCACGCTCAGGAGAGCCCAAGGACAGATTAGACACTGTGGGAAAAGAAGCAGTTTTTAGAGAGTCGATCCAGAGAAGGCAGGAGGGCACAGCCTGAGTGAGATACAGGACGTGGGTTTAAGGACCAGGAGGCAAGCCCGTCTGTGCCTTGGGAAGGGGCTAGTGACAGGATCCGAGGCTGGTAGCTGTGTGCTGTCTTCCTGCAGAGTGGCCAGAAGGGAGCCAGGAAGACAGGCCTGCGGGGTGAGCCCACATTGGCCATGCTCCCACCCGGAGCCAGGCCACTGCAAGACCAGACCTGGGAGCGCTGAGTGCAGGGCGGCAGTGGCACCCAGGGGGTGCCCGGGCCCAGGCTGACTGCAGCCACATCCTGGAAGCAGAGTTCATAGGAACACCGGAAAGAGCAGCTGGGACCCAGGCTGTGCAGCCACAAGTGAGCTTCTGTCTCTCCCCCTCCCGCACTTGCGGCTCAGGGCAGCAGACACCTCCTGGGGGGTGGGGGGTCCAACCGTGGCCAGCTCCACGCTCATGATGAACAGCTGATGGGCCCCTGGACACGGCCTGGGGACTTCCAGCCTCTCCTGCTGTGTGCCGAGGTGAGGCTGTGCTGGGGGAGGCAGACCAGACACCATTATGCTGCTGGGGACCTCCTACTGGGAGGACAGGATCTGAAGGAGCTGTTACATCTGCCAGACATTGCCGTCTCCTGCCGGCCAGGGGGATTATTCTCCGGGAGCCAAACGGAGCTGTAATGGGACGGCCGTCACCGCATCCCGGCAGTCCGTGGGTGGCAGCAGAGGTGTGGGAGACGAGAGGGAGGAAGTGCTGACATTTTCAGGAAAGGAAGGTGGGCGATCCAGGAACTCCAGCCTAGTCAATGTGACATCGAGCCTAGTGGGCAAAATTGTAGAAAGGAATTTTTTTAAGATCTTTTTTTTTTGAGATTTGTTTATTTTTGAGAGAGAGAGGTAGAGAGCAAGCAGAGTAGGGGCAGAGAGAGAGGGAGACAGAATCCCACACAGGCTCCGCACCGTTGGCCCAGAGCCCAATGTAGGGCTCGAACTCACAAATGGTGAGATCTTGACCTAAGCGGAAACCAAGAATCAGATGCTTAACTGACTGAGCCACCCAGGTGCCCTGTAGAAAGGATTTTTAAAGATGTGCTAAGGGGGCATCAAGAACAGGTCAAGCCACAGTCCCCTCCATCCCCTTTGGGTGACGGGAGCAGCTCAAAGTGTTTTTCAGTACGACAGGCAAAATGCAGAGATGTGGGCCTTTGCCCCCCGCCTGGGCAGCTGTGCCTGAACACAACAAAGAAATGGTCTGTGTCCATCTGGGGAGGTGTCAGTGACCCGTGGACCCGCTTCTCAAAATCCGGCACTCAATAGACTCCCACATCTACCGCTCGAGGCAGATGATGCACAGGAGGGACATGGCGGGGGGCGGGGGGGGGGGCCAGACATAGGCAATAGGAAACAGAGGAGGTCGTGCCCTGATTAACAGGGACAGCTTCGACCAGCGACACCAGTGATGCCGTGCGCAAAGGCGGGCTCTGTGCTCCCCGATACCCTGAGTGGTTTTTTTGACAGAAGATGGAAATGCAGATGTTTCTTTTTAAAACCCCGGACTTTTAAATGTATGCGATAAGTTCCATTTTCACAAAACCAAAGGCTACCAAGCAGACATCTGTCTGCAGATTGGATCCAGTGCACAGAGCAAGTAGTTTGCTTCTGGAGTAACTGCAGAGCCCTGGGCCTTGGCAGGTTCCTGATACAGCCAGCAGGTGACATGGGAGAATTCAGAATCTGGACGCACTTAAGGGAGGGGACTGTCCGGTCTTCCCCTGGGGAGCAGGCGGCAGGACAGTAGGAAGAGCTCGGGAGTCAGGTCAGCAATGCTGGCCACTGCTGCGCTTGCCCGGAGCAGACCAGGCTGGACTCAAGCAGCTTGGCAAAGCCTCCTTAGTCAAATTATCAGGCCCCTTGACTCCGGGGTGTGGCTGGTGTGTGTGCCTCATGTGTCACCCACTCAGGACGACACTTGGGCCTCCCCTTTTCTATCTCAGCACCTTTGGGCTCCCCAGGAATCCTCAGGGACTTCAAGGAGTGAAGGATAGCACCAAGGGCCACTGCAAGTGCGAGTGGGGGAGGCTAGCAGGACGGGAGGCGGGCCGGGGATGGCCCAGGTTGGGCAGGGCAGGCGGTGACTCAGGGCTGCCGAGGTGTTAAGCCTCTTTCCTGGCTCTGACCAAGAGGCGGCCAGACCAGGAAAACTCTAGACACCGCTCCCGCCCACCCCCCTTACTCCCATCCCCACTCCAGCTCTGATCCAGGCTTTTCCATTCACAGATCCCAAACTTTCCAGGCCAGCAAAGAGCCAGAGAGGCTGCCAAGGCCCGGGTGAGTGCCTTGGGGGAGTGGCGAGGGGCACGTGCAGGCCTGCCAGGTAGCTCACAGGGGCCTGAGGAGGGCCCCCAGGGCTCCCCAGGTCGGAGGACCCTCCTACCCTGACTCACTCCCTTGTCAAATATCCCCATCAGGAAGCAGAATATATGCATATAAGGAACAAGGCCTCGACTCTGGGAGTCCCAGTGGTGCCGTGCCTCTGAGACACGGAGACAGAGGGGTGGAGGACAGTGACGGTGGCCCTGGAGCAGGTAGTCTTGCTGACCGAGCCCCTCCGGCCGCTTCCTCCCCTTCCCCAGACAAGATGGCGATAATCATCCTCTGGAGGAAGGGGACAGAGAGGCATCCAGCCCTCCAACAGTGCTCTCAGTGCACAGCCCGGCACCCCAAAACGAACCCAGGGACAGGTGCCATGTCCTACTGCCTGGACCCCACCACCCCAGCCACCCCAGCAGGGCTAACAAAGAAGCAGGTCTGAAAAGACATAAAACATCCACCCAAAGTGGTTCTTCCTCTGCAGAGTCAACCATGGGTGCAAATGTTCTCAAAACCCTCACCTTGTTCTTAGTAGTTATCCCTGGATCCTTGGTGTTGCCCTCCCTCTGGGGCTAGGTCAGTCTGTGCCCAGTTCTCAGGGACGAGACTCTGCCTGGCTTTTGAGTTCCCAAAGCAGACTGGCCTGGACGGGTGATGGGTAAGAGGAGAGGGTCACTGGGGGTGGGGGGCCTGGGGACAGGATAAAAGAGCCATTCTCCCCCACCCTGGACAGAGATGGGGAGTGACTGCCACCTGAGTCCTGGACTTCACTCGGGATCAGATCTTACTCCATTGGGCAACCCTCCTTCCAACACCCTAGGGCTTCCGGGACGCCTGTGCCATTAGAGGGTGTCATCTCCCTTATCAGTGTGGGGAGAGCAGGGCAGAAGCCCCACCCCTGTGCTTTGGTGGGGCTGGGAGAAAGCAGGTGGGTGCTGGGTAAAACCCACTCTAACATACCAGCACTGTGCAAAGACTGACTTTGTGATTTGGGGTCCAGCGGGTCTGTGGGCCTGGAGCGATAGGCAGCCAGGCCTTGGACCCCCGCTTTGAGGCTGTGAGAGACCAGCAGCAGTGCCCACCTCCCTGAAGGTGGGTGGACCCCGGGGTCACTAGGGACATGGCCAGCAGGATGCCTGGAAGGGCTCGGGTCCCTGAATGGCCTGGGGCACCAGCATGGGCCGTGCCCTCCCTGCGCTCACTCCCTCCCAGCTCTGCCAGCCTGGGCACGAGAGCCTGAGTTGCTGAGTCCCTTCCTTGAGAGTGGAGTGTCCTCAGACCAAGCTCACCCTCAGGACATAGGGCCCCCTCTCCAGCTGAGGCTCAGCTGACTGACGCTTCCATTTCATCTTGGGGGTAGGAGCGGGGGTCCTGAGCCCCCTCGTGAGGTCCCCACCTTCCTGTTAGGCTATTCCCCATGAGCCGTTTTGTAAAGAGTCGGCTGGAAGCCAGGAAGCTTTTGGAAAGTGTACGGGCCAACCCAAGCTGTACAAACCTGTCTTCCTCCCAGAGCTGAAAGGGGCCAGGTTGTTCCCAGACGAATGCAGAGGCGGGGGCGAGGGGAGGGGAGGGGAGAAGGAAGGGGGCTACCTTAGGAGGCCTTGCGCACTTTGGAGCAGCAGCCAGGGATGGGGGAGGATGGGGAGGCACAGCCAGAAGCAGCGGCGGTGGGAGGTCTGGGCCCAGGTGTCACATGTAGACTCACATGTGAGACACACACAGCCCCCAAAAGCACTCGGGTGCAGACTCGGCCCCACAGATACGTGGGCACGCAAGCACGCAGAGAGGCATGCGGGCGTGCACAGACATTTGTGCAGGTACCCATACCGAGGCGGTCACGTGCCCAGCGGCAGAGACCTGCTCAAAATGCTCCCGCACACGGACCCGCTCCGCACATGGGCGCGGGGAATACACAGCGAAAGATGTGCGCAAAGGATGCATATAGAGAAATACCAAGTCAGGAGGCCGGGAGAGGGCTTGACCATCCTGACCACCCAGCTCCCTTGGGCCCAGCACACCCGCACACCCACGTGCACACACACATGCACACGCACATACCCTGGCAAGGAACCACTTACTTCATAAGAACTTTGAGATCCAGGGCAACACGCAATCAAGCCCTTGTGCTAGAAAAGAAAGCGCCTTTGTCTGCGGGGACGGCCTTCCCCAGGACCAGGGCCAGGCCACCTCCTCGCTTCTGGGTAAGGAAGGTCAGGCGGGGCCAGGGCTGAGGCCAAGGGTGTAGGGGGGACTCCGGCAGGCCCTTTTGTAACCCCCAGACTCTATCTTGTGCCGGCTGTCGGCCCTCCTCTGGCCCTGGCCCCAGGGTGACCCGTGGTTCTGACCCTGGCCCTGGTGCTACACTGACCCAGACTGAGGCCCCGCTCTGGCCCCAGGGCTCCGTGCCTGCCTTGTGCCAGTGGCCTCACTTTTTCTTAGCAGAGTGAAAAAAGGTCAGGCTCTGGAATTAGAATGATGTGACATTGAATCCCGGCTCTGTTGCTAGCTGGGTGGCTTTGAGGCTAGACCTTCCTGAGCCCTGTGTTCCCTGAAGCCCCTGTGACCCTGCTCAAAGCCCAGATGGAGGCGCACCTCCTCCTTGAGTCCCCCCACCCTACCCCCACAGCCTCTGCTCTGTGCTCTGCACTAGCTGTCTCCGGGCTGGTCCTGCCACTGCTCTGGCCGCAGGGAGGAGGGTGGAGCCCACACCCAATCCATCCGCCGCCTCTGCGACTCCTCCCTTTGGTCCCTTTCTTCCCTGGTCCTCACCCTGCTGCCCGGTGCCCCATTCTCTCCCTCTGCCCCGCCCCCCCTCAGAGCTGCGTCTTCTTCTGGCCAAACCACCAGTGAGAAGAGTCCTCTTTTCTAACTCAAGAGGATTCAGTCTAAGGACATCCTCCAGAGGTGACTTGTGCACCGTCCCCAGGCAGTCCCAGGACCCATCTGCTGGAGGGTCTTCCCTGCATCCACAACCTGCAAACACTTCCTTCACGGTATCACCACAAAGCCTGGGAATGTCATTCTCGTGGCTCTTGCTCCTCCCTTGGGTATCTCAAGGGCAAGGCGTGCCTGGCAGTGAGCCTGTTATGAGGCCATTACTGTCAGACTCAGGAGTGGCTTTCAGAAGTTCAAGTGCATTCAGTTACCACCGTCCCTTGGTGGGTTTCTTGCTTTTGCTCTTCCTGTAACCTGGCACCTCTCTTTCTCATGTATCTCTCATAATTGCATGACAGTCAAATAACATGTATCCTTACTGTTAATAGAATTACATTGTTTTAGGAAATAATTTGACCCGCTCAACCAGCCAATGTGAGGAGTGGCAGTTCAAGTGCTCCGCTCTGTCACTCGAGGTACGATTCATTGTGTTGAATGCCTGCTCCCTGCTGGACCTGGAACCACCTGGGGGTGGGGGATGGACACAGAGCGCCCTGTCTAGAGAGACCCAGAAGCAGGGCCCAGCGGAGGACCAGGACAGGTAGGCAGAAAAGTGTGGGTAAGCAGACAGAAGATGGGCAGGCACCGCAGGAGCCCGAGGGGAGTTCCTTGGGGCGCAGATGGCTCCAAGATGGCTTTGCAGAATGAGGGATATTTGAGCTGAGCTTTCAAAGAGCAGTTGGATTTTGTTTTTTCTGGTAAAGATGAGAGAGGGTGAGCCAGGCAGAGAGACCAGCATTTACAAAAGTCTTGGGAATGGGAAGTGCCTGATGTGTGCGAAGGAATGGGAAGTGTTTGACGCGCTGGGGCGGGCCGTGTGTCAGGCTGGGCTGCAGACGCTGGCACCAGATGGGACTGTGGGTGCCAGGGAGACTGGAGAACCCCTGCCACATGGAGGGCACCCAGCCCTGGCCCTGGAGCTGCCCAGGGAGCTGTTCACTCCCATTCCAAACCCTCTGGCTCAGCCCCGCCCACTCCACCTGCAGACTGTGCTGAGAAACAGCTTGCCCTGTGGTCAGATTCCCTTCTCGTGGCCGGGGAGAAGAAATTACGGGCAGGAATTTTTGTAGGAAGTCTTTACATATTGAAATTCTTGATTCTCTGTTACATAGCTATCTTGTCTATCATTTCCCTCCCTCCTTTTCTCTCTCTCCCTTTATTTGACCTTAATTTTATTCTGTTTTGAGGGAGAGGAGACTTACATATTTTTGTTGTCCAATCCATCAATCTGTTCATTTGACGGTTTCTTAGAAAATTCTTATTGTAAAATTGTATAGGCATTAGGAGTCTTTTTTGTTTTAAGTTCATTTATTATTTCAAAGAGAGAAAGAAAGAGGGAGCACAAGTAGGTGAGGACCCAAGAGAGAGGAGACACAGAATCCCAAACAGGTTCCAAGCTCAGAGCCCGACGCGGGACTCAAACCCGCGAACCAGGAGATGATGACCTGAGCCAGAGTCAGATGCTTAACCCACTGAGCCACCCAGGTGCCCCTAGGCATTAGGATAATTTATGGTTTAACTTCTAGCATGTAAATCTTTAAGCTGCCTTACATTTACCCTGGTGTACGGCAGGAAATATAACCTTATTTTTTCCAAATTGTTAGCCAGTTGACCAGTCTCGTTCAGTGAGTAATCCATCACTCCTGCACTGGTTTGTTTATTTTATTCAAAATTCCTCATCTTTTCGGTTTTTAAAGTAATACTTGCAACCTAAACAAAAAAGAGAGAGAGAGAAAAGGAGAACAGGAGGAGGAGGAAGAGGAAGAGGACAAGGAAGCCCAGGCGAGGAGGATGAGAAGTAATCCAGTGATCCCAGGACGATCTGACTCAGGAGGCGAAAGCCCTCCCCTGAACCCACCTCCTGGAAATAGTGACCACCAGCAGCTTATTACTTGTCCTTTCATTGTTAGTGTTCTAACATTTATTAGGTTTCGCTTAAATACAGAGATGCACAAAGGAAAAAAAATGGAAGGAATCAAGAACTCTAGGAACGCGTAATGGGCATAAAAATATATTGACATTAAACAGAAGGTGACACATATCTAGTGTTGGACAAGTCGGCAGTCCTGAAGGAGATAACACGGGAACCAGGCCCTTCTCTCTCACCCTCCACGCTGCTCCAGGCAAGTGCTTCTCCCAGAAGGGAACTAGCCAGCACTTCCCATTGGCTTCGGTTTGAAACGCATTTTTTTTTAACATTTATTTATTTCTTTTGAGAGAGAGTGCATGCAAAAGTGAGGTAGAGAGAGAGGGAGAGAGAGAATCCCAAGCCGGCTCCACGCCGTCACCACAGAGCCTGACACGAGGCTTGAACCCACAAACCATGAGATCACAACCTGAGCAAAAACCAAGAGAAGGCTACTTAACCAACTGAGCCACCCAGGCGCCCCTGAAGTGCATTTTCTTTCCCACCTCCCACATTCTCGTCTGCGAATGGGTCTGTTTCTGGACTTCCAGTTCACTGTGCCATTTCTCTCTCTGCTCTGCTGGTTGCTGGCACCGCGGATCCTGGGACTCAAACCGCGTGAAATACTGGAGTTTGACCACGTGTTTGAACAGCTGGCGGGGTCAGTGCTCCCCCCGCCCCACTGGTCTGCATTGGCAGAGATACCCCGGTGTCTCTGCAGGGCCTGCTGTAACCAAGTACCAGGGACTGGGTGATGTATAAACACAGCACTGTGCTTCTCACGGTCTGAGATCAGGACGCCAGCACCGTCGGGTTCTGGGCGAGGCCCTCTTCCAGGTGGCGGACTGCTGGCTTCCTGCTGAGTCCTCCCACGGGAGAAGGGCGGTGAGCTCTCTGGGTCCCTTCCTCGAGGGCTCTGATCCCATGCAAGCGGCTCTGCCCCTGGATCCAGTCATCTCCCAAAGGCCTCCCTTCCTGAAAGCATCACTTTGGGGGTTAGGATTCCAACATAGGAATTTGGGGGACACAGACATTCAGTCCACAGCAATTATTATTCTATATTCATTTTCCATTTCAACTCTAAATATCCCCCCCCATTTGATTGGAATTTTATTGGACTCGCATTGTGTGCATGGATTCATTTGGGGGTGATTGTCTTCCTTGGCGGCGAGGTTTTCTGTTGTGAATAAAGGCGTGTGTGTCTCCTGTGACTACAGGTTCAGTGATCTTTCTTGTCAGGGATCTGGGGGGCCCTTCTCAGGGCACCCAAACCTCACTCATGTTAGAGCTGCAGCCACCCAAGAGCAGGAGGTTTGGGAGCGGGGTCACTGTCTTCTAGCACTCAACGGCCATCATGTACAGGAGATAGTGATGTGCTCAGCAAGGCTCCAGGGAGCCAAACTCACACATCTGGGCGTCACCCCAGGGCACACAGAAGAATAACTGTGAGGCCATGAAACAAGCCCCAGGGGAGGTGTGAGTGCTCCACCATTGGCCCTTTCCCAGCACACCAAGGAAAATGTCACCGGTGCCTTCCAGGGGCATCCCAGCTTGGTGGGAAAGCTGGTGGCCAGGAGGGAGGAGCAGGAGCTGCTCAGTTACGAGGGCCTGGTCCTTCCACTCTGACCAAGGGGAAAGGCCCAAGGCTTCCCAGCATCTCCTCTGTGCCCCTCACGTCACCTGTCCCACCGCGACCCTGAGGGTCCAGTGGTGCTGTCCCACTTTACATCTGAGGACAGTGAGGCTCCAAAAAGCCAAGGGACCCAACCAGGATCCCCCAGCCGCTCTGTCACCTGTGCCTTTCCATGATTGTCCCCCGGGAGTCCACGTTCGGGGATGGGGCTGGGCCACCCTCCCCAGTCTCTAGTCAGGGGGCAGCTGCTGGGCAGGTGAGCAGCCCGGGGGGGGCAGTGGGAAGGCACCCCCAGCTCTTCTCCCGTTCTCCCGTGCCTGGTTCTGCACGTACGTCTGCCTTCCCCCCTCCCCGGGCAGCTCTCAGCTTGGCCCACGGTGGCCTCAGGGGGCCAATGGGCTTCTTGATTCCAGGCTGCACATCTGGAAGTTGACGCTATTAAAACAAACCCCATTATATAACAAACAGACATCTGGAACCCGTTAGCACGGAGTTTTTAGAAAAAGAAATTGTTTTGGATGTGCTCTCTCCTAAGAATGTGGCAAAGCGCCCTCACCCAGGCTGGCCAGGAACCCAGAGACAGGGCCGTCTCTCCTGGGCCCATTTCTCGAGGTAACTCAGGCCAGGCCAGAGGTGGGCTGGGGCAGAGGCAGGGACAGACTCCCCTCCACCAGACAAGCGACTTCACTCTCTCCTGAGGGCCACGTGCTTAGTAGGATCCTTTCCAATTTCATTTAAATATTTATTCAGCACTTGTGAGCCTACTGTGTGCTGCCAACTCCTTATCATGCATATGCCCTCTCCCAACATCCACCACGGCTTAATTACTCCATCATGGCTTAAGAAAGCAGATCATGGTCTGCCCTTGATTCTAAATAGCAAAGCTTAAACAGCTCTGTGCCTCAGTTTCCTCTGACACCTTAGCCAGTCCCTGGACCTCCTGAGCATCCTCAAGCCTCTCTCTGAATTGTCTTCCTCCCCTTCCCTCCATACACAGGCATATAGGGGCTAAAAACATGGGGCGTCCCTGACCAATGACTCAGCATGGGGTCCTGGCGGTTCTCTCTATGGGTGGACTTGATCTAGCACTGAAGAGGCTTTATGAAAAAGGTCTGACTAACATTTTGCAATGGAAATGTTAATTTAAAAAATATTTTCGCCCAACTTCCTATGATGAAAAGCTTCAGGCATACGGAAAAGTTGAAAGAATTGTGCGAAGAATACCCATGTAAACCCGCCACCTGGATACTACAGTTAACGTGCCCCTGGGTCCGTCCACCTACTCGCCCATCAGTCAGTTCAAAACCAACTTGCAGACATCACTGTGTTTCACCCCTAAACCTGTGCGTGCAGATCACTCACTGGAGTTCAGATTCAGCACCTCCTTGGTCCTGACTTTCTTTCAGGTGAAATTGATATACAATGAAAAGTAGAAGTCTTAGTGTACAGCAGGACCCCGGAACCACAGAATGTGACTATATTTGTAGACAGGTCTTCTAAAGAGGTAATTAAGTTAAAATGAGGTCACATGGGTGGCCCCTAATCCAGTATGGCTGGTGTCCTTATAAGAAGAGATTAGGGGGGTTCTTAGGGGGCTCAGTCTGCTGAACATCTGGCTCTTGATTTCGGCTTATGTCATGATCTCACAGCTCATGAGTTCAAGCTCCGAGTCGGGCTCTGCGCTGACAGCGTGGAGCCTGCTTGGGATTTTCTCTCTCTCTCCCTCTCTCTCTACCCCTACCCTGCTTGTGCTCCCTCGCGCTCTCTCTCTCTCTCTCTCTCTCTCTCTCTCTCAATAAATTAATAAACATTCTAAAATATTTTTTAAAAAGAAGACACGAGGGCACAGATATGCACACACACGGGAGGAAAGACCATGTGAAGACACAGGGAGAAGACAGCCATCTCCAAGGAAAGGAGAAAGACCTCAGAAGAAACCAGCTGTCCCCATAACTTGATCTCAGACTTCTGGCCTCCAGAACTGTAAGAAAGTAAGTTTCTGTTGCTTCAGCCACTTCCTCCGTGGCAGCTGTCGCAAAAGAATATGCCAGAGTTACCTTTTCTAGAATTGCTTATCCTTTGGGATTCATCTATGCTGCTGCACATATCCATACTTTTCATTGTGGAGTAGTGTCCCTTTATATAAATATCCCATAGTTTGCTTAGCAAGGGAAATGCACTTATTTTTGTTTATTCGTTTGTTTGTTTGTTTAGAGAGCCTGCAGGGGAGGGACAGAAAGAGAGGAGAGAGAATCCCCAGCAGGCTCCACACTGTCAGCGCAGAGTCCGACGCAGGGCTCTATCCCATGAACCATGAGATCATGACC
>NC_043711.1:88502581-88516870 GCF_006229205.1 Suricata suricatta | reverse complement strand
ATTTTGTTCCATTCAAACAGGGCCGTTCAGAAATGTGTTTCCCTTTGTCATGATTGCTTCTAGGAAAGTGTAAATTTATATCGGATCATCTAGGAACCTATCCCTTATAACAGATCCTAAATTATACTTTTCCTCTAACAAAGCTGAAGAAATGCATCATCTGAATCACTGCCATTTCCTTTATTTCAGAGTTTCCTTTCTTCTGAAAGAACACTTTTCAACTTTGAAGTCCTTAGGAATTGGTTTTTGGCATCATTTATCCACTGTGTCCCAGGCGGCTTTGAAATGTTCCTAATTTCTCTCAGATGACGATCTTTTTTTGGATTTTCAAGACAAAGAAAGAAAGCATCTATAGTTTCACTTTGAAGCTCTTCAGAAAAATATTCCTGTGACACTTACCCTTGGTAAAGAAACTTAAAATGCAGTTTAAGTTCAGATTTGGAAACAGACCTATCCGTTGGACCCACTGAATGCCGCCTTCGCTACAGCGACGGTGGCCCGGCAGCATCTCCTCACAGCTACGGGTGTGGGGGACATTGCCTTGCCTCCTGCACGCTTCATCTGCACCCCACTTCCAGAGCTTTGGGAAATTCTTGCAGCCGGTACACTGTGATGTGCCAAGAACATCACTGAGGGCATTGGAGGTCTTCCTTTCCTTCAGAACTTCAGGATCACCAGGACCAAATGATGTGCAGAACTCTTCCAACTGCCTTCAATCCACTTAGTATTCTGTACCTTCCAGATGCACTGTCATAGACCTAGCCGCACATTCCAGTCAGTTCACTCTGCTGCCATTTTTCTTTGCGGGCATATTTTTGTAACCCTGTACGAGAAGATCGCTCTCACTCACCCCATCAATATCCATGAGACCCAAGAACCTCTCTTTCATTAGACGTCCTGGAGGAGAGCTGCCCTGCTTCCCAAGCCCAAATATGCTGCTCGAGCAGGGCTCCCAGGTAGCCCGCAGCCAGGCATGGCCCGTGGGCAGGGCCCCGGACCGAGGGCGCTGGCTCCCTCTGGCCACACAGCAGGGGCCCACAGCAGAGAGCCTCTCTGGGGAGATTCAGGGCCGCCCAACTCCAAGAGAGAGCTTGGTGCAGGCAGCCGCCAGAGTGCTGAGGCCAGCAGGCTTGGGTGGTCTAGAAGGACTCAAAGAATCCTTCCCTGTCCCTGGGAGATAGGGATACAGGGCAACCCCCCCACCCCACCCCGGGGCACCTCCAGACGCAGCCAGTCTGTGAGCTGGACAGGAGGCTTGGGGCAGTTAGAGATGCAAGAATGCACAGTGACCAATATCCCTCTTAGCACAGCTTTTGCTGCATCCCTTAAGTTTTTGGTATGTTGTGTTTTTGTTTTCATTTGTCTCAACATGTTCTTAAATCTCCCTTCTGATTTCCTATTCGACCCAATGATTGTTCAAGAGCATACTGTTTAGTCCCCATGTTTTTGTGAATTTTCTCTCTCTTTTTTTTTTTTACTTTAAATTCAAGTTAGTTAACAGACAATGTAGTCTGGGCTTCTGGAGTAGAAGCCAGTGACTCCTCTCTTACGTATGACACCCGGTGCCAAACCCAAAACGTGCCCTCCATAACGCCTGTCATCTACTTAGCCCATCCGCCCACCCACCTCCCCTCCAGCAACCCTCAGTTTGTTCTCTGTACTGAAGAGTTTCTTATGGTTTGCCTCCCTCTCTGTTTTTATCTTATTTTTCCTTCTCTTCCCATATGTTCATCTGTTGAGTTTCTCAAATTCCACACAGGAGTGCAATCCTATCTGTCTTTCTCTGACTGACTTATTTCACCTAGTGTAATACCCTCTAGTTCCATCCATATTGTTGCCAATGTGAATTTTCTCATTTTCTTACTGATTTCTGGTTCTACTCCATTGCCGTTAGAAAAGTTACTTGGAATGTTTTCAGATGAATCGGTAAAGAACACGTGAAATACATATATACAATGGAATATTATTCAGCCGCGAGAAAGAAGGGAATCCTGTCATTTGCAACAACATGGATGAGCTCAGAAAGCAATATGCTAAGTGAAATAAGCCAGACACAGAAAGACAAATACTACACGATGTCACTTCTACCTGAAGTCTAAGAACGTTGAACTCATCAGGGCTGGAAGTTGAGTGGTGGGGTGCTTGCAGGGGGAGAGGTTGGTCAAAGGGTACAAAGTTTTGGTTATCTGGCCACAGACCTAGTGTGTGGCATGGTGGCTGTCATGAACAATACTGTGTCGGGTACCCGGAGTGCTCCCACACGCACACAAACAAAAACAAAAACTACTGCGAAGAGAAAGATGTGTTAGTCAGCTTGATTGTGGCTCTTGCTCCACAGCATACTTCCACCAGATCGCCTCCTTGTGCACCTTAAATCTATACAATTTTTATCTACCAATTTTTTCTCGGTAGTTGGAAAAAAGTGAACTTCATACAATTTACATTGACATTCTGGGGAGAAAAAAGGCAAAGAGAAGACAGGGAACACCCAAGGGAACCAATAGTCAGGAGAAAGCCCATGATTCAACTCAGAAGCCCGGGAGGAGACAGACCACAGCCTGCCCAACAATGGCACAAAGAAAACAAAATAATACGAACATTTAAAAAAACTTTTTAAAAATGTTTTATCTATTTATTTATTTTTTGGAGACAGAGACAGCTCGAGTAGAGGAGGGTCAGAAAGAGAGAGGGACACAAAATCTGAAGCAGGCTCCAGGCTCTGAGCTAGCTGTCAGCACAGAGCTCGACACGGGGCTCGAACCCACGAACCGTGAGATCATGACCTGAGCCAAAGCCGGACGCTTAACTGACTGAGCCACCCAGGCACCCCAAGAACATTTTTTAAAAAAACTAAATGCAAAAGAAAATATTTTGTTTTGAAGTACGAAGCATGATTTTAAATTTAACACGAACTGGAGGATAGGATGGGAAACGGAACCAAGTGGAAGAGATAATGCAAAGGTGGAATAAGAGAACTTGTGCAGAGGAAAGCAAGAGCCTAGGAAAAGACAGACCCAGAGGACATAAAGCTGAATAATAAAAAGCCTCTTACAAGAGGAGAGAAACCTAGTAAATGGAGGAGAAGCAATAACTTTAAAACAAGAAAGAAAATTTTCCATGGTCCAAAGAAAGACTGGTTCGAAAGGGCTCCAGGCAGGAGCGATGGAAAAAAGCAGACATCCAGGCACGGCCTGGGAAGATTCCTGAGTTCCATGATTAAAGGGAAAACTTACAAGCTTCCCGAATGAGGGAACAAGTTACATGGGAGGAAAAGAGCATCCGACTGAAAACACACATCTCATCTCCAAAGCGAGAAGAGACAGAAGCATTCTATGACCTCCAAGGTGCCATTAGCCTACCTGGGAGAGACAGGATGCCAGGCTCCAGGGAGGCCCCCTGGACGAAAGAGAACACCACAGAAAGGAGTCGAATCAAGCAAGGAACCAATCCGATTGCACGCAAGGCAGGTGAAGAGAAGAGGAAGCCATCCCTAAGGAGCCAAGGTCCTACCAATTCATGTGTAGTTAATTCCAAATGGGTAATGATCAGTGAGACTGAGTTTGTAATATAAGCACCAAATAAGCTTAAAAACAACAACAACAACAACAACAACAACAACAGGAGAGAGATGCAATAATACCTATTGGTAACCTGCAGCTAAAAGTACTGAATGATGCTGGCAAGGGGTGGGAGATGAACAGGGGAAAAGGGGGAGGATGAAAGCATTTTAATGCTTCTTATTGGCTGCGGGGAAAGGGAGACGGGAAGAGAAGCCCTCAGCGGGAGGAATTGACTGGTACCTGGCTGACTTGTAATAGAACTTGTTTCAGTCCCAAAAACCAGAAAAGGGAAGGTCAGCACAAGTAGAGACAACATATAGTGGAGCTTCCAAACGGGAAGGGAAAAGAGGAGTGTCCAGCATCTACTGTCACTTGTTCCATCCTTTTCTTTTAATTAAAAAAAATCTTTTATTATGGAAACTACGAAACACACATTGCAAGAGAGGGAATGCCACAAGGAATCTCTATGGACCCAAAGCTAAGGTTGGTTACTCATTTCTTTCCCCCAGAAAAGCCAGGGAAAACTGGATGGTCTCAAAACTCGGCAACATTTCGGTTTTTATTTTTCCTAGCAGTTTACTGAGATTTTGCACACTTTTGTAGAACTCAGCACTCGTCCTCATTGATGAGACTTTCCCCTTAGTTCTTCTGATCTCCAACAACTCCAAAAATACGCCTTCACAGAAAGACTGACAAGGCACGCTCTTTTCTTGGTAAATTTTTTAGCTTTCCCTACAGTTCACTGCTTTATGGTAGACAAACAGGCAAAAGTCACAAAATGCGAAACCTCTCTAATTACCAAGACTTTTTCAAAAATGTTTTATTTATTTTAGAGAGAGAAAGAGCGTGAGCAGGGGAGGGTGCAAGAGAGAGGGAGACACAAAATCCGAAAACAGGCTCCAGGCTCCAAGCTGTCAGCACAGAGCCCAACTCAGGGCTCGAGATCATGACCAGAGTCAAAGCCGGACGCTCAACTGACTGAGCCACCCAGGCGCCCCTAATTACCAAGATTCTTAAAAATCCTGTAATTGGCACAAAACTTGTGTTGGTAGTTTTTTTAGTTTATTTATTTTGAGAGAGAGAGAGAGACGGCAAGCAAGCAGGGGAAGGGCAGAGAGGGGGAGAGACAGAATCCTAAGCAGGTTCCCACTGTCAGTGCAGAGCCTGATGCAGGGCTCGAATTCATAAACTGTGAGATCATGACCTGAGCCATAATCAAGGGTCAGACACTTAAGCTACTAGCTACCCAGGCGCCCCAAACCTTGTATCTTTTGATGGGCTACCTTCACTTGGGAAGTGACACCTGGCTTGGAGAGGTACCATGCACTCTATTTGAGGGACAGGTGTGAGTGATTCTGGAAAAGTGCATACCATCGCTTAATTCCCTGGGCAGCCTCTGGATTCTTGGTGGAAAATGACAACAGGCTGTATTTAAACAATCACAATTACTAAGGAAGAAACCACAGCCAACTTTGGCCAAGACGTTGGGAGATGTTGGCCAGCACAGCGATGAACAAGCCAGCCAGGGGGCAGCTGGTGACACCAGGGACAAGGGAAACACCAGCATCAGTTGAGTTTCCTCTGTTGTTTCTTTTCTTTCTCATGAAAATGGGTGCTTGGGTTTTTCTGGTTTGTTTTTTTGTTTTTGGTTTTGTTTTTACATTGCCACAAGACAAATAGACCCATGTTTTATAATCTACATAACCGGTGAGGTAGTTTAGGAAGGCATTGTCATGCTTCTGCTGATCCTAAATTTTTCTCTGGGAACCTGGGTCGGGAGCACCCAATACCTACTCCTCCAGGCCCTCCCCTGCCTCCCCAGGTGCGCACCCACAGCCCTGGATATGCGCTACAAGCCATGCTTTTGCCCCCACCTTCAAACGAGGGTGCCTCTCCCACCGACACTGCGATAGAGCCTCTGCATTCTCCGTGGCCCCATCTATTTTTTTTAATGTTTATTTGTTTGTTTGAGAGAGAGAGAGAGAACATGGGGGAGGGCAGAGGGAGAGGGAGGGAGAGGACATGCACTGACAGCCGCAAGCCCAATGCGGTCAAACTCACAAACCACAAATCACGACCGGAGCCCAAGTCTGACACTCACCAACTAAGCCACCCAGGCACCCCTCTCCTTGGCCCCATCTAAATCTCCTTCCATCCACACCCCAGACCCCAGATCTCAACCTCACCTGCTGTGTAGCACAAGAAGCCAGACCATCAAGTGAAGCGCTTTCTGCTCCCTGCTCCGCCACTCAGCTCCCGGTCCCTCCTGCAGGTGCTCAGCTTCCCACGCCTTCCTGGCCGTCACCCTCCTCCCATCCCTCCTCCCTTGGGTCTGAGTCTCGTCCCCTTAGGGGCCTTGCTTCCCTCTCTCTGGCTCCTTCCTCCAGCTCTTCCCTCCCAGATCCCCAGCCCTCTTTGGAACTCATTCCTTCCTCTGCCTTTCTTTTCTCCCCGCCCCCACTCTCCCAGCTTCGCCCAGCCTGGCCCACATAACGGGCCTCCCACCTTCCCCCAGGAAAGCCAAGGCCTCACCTAGAGCTTCCCCGCACCTCTGGGAGACTTCCTTTCCTTGTCCGGGCTGGCACCTCTCTCTCCCTCCCCGAAGCCCCCTTGGCCCAGCTTGCTCGCTCCTCTGACCGCATCTCTCTGCTCTCCTTCACGGACTCTTCTTCCTTGGTTTTCATCTTCAGTGTCCCCAATTTCCTTTTAACATCGCACAAACTCCTTGGGACACCTCTTCTGTTCCCATGGCCTTAGCTTTTGCCAATGAATTAACATCTCTCCGAATTCAGATAAATCAGATAGGCAGGTCTTGAACCTTCCATTTGTTTTTGTTATGAAAACTTTTTTGGCCTTTCTCTCTCCCTAGATTAAGAGTCATTCAGTACATTCTGGGGGTGGGGGGCGACCCTCCCCAGGCAGACTGTAGACATCTCCCACCTCTTCCTGGGAGCACCGCATGCCTGGCCCTGGAATGTCTGATGTGCCAGCTCTCGAGGTGGGGAAAATGACTCTTTGTCCTGCTGCCAATTTGAGCCCCGGATACAATGGGGCCATCAAGGCTCGTCCTGATTATGGGGAAAGGAGAAGAAGGAGGTTTGGGGGAGGAGAGAGGGAGGGCTCCTGAACTGGAAGCCTGGAGAATCCAGGGAGAGAGGAGGAAGGATGAGGACACACCAGGGACCCAAAGCTAAAAGTGGGGTCGGTGGTGGAGCAGCGGCCTGGGAGTTGCCAGACCAGGGGACAAGGGGCAGCAGAGGCACTCAGGGCCTTGCCAGCTGCCCCCCAGGTCTCTGGGAGGATGAGGTGACCAGGATCACTAGTCAGGCACTTCCCTGTGGCTCTAGTGGGAACCCTAGACACCAGCAGGGTGGTGTATGTGGGGCAGACGTCCTGACCTTGCACTAGAGGGCTCACAGAGCTCCCTCCAGCGCCCCAAACTGGGAAGGGGCAGCAGACAACTGGGACACCCCAAATGCATGCCCATCACGGGCATCCCGCTACTCCTGGGTATCTGTGGGCACTTCCAGTTCAGCGTGGCTTCCCTCCAAACTCGTGCCTCCCTCTTGCCTTGTCTCAGCCAAAAGGATCCCCACACTGAAAACCTGGAGGCAACCTGTAGCCCCTCGGAAATCCCCAGGGCTTTCCATTCTCCTGATGTTTCTGGACGCTTCCCGCTCCCTTCCATCCTCAACTCCAGGCTGCAGTTCTGACCCCCAGGCACCAGCACAGCCTCTGAACCAGCACCAAGCCTCCTCTCCTCGCCGCCCTCCCCATCGCTGCTCTACAAGGTGGTTGAAGGGACAATGGGGCCCTTGCCAGACAGACAGAGGAGGAGGTGTGAGGGGAGGGGAGAGAGTGGCTGGTGATAGGCACAGGGATGACACGGCAGGGGCAGAGGCTGCCCCCATCCCAGTGCAGCCCTGGGGCGGGGGAGAGAAGGGAGGGATAACGACCCACCCACCGTGGGAGCCTCCTGCCTGCCCTTTCCCAAAGGAACCGAGGCCAACACCAGCGTAGCCAGGAATGCGGGAGTCTCTGGCTGCAGAGGCTCGCGCTGGGGAGGACTCCGCTGGTCACGTGGTGGGCAGCAAGAGCAGGTGGGTGGGCTACCCTGGGGAGTCAGAGCGGTCAGGCTATGGCAAGGAGCCCCCTGAATAGATGCCAAATACATGCCCTAGCGCCAAGTGTGAGATGGGCGGGGGACAGGCCCAGGACGACACCAGGCTACTGAGTCCACAACTGTGACCTTCCCCGGACCCATCCTTCCAGCCAGCCCACGAAATCCCACCACCCTCCTCCCAGGTGCCTGCCCTCCCGTCACCAGCATCTCTTGCCTTGTTTCCTGCACCAGCCTCCCCGGTGCGTCATCCTCAGGGCTATGGAGGGACTGTCTACAACCTACATGCCACCATTCAGCAAACACAGACAGCAGGTGGCCCTGCATCAGGGACTGCCAGTCGGAGGGGGGACTCTGACGCAGAAACAGGGACAGGAGCAGGCAGGAACTGGCCAGTGAGTGGATTCACAGTGGCTGAAGTCCGCGTCTCTGTGCGCACCTCTCTGTGCACACTGGCCCTTCCCACCCCACAAACACCCCTCCCACGCCACCTCACTCTCATTGTCCTTCCTCCCCATCATCCCCTCCTGGGACTTCTACCAACTCTCAGCCACCTCTGCCCCCTCTAGTCTCAGGCGCCTTAAGCACAGCCTGACACCCACCTGCCTGTGCTTCTAGCATGGAGGGGATGCACAGCAAGTCCTAGAGATTTAAAGAATTAAGGCAGAGCAGGTCTGAGATAAGGGCATTGTCTGGGTGGAGGTCAGGTTCTGCCCATCCAAGCATGAGTTTGCCATGGCAACGACCTGCCTCCCCAGTCCCGGCCCCTGCCCTCAGGGGAGGGTCGTCCCCTTCCCCACCAGCCCGTCACATGCCTACATCCTCTGTTACCAGCTGGTAATCCTGTGTGGTTTTTACTCCTGTGCTCCTGAATAGAAGAGCTAGAGCAGAGCAGGCATGAGCCTTTCCCAGGGCCCTGTGCCCACCCCCACTGCCCCCCATCGGCTTGCAGGGAGCAGCACTCGGCCTCCCCTGGAATCTGCCGGCTGGGCCACCCGCTCACATTAACACCCGCCATCATCGTCAAGGCCTCCCCACCGAGGCTCTGCTTGGCTGTGACCGCCTTGCAGCCAGCGTGGGGAATGCAGACCCCTGTTCTGGACCACTCATTAAGCCCCACTCTCTCCCCACCCTTAACCACACAGCGTCACTCCCGCCCCAGGCCTGACATTCTGTCTCCCCTCTGCCTGGCACCTTCCAAACCCTTCCCATACTCACAGCCCCCAAACCAGCCTCCAGGGCCTGTCAGCTTTCTGTGCCAACAGCTTCCGGAATCCACCCCCTGTCAGCCCCACTGGAGCTTGTCAGCCTTGGGGCTGACCGTTGCAGCTGCTGCCTCCAGCACTCTGCCTCCAGCACCTGCTCTCTGTAATGGTGGCCAGGGGACATCCTGCACAACTATCTGTGTGTGTTGTCACCTGGGTGTTAAGCCCAGACTCTTCGCTGAAGTATCCAAGGCTCCTCCTGAATGGCCCCTGCCAACCTCTCTTGGAGACTATCCTCCCACAGACCTCTGGGTAGTCCCCAGACACACCAGGCTGTCTCTTGCCCCTGTGCCCCGCATGGGCTGTGCCTATCACTCGGGATCCTTCCTCTCCACAGACAAGCTGCAGTATTGCTTGTCCGGGGAGACATCTCTGACCCTTTCTCCCCACCCCAGACCCATCTCCCTGGGCCTCAAGACGGCATGTTTCCTGAGGGTCTTTGACTGCAATGGTATCATGTGCATTGTCCTTCTCTGTTTGCAGGTCTCTCTCCTGTCTTGAATCAGGTTCCGCAGAAGCAGAGCTGGAGGCAGGGTTCAGGAACATGCTATTTACTGAGACGGGCTCTCAGGAGACACACGAAGGAGGGGCGTGCGAGTAAGTAGCCTCTAGACGTGGCCTGATCCAGGGGGCTCTAGACCCTGACTTCGCTGCGAGCTGTCCCCCTGCGGTGAAGAGACCAGCCTTTTGTAACCCTGAGGCGGTCGGTCATCGGGAGGGTTTGTAACTTCCAGGGGAGATGGCTCTCATCAGCCAGGGGCTGTTTGCAATGGGAGGCCATGAACTTTAGCAGCCATCACTCCCACGGGGGTGGGCATGGGGATGATGGGTGCACAGGCAAAAGGGGTCTGGCAGGGTGCCAACAGCATCTACCACACCCCATGGTCAAGTGGGACCTCAGACAGATTTCTTAAGAAACGACATCCAGCACTGGCCTTCCCTGAACCCACAGCTGTGCTGTGGAGAAGGTGCTGCCCAGGGCAGTCTCCATTTCAGGGAGTGGAGAGAAGCCCAGACATCCACCCGCCTCCCAGGGAAGGGGAGACCCTCACTGAGGTCTCGTAGCTGCCTGACCTTCAGATGGGAGCTTGAGCCAGTGTTCTCTGGCTCCCTCACTTCACAGACGTGAAGACAGAGGCTCAAAGGGGTGAAGTGACTCCATGAAGGTCAAGCAGCTTGTGAAGAGAGGAAGTGGCATTCAATCCCAGATCTGAGCCACTGGTTCCTCCCGCCTGTGTGTGAACATCTTTGGAGCTAAGCCCTTCCTGCCCACCATAAGAGACTGGCAAGCCCAGGGCCATCTCTCTGCCCTGAGACAAGCCTCGGCTAAAGTCAGGGTCCCCAGGGGCTGCATCTGGCATTCGCAAGAGTTGGGAGGCCCACGCATGTATTTTGCATATGATTTGCATAATGATCGCATCTGGTTTGCATATGTCCACATTGAGGCCCCAGTATAATTTGTAAGTTGCTTTTTCAAGTAACTCTCATTTAATAGAAGTCTACCCGGGCTTTATAGCATCCAGTTTCCACGATTTCTGGGCTCTCTCCCTGGCCCTCACCTTGAGTGTGCACATCTACGCAACCCCGGGGCCTGGAGAAGCCCTGTGTCTGCCCTCGCTGGAAGGGGTCGCTCCAAACCCCTGCCCCAGAAACGCTTGTGGACTTGACAGTAACTGCTTTTGATGGTGTGGGTGTAATCAAAATGCTCACTGGGCTTTGAGCAGGCTGATGTTTATGTTGGGGAGAGAGTGAGCCCCAGGGAAAAAGCCTTGCTACACAAAACTTCCAAAGGTGGCCCCTTTTAGGGAGGCCCAGCTGAGCCTCAGGAGAAAGGAGATGGGGCCGGGTGGTGGGCAGGGACAGAGGGACAGTGGAGTCAGGAGCCCGTATCCTAGGGCTGGTGACACCACCAGTTGCCTGGGGGTGGGGGATATGCTTCCCTTGGTAGCAGGGGGTTCATCTGTAGTGAGAAGGGCTTATGCCAGAGAGCTGGTCATTCCAGTGCTTTCCATTCCTCTCTTTTGGGGGAACTGCATTCTATCAAGCTTGGTGAAGCTCCCAATGGTCTCACGTGGAAGGCCTCGATAAAGTGGGAGAGCCTCCTAGGTAAGGTGGCAGGAGCCTGGAGAGGGGAGAGGAAACCTCCCAGTCTGAGAAATGCATGGAGGTAGGGAAAGTGGGCGGGTTGCCAAACACCAGAGTCCCGCGTTAACTTACTACCAGACAAGGCTGCCTCTCTGCAGCTCCCAGGGAACTGTCTCTCATCCTCTCCACCCCCAGATGCCAGTTCTTTCCCTCTGTCTCAGGAAGCCCACAGAGGAAGTGGCAGTGTCTGGAGAGTCCTGCTCCCCCACCGGGCCACTCCCTGATGGACCCCAAATGCAATGCTACACATCTCCCTGCCTAGCGTTATCTTGTCTTCCTGATGGCATCCTCTGTTCTTCCTGAAGGGAGAGGTGGCACATCTGTCACCAAGGGCTAGTGAAGGTTGGGAAAGTATGCTTCTGCGTGTGTGTATGGAAATGGGGTGTGTGTGTGTGTGTGTGTGTGTGTGTGTGTGTGTGTGTGTGACAGAGACAGAATGTGTCTAGATATGGGCGTGCATGTCCCTGTGAACAGAAATCGTGATCTTGTGTGTGGCCCCTTAGCCCACCTCGATCCAGAGGTAGAGACTCTGGGCTGAGTAGGGGGAAGACACGACTGCCTCCCTCCCCTGCCTCTGGCTTCCCTAGACTTCCTGTCTGGCAGATGCAAAGTGTCCTCATCATTTGTGGGGGAGACCCAGACTCTGGCCAGATCCCACCAAGACCCTGAGCATCCCTACCGACGTCCTCCTCTCCACCCCAGGATGGGGCCCCAGGGCTGGCTCCCAAAACTGTTCCAGTAAAAGAGGGTGTTTGATGTCAGCCACCTGGGAAAAGGGGAGGTGGGGTCCAACTGTTCTTTCAGCCCCTTGTTATGTGGCCTTTTCCAAGTTCAGACAGGGTCCAGACTCCTCCCTCTGAGTTGTGGGCCCCACATCTGGGCTGGGAAGGGAGTGAGAGGCAGGGCTGGGCCTCTTGGTAAAGGATCACAGCTTCTGTAGCGTGCAGGAGTGGGGGTGGGGGGGTTCTTCCAGGGCCACCTGGACTGTGCTGCCAGGTATCAGAACCCTCCCTGCCTGGGCTCAGCAGCCCAGCTCTGTTTATGTCCCACCCAGATGTCTCTCACTTTCTGAGAAGTGGACGTTCAGTGGTTTGCAGGATCAAGAGCATGTTGTGGATCCCGTGTGCCTTACCCCCAGCAGATGGACATCTCTGCTAAAGAGAACATAATAGCACATTCGGGAGATTTGTGTCAGAGGATAAAAGGCTGGCTTAGGCCTTATTCACAGGGGTCAGAAACCCATTGGAGCCAGCTCAGGTGAGGTGGCTTATTGGAAGCCGAGAGGGGAAGCCAATTACCAAGTGGCTCCTCCCACACCTCTCCCTGAGTGAGCACCTACCTCGAGCCTCAACCTGACTCTCTTCAGGCAAACTCTCTTCCTTAGTCTCCCTGTAAGTCCCACACAGCTATGGCCACAGCAGCATGCCATGGTCTGTCCCTTCACCACCCCTCAGGGGCCCTGGAGTGGACTGAAGAGTATTCCCCCTAAATTCATGTCCACTTTGAACCTTAGAGCGTGACCTTGCTTGGAGATCAGGTCTTTGCAGGTGTAATTAGTTAAGATGATGTCATGCTGGATTAGACTGGGCCTTAAATTCAATGACTGGTGTCCTTCTAAGAAGAGGAGAGGACACAGAGACACAGAGAAAAACCCAGTAGAGACACAAGGGAGAAGATCACCACGTGAGGCAGTGAGTGCTACAGCTCCAAGCCCAGGAGTGCCTGGAGCCAGTGGGGCTGGAAGAGGCACAGAATTCCTCCCTAGAGTCTGGAGGGGAGTATGGTCTTGCTACACCTGATTTCAGACTTCAAGCCTCCAGGATTGTGGGGAAGTAAATTTCTGTTGTTTCAAGCCATCAACTTTGTGGCAATTTGTTATGGCAGACCTAGGAATCAAATAGACCAGGAAACTCCCCACGTGGAGGCGGGATTTCCACCGAGAGGGAACAACTGGCCCATTTTGATAAGGGGTCTGCTTCTCCCACTGGGGACCCACACTGTACTATGGCTGGAAATGGGCAGGGGGCATAGATGTGAATCTCAGAGCTGCTCCCATTTTGCAGCCTTATATCATCACTTCTTCAAAGGCTGTGGATTCACATCAAAGGTTGCAGGAAGGTCTCTCCCGGGATGCCTCAGGGTTCTGTGCCTTCCACACACCTATCAGCTACTTGAGTAAAGATAGAAGGCTGCAGTCACCTGTGTGGATAAGACAAGTAGGAAGAAATGCCACCCTGTTGGATGACAGAATCAGGATTCAAGAAGCTCTTTGCAGGTTAGAAGGCCATCATGATGATGGTGAATGAGAATCTTTGACCGATTGCTAATAGCGCACCAGTGGGGGGTCCAGCTGGCTAAGAGCTTTAGTTGCACAAAGAGAACCAGAGTATCCTTGTCAGGCTGGAGAGGCCAGGGGGGGTTGGGGCTCGGTGCACCCCATACCTAAGAGAGAGAAAGCACGGACCCCACCAGGGAACCAGAGGGCCGACCTGGCCACCCACTGGGCTGCAGGGAGAGGTTAAGATGCCATAAGGAGGGGTCAGCACAACTATCAGTTGTACTGGCCACCTCGAAACGGTGACGGTGCAGGGAAGGCACAGCTAGCCAAGAGGGACTTTCTGGGACCTATTCCAAGGAGGTGGCTTCAGAGATGTTGCTGGTGAGGCCCCAAACACGGTCATCTCCGCTCCAGAGCTGAGGCACGCAAGGGAAGAAATGCCACCCTGTTGGATGACAGAATCAGGATTCAAGAAGCTCTTTGCAGGTTAGAAGGCCATCATGATGATGGTGAATGAGAATCTTTGACCGATTGCCCCGCCGCTGGGCCATTCCTGGGGAACGGGGTGGGGGCCGCGCCACGGCGGGCCCCAGGGGTCTGGCTCTGCTTCCCTGTCGTGCACGCGGGCGACCGTGATGAACGAGTGCGTTCGGAGCCTCCCCAGGGCGCGACGGCCCGCGCCCCTGCCACCTCGGGGCTGCTCCCTCCTTAACCTCTCGCTTGCAGGCGGCCCCTCGGGCGTCAGCTCGGAGCCGGGGCGGGGGGCTGGCGGCGGAGAGGGGGCCGGCGGACGCGAGCGACGCGGCCCCAAGTTTATGCTAATCCGCGCAGAGCCCGCCTCCCGCCTCCCCTCCGCGGCCCCAGCCGCGAGCAGCGCCGGCCACTCGGCGGGACGCAGCTGCTGCGCAGCGCCAGGCGGCC
>NC_043711.1:88473684-88502481 GCF_006229205.1 Suricata suricatta | reverse complement strand
GGCTTATGCCAGACAGCCACCTCCCCAGCCCTTGTAACCTGTGAGGGTGGCTCCTGCCTCACTCCTGCCTCAGCTTCTGGTCTTCAGTAGCCAGTGGCTTGGGAACTGGCCCTGGTCAGGTGAGTTAGGGGCTCTACCTGGAGTGCTGCCTGAATTGTATTGTAGGAGAGTGCTCAGCCCATAGCTGACACTCAGTGGGCCTGGCACATCAGAGCAGGCTTCCTGGAGGAGGCAGTACAAGAAGTGATCAGAGACTGAGAAACCCAGAGCAAAGGCAGGGCTGGAAACTCCAAGGTGGCATGTGTTTCCCCAGGAGTCAGAGAAGAGAGGAGGAGGAGTGTGGTCTCAAAGGCACTGAGGCACTAAGTTGAGATCTCAAAAAGATTGAATTCCAAGATAAGGAGCTGAGAGCCAGTGAAGGAGTTGGAGGAGGGTGAGACTATGGCAAGGCCCTTGTTGGGAAATGCAGGTAGGGAGGGCAGAGGCCAGACCACAGGAAAGGCAGCCCCCAGTTCACTACAGTGCTTAGCCCAGTGACCAACCCTTTAGGGAGTCTGGGGTCTGATTGGCCAGCAGTGGGTCTAGACCACAGGCCTGAGCCCTGGCCTCCAGGAACAAGGAGCAGGAACAGAAGAGAGATGGGAATGTGGTCCCCTGGGGAGGCCCACAGATGGGGAGGGCCATATAGGAGCCTCAGTGGGCCTGGCTCAGGCCAGATATTCCAAGGATGCTGTTCCCCTTACAGGGCCCTCTGTGCCTACGTGGTGCACAGGAACGTGACCTGTGTCCTACAGGAGGGAGCAGACAGCTATGTGAAGGCTGAGTACCGGCAGTGTGGATGGGGGCCCAAGTGCCCCAGGACAGTCATGTGAGTGCACCCCCATGCCACCCACTCAGGACTGCTGGGCACAGGCCCCAGGCCTGCCTTCCCCTGAGAGCTGCAGCCAGGACTCCTAGGACTCCACAGAGCCTATTATCCAGCTCCCACGCAGGCTGGTGGGGGGAGGCAAGGCGGGGGGGGGGGTAGAAGGGGAGAGGAGACATAGGCAGGTTCAGGTCAAGGCCCACAGGGGGACCAAGGGAAGGTTCCCAGAAGAGACATAGAACAAGGCAAGGAAGAAGCAGCGGAGGCAAAGAGGGCTGGAGGTGGACAGAAAGGGCATGGGTCACACTGATAATGGTTGATGCCAGAGGGGCCCCAGGAAGACCCAGGAAGGGCCGTGGTGACTGTGGGAAAGTCAGGCCAAGAGTGAGTGGATGGAAGCCAGGTTGCCGGGCCGGCGCCAGATAGACAGGGCTGTGTGAGGATATGTAGGACGGTGCACAGGTCTGTACTTGGAGAGGTTTAAGTGCATGTTTGAAAACAAACCTGCTTGTGCCAGTGTGTCAGTAGGTGGACCCGTACATGGCTGAGCAGGTGAGGGAGGGGCCCTGGTGAGCCCTGCCCTGCACCCCTGGGCCTTCCGTTTTGTGCTCAGAATCAGAGACACCATCCACCAGTCTAGGTGGCCAGAGCCAAGTTATCAGAGCAGGTTATAGAGCAGTAGATAGAGCTGAGGGGGCAGATGAGAGCCAAGAGCGGCCCCGGTACACTGGGAAGGTCTGAGCATCCCGGCTCCAGGGCAATCCCCCCCCCCCCCCCCCGACCATGGAAGAGGGGCTAAGATCATGCCAGAATTCTTCCAGGTACCATCAAAGCCAGAGTAGAACTTCTGATGACAGCCTGAGCTCAAGGGGAACCAAAATGGTTTCTGGGAGACTGGGGCTAAGTCCCTGCTAGTGTCCTCCCCAGGCAAACAGAATGGGGTGGGGCTTCACCTGCACCTGCTCCTTAACTCTTCTTTGAAGCTCTGAAAGGCCCGCCTCCTCCCCACTGCCCCGTCACCGAGTGCAGACAAGGGACGCTGGTGTGGTGTAGAGGTAGGGAGATAATCCAGATCTTATGCTGGGAGACAGAAACCTCAGCCCACAGGTACAGGGCCATGCCCTCTCCCCCTGTCCGGCCCAGGTACCGCACAGTGCTCAGACCCAGATACAAGGTCGGCTACAAGACAGTGACGGACCTCGCCTGGCGGTGCTGCCCTGGCCTCACTGGAGAAGGCTGCCCCGAGCACCTCACGGACCATGGGGCCACCCTAGCCCAGCCAGAACCTGAGCCCCAGATTCCCTCTGGGCAGCTGGGCCCAGGGCCCCGGCCCCCTTCTTCTAGCAGAACGGCCCCCAGCCCCTATGGTGAGTCTGCCTGGAGGAGACCCTACCAGATGAGCAGGTTTCTTTGGGGTGGTGGGGAGGGGATCGACCCAGGGGGCCGGAGCTCTGGCAGGGCTGGGGAGGGTGCATTTCCTGCTGGGCTTGTTGGGAGGGCTCCCAGAGCCCCTCCCAAAGCTGTGAGAGCTGTGCTCAGCGGGAAGGTCAGCTTGAAACAGAAAATCTCTCAGGTGGCCTGGCCACAGGACAAGCTGAGGGAGGCAGGCCAGCCATGCCCCTGGGCTTCTCTCCTCTGTTCCAGGAAGGAAAGGACCAGGGCTGTTCGGTGAGCGGCTGGAACGCTTGGAAGGCGATGTCCAGCGCCTGGCACAAGCATATGGTGCCCTCAGTGGCCTGGTGGCCAGCCACGAGGACCCTAGCAGGATGACCAGTGATCCCCGGGTTCCCGCAGCCCCTGTGGGCTTCGGAATCATCTCCGAGGGCTTTGTGAAGCCCAGAGACAGAGCTGGAGGGCCACTCCCACCTCCCCTGGATGAGATCTTGAGCAAAGTGACAGAGGTGAGCAACACACTCCGGACCAAGGTGCAGCTGCTGGATGAGGTGCACGGGCTGGCGCTGGGTCACGAGGCGCACCTACAGAGGCTGCGGGAGGCCCCTCCCTCTCCGCTCACCTCCCTGCCACTTCTGGACGAGTACGTGGACCGACGGCTGCACAGACTCTGGGGGAGCCTACTGGATGGCTTCGAACAGAAGCTGCAAGGTGTCCAGAGTTCCTGTGACCTGCGGGTACAGGAGGTGCGGCAGCAGTGTGAGGAGGGCCAGGCAGCCAGCCAGCGGCTGCACCAGAGCCTGGATGGCCGGGAGCTGGCCCTGCGCCGGGAGCTGTCACAGCTTGGGACTAGGCTGCAGGGCCTGAGCATGGCCGGCGGGGGCAGCTGCTGCAGCAGGCTGGCCTTGATCAGCGCCCGCGTGGACAACCTCGAGAGGAACCTACAGATGTTCACTGAGGCCCAGAGGGGACATGGTCCCCTCACCAGGGATGAACTGGAGCGGCTTTCTGCTGCCATGCTCGAGGGGGGTACCGACCAGCTACTGGAGGGCCTGGAGACCCTCAATGGGACGGAGGGTGGAGCAAGAGGCTGCTGCCCGGGGGCAGAGGAGGGGGGATGGGATGTGAGCAGCTTCAGGACCGTGCTAGAAGAGCGAGTGCAGAACCTAGAAGAGCGCCTGGTGGCGCTGGCTGGGGAGCTGAGCCATGACAGCGCCCCACCGGGCAGGTCGGCCCGGCCACTGGTGCAGACGGAGCTGGCGGTGTTGGAACAGCGACTGGTTTCACTGGAGACCTCGTGCACGCCCAGCACCACCTCGGCCATCCTGGACAACCTTGCAGCAGAAGTGAAGGCCTGGCAGAGCCGGAGTGAGGCTCTCCTACTCCAGGTGGCCAGCCACGCAGCCCTGCTCCGGCAGCTCAACGGCACCATGGCCGAGGTCCAGGAGCAGCTGGCAGAAGCCACAGGCAGCTCGCTCCAAGGCGAGATCACCCTGCTCAAGGTCAATCTGAACTCAGTGAGCAAGTCGCTCACGGGCCTCAGCGACTCCGTCAGCCAGTACTCAGATGCTTTCTTGGCAGCCAACTCCTCCCTGGACGAGCGAGAACGCAAGGTGGAGGCGGAGGTGCACACCCTCCAGGAGCAGGTCAGCAGCCAGGGCTCTCGGCTTCAGGCGGGCCACAGGCAGGTCCTGAGCCTGAGGGGGGAGCTGGAGCAACTCAAGGCTGGCATGGCCAATGTGGCGGGTGGGCTGAGCCGCTGCCGTGACACAGCCAGGGACCTGCAGCACGTGCTGGGCCGCTTCGACCAGAGGGTGGCTCAGGTGGAGGGTGCCTGCGGGAGGCTGGGCCTACTGGCTGCCAGCCTGGACCGCCGGCCCCCTGACTCACTCAGGCCCAGGGAGGGCCTGTGGGGCTACGTGGACCAGCTGAATCGCACACTGGCTCAGCACGCACAGGACATCGCCCGCCTCCAGGATGACCTCCTTGACTGCCAGGCCCAGCTAGCCGAGCAGGTGCGGCCCCGGCAATCTGACTAGGCAGGCCAGACAGGACCCAACCCTGGACCCCACCGCTTCTGGGGATGTCCCTCCAGAGCCCAGCCTTGCCCAGCGTGTCTCCCAGCCTCCCCTGCCCAGCGTGGATGTCACTTCAGAGGCCACGAAGGAATAGCCTTGGTCCACCTCCGTATGACTGTCCTCAGCCACCAAAATCCACACTGAGCGCTGTCCCAGCTGGACAAGTCAACGTCATGGTCAGAGCAAGGACATCATGTCTGAAGGCCAGGGTGGACCTAACTGACCTCACAGTCCAGTCTGCAAATCGTCCTCTGCAGACACACCAGGGTCAGCACTTGCACAAAGACTTGCAGGTCTAGTCACAGACAGTGACCTGTCCACATCTCGCTTTGCCCCCGGGGCCATGATCCCCAGGCCATAGCCCCCAGCCTGTGGAGGCTTCTGTTTCCCCTATCCCCCTGGCTTCTCTCCCTAGCTGTTTGGGCTCAGTTTCTGCACCAAGGTGGCACCTACTGGCACGGTCCTCACACCTGGCAGCTTCCTGTATGTGGTTTCTGAATCAAGGACCAGAGGTTTCCACCGGCCCTGGTCCTTCTGCACAGAACAGAAACACAAAGACTCAGCTGAGAGAGTTCTTTTTATTTGTTTTGACCCTCCCCTCAGGTGAGGGATTAGGCAGCTGTAGATTCCCTGAGAAAAGGACAGGGTCCAGGCCCTGTTTAGAGACCCTGCCCCAATTTATCCTTTTCCTTCTCTTTCCCAAAAATGCTTCAGGGCCTCTGGTCCCCACACCCTCCCCTCCTTTCCATTTTGGGAAAAATCCACCCCACCCTCCCAGGTTAGAGCCTCATAAATACCATGGCCTGAATGAGGCCAGACTGAACAGGAGGCCACAGGAGAGAAAGGCCTCCAGGTCCAGTTTCCAGCACCTCAGTGAAACCCCAGCCCCTCCTGGAGGTTCACGAAGAGAAATTCAGGTAGGACACCATCAGGGGACAACTGACATGGGACATGGGACAGCCAGCGTGTAGAGTTCCCAGAGGCCCTGATGCCCATCTTTGCTGAAGCTCCCGGCCTCAGTTCCCCCACAGCAGCCCGGGCCTTTCTGTGCTGTGTTGCAGGTCCCGGCAGCCCTGCCTTCTGGTTTCTTCCCTCCACTGTGGTGCTGTTGGGGGAGGGCAGGCCTGGATTAAAGCTTGTAGCCCATCTGAAGGTATTTTCTTCCCCAAGGACAGCAGGCTGGAAGGCCGCACCGCTGGGCAGCCAGCCCTACTTCCTAAGTCCCCTCATCCCTGTAGGAGCGTGTGCGGCAGCTCTGTGGGCACTGAACTGACCGGCAAAGTCTAGAGAGGGTGGGCAGGGTTTGGGGCTCTGTCCTTAGTGGAGATGCTCAGAGGAACAAGGGTAGCAGCTGGGTACAGGCTAGGCCAAGTGGGAGTCCCATGCCCTCAGCCCTGGCACTGCCCCGGTGTCCCGGTTCCTTGCTGTCTGAGCATCCTGCCTGGGGTGTGCTGAGGTACCAGGGAGAGGGCTCAGGTCTGGCTTGAGCTATGGGATGAGGCCAGGGTTATGGAAGGCTCTGGCTTCAGAGGGTATGGTCCATGCTGTGCAGATGGGACTCAGCCACTCCCCACTGCTGCCACCAGCCTTTTCTGGTGCCTCTGGGTCTCAAGCCTCCCGGGGCTGCCCTCTTCTCCCTGTCCTATCAGGAGCTGGCACAACATACCAGGGTGGCAGGGACAGAGATGTCAAGGGCATGGAGAATCCTATAAGGGCCTGGGTGACGGTCACTTTAATTGCTATTGGCCAGGGCTGTGCTGAGGCCTGGGGCAGCTGCCCCCACCTTCTGCAGCCCAGCTGGCAAAGGCAGGAAACAGGACAGGGACCAGGGTGGGTCTCTGTAGCTGCCAACCAGCCCTCAGCCCACTCCTCCCCTTCAGTGGACTGGCCCTGTGGTACCCAGTGTCCGGCATCCCACTCCCTGGGACACCTGGCCAGGGAGGAGGGGCAGCCGGGGCAGGTTCAGGCCAGTGCATCAAGGTCCACAGTAGCCAGGGGTGCCCGCCAGTAGCAGAAGTTGCTGTATTCAGGGTGGGCCAGGTCTGTGCTGGGGCCACGGGCCACGGGCGGGAAGAGGAGCTCAACCACCTCACTGAGCCGCTCGTACCTGTGGGCAGAACAAGGTTGGCGCTGAGAGCTGCCACCAGGCCCCAGCCCCCATCACATGGGGCAGAGACCGCATCCTGCCTGGGAGCTCTGGGTGGAACTGGGGCCAAGGGAGAGGCTAGGGCATGGGGACTGGGGAGGGCGTGGGGGATGCATGGCAGGGTTTGGCCTCACGTGGATTTGTGGTTCTTCATGAGCTCCTGGATGAGCTCTCCCCGGGGGTTGACCGTGAAGATGCGAGAGGCAGGTAAGCCCACCTGCCGGTAGGCAGTGACATCCTGTGGGGGACAGAGGCGGGGCCGGTGGGCTGAGAGATAAGATAGGGAGGAGGCGGCCTTGCCCATGGGGAGGGGATGCACTCACGTTAGGCCTGTTCCCAAAGGCCGCATAGAAGGGCTGTCCGTGTGGCAGGAACAGCTGCTGGATGTCACTCAGGCAGGCGATTTTGAACACCTCTGGTTTCTTCTCAATCACCTCCCTGGGGCAGCCCGGGCCATGGGCAGGAAAGGGAGCCGAGGAGGGGAAGCAGTTGGAGGATGGCAGGGTCAGGTGCACAGGGTCTGACTCACCCGACACCTGAGCCTGTCCCTCCCCGCAAGGGTTGGTGGGCATGTGTCCTATAGGGGTGGTTACCTGTGGAGGGCGGAGAAGAGGCTGCTGGGAGACAGCAGGAGGGGGCCCTTGGGGAGGCCGCAGCCCCGCTCGCTCACCCACTGCAGGTAGCCCTTGGTGAGGTCTGCCATGCCGATGGCCCTCGCTGAGCAGTACAGGAATTTGTACCCATTTCTGGGGGTGGGGGACAGGAGAGGCACAGAGTCGTCAGAGACCAGCCATTCCCTGCCCCACCCTCCTGGCTTCAGCCAGCTCAGCTCAACCCTGGGGCTCTGGCCTTCAGAGGCAGAGGCCTTGGAAGGAAGGGGACTTAGGAAGAACAGCTGACAGAGGTGGCCTCAGTAGCTGTCCCAAGTAGGAGCGGCACAGACCTGAGGCCCAGGTGGAGCGGGATGGACAAAGGTTTGAGCAAGTCTGTAGGCCTCCTCAACAGCATGAAGACCAGCAGTTAGACTCAGATGAGAGGAGAAGACCAGCCAGTAGGGACATGCCTGGGGCTTATTCCCTCGTGGGCCCTCCTGATCCCCAAGCCTGGCCTAAGACATTCTGTCATTCCCTCCCTAGGGCCCTGCCCCAGCCCAGATACTCACAGGTGGATTTTGTGGTAGAGACTGGTGATGCCCTGGTGCGTCCAGTCCTTCCCCAGCTGGGGCAGAATGTGGCCCAGAGCATCTGACCTAGAGCCACAGAGAAGGGTCACTCCGAGGCAGCCCGTGTAGCCCTCGTGTGCCCCAGCCCCCCGGACGGTGCACTCGGGTGGAGGGCCTTTCTGGATGTTCCCCTTCCCCCAGCACAGAGGAGGCCAGTCCCAGGCCCTCCCCCTCTCCCCTGGCCAACCAGGCCTCACTTGGTAATGGTCCCGTCGATGTCCGAGATGACCACCTTGTCGTCCCATTTCCACAGATAGATGGTGGCCCTGCATCGGCAGGTGCCCTGGTACTGGGTGGTCACACTGAAGACCACATCATTGGCACCTTCTTGCAGGTTCAGGCGCCGCTGGGGCCGGGCAAAGGGGGGAAGCTGTGATCTGCCCCAGCTGGTGTGTTCACCGCCCCCCGCCCCAAACCGTGACCCCACAGACCTCTCATACTCCTTTTCCTCCCAGCTCAGAGAACCTGCCTGAACTCATCAGAGACAGCCACATGCACACATGTCCACACGGGCAGCGGGTGGCCTCGAGCAGGGAGGCGGTACAGCGGTGCTGGTCGGGGCCCCCACAGGCAGGCACAGGAGCCCTAACCTTCCCTCCTGCCCTTCTGGGGTGAAGCTCACAGACGAAGCCTGGTCCAGGGCTCCCGCCCAGGGTTCTCAGGTTGGCCCTAAGGCTGGCATTGCCCCTGGTGGGGAAATACCCCACTCCATAGAAGGGACCTTCTGGGGATCCTCAAAGGTACTTGTGACATCCCCCCAAAGAGAGATCTAGCCCTGTCCTTGGTCCCTAGAGAAGAACTGAGGCAGCTCTCAGCCACCGCCCATAACCAAGGCTCTTGGGTGCTAGCTGACCCCAAGGTGGGTGTCACACAAATGGTAGCTGCTGCGCACCAGGCTGGCCCCCCTGGGACCCTCCCTGACAGAGCCACACTCAGGGGCCAGCTACTGAGGTCAAAGAAGGACTCAGGGGCAGGGCCTGCCAGAATCTGAGGGGCTGTCATCAGCCTTTGAGTCCTTCCGAGTGGCCTCTAAGAGCAGACCCAACACCCCACCCCAGCTACGTTTAAAGACAACATAGAGAAGCCTTTCCCAATGAGAGCATCTAGCAAAGAAATGGGTTGGTACATGAAGAAGTGAGCTCCCTGACCCCGGAGGTATTCAAGCAGGGGCTCTTAGGGAGGCTGCCAAAAAGATGGATTCTGGGCTTTTAAATTCCACGGAGCCTAATTGTCTTGCCCCCCCCCCCCCACCTGGACACACCCACGCTGGCACTCACGATCTGGCTGGAGGAGAGGCGGAGGGACTTCCGGTAGGTAGGAGTGTAGGCCGGAGGTGAGGGTGGCGGGGAGGGGACCTCGAGGATCACAGGACTCTCTGGGGCATCCTCCTCACTACTCAGCACATCAGTCTTCGCCCTGTGGGCAGCCCGGCTCTCAGGCCTCTGTCCTCAGCCAAGGCCTCACACTCCCAGCAGATGCTCGCCCCTCGGCCCAGGCCACCAGAAAGCTGGGGCTTGTCCCTGCCCCTCCAGAGACCACCCAGGGGATCCGAAACCTCTCCTAGGTGCCACCCCTTCGGAGAGGGGTGGCAGAATTAAGGGTGCAGGTCAACTGTGTATACTCAGGAAGGGGCCAGGGCTCCCGGCCTCAGAGCATGGCCAGGATGGCCTTGGAGATGGTTGCCTGAAAGACCCAGGTGTGCCGTCTTAGGGCTTATTCCCAGTCCCACCTGCTTTGGCTTCAGCTGACCTGGCTTCAGCCCCTGGTCATCCCTCATACCCAAGCTTGGGTATTGTGGTCACTTGTGAAGAAGGCGAGGTCAGTTGGCCCCTGGCAAATAGGGGGAGGCTCCCCCCTACCCCTCTTTAACACAGTAATCCTTATCTGGGCCAGCAGTCTGGGCACCCGTTCCAGCCCTGCCTGTTCCCAGCTGTGGAACGTTTGGTGTATCTCTAGGCCTCAGTTTTCCCATCTGTGAAATGGGGGCATCTCTCAAGAAAAAGAAAGGGTGTAGAAGTGACTGGGTAGTGACACAGAAACACCACTGGTGGAGAGGGGCTAGTGTCACCCCTGCCCCCACAGGGATCGCCCCAGGCTCAGCTCCAGCTGCAAAGCACCAGCCAGGAGATCCAACTCACCCCTGCTGCTCCCTGGCTGTGCTCTTCTCTGCCTGGGCACTGTGCTGTGGGAAGAACATACATCTAGTGAGCCCCGCCTCCTGCCTGTGCTGACTATGCCCTTGACCATGACCACTCACCTCCTTGGCCGGGAAGTCCCTGCGCCGCCAGGAAAACCACCACCGTCCACCTTTCCGGGGCATCTTCTCCTTCTCCAGTTTGTCCACAGTGCTCTGTGGGCAGATAAAGGCCATGGCATTTTTTCCTGCACCATTAAAACCCACTTGTCATTGCCCTTGGGGTCCCCATGAACCCAGAGTCTGGGGCTGACCCTAAAGCAAGGTGCTGTCAACATCTGGAGGCTGTGGAAGCTTCCTCCCCTCCATTCTGAGATTCACACAGTGACTGAGCACAGGAGACCAAGGGCCGCTCTTGCCAGTCTCCACTCTACCCCTGCCTAGCCCCCTAATTCTCCCCTAGCTTCGGCCTGGCCTCCAGATCCTATGGGCCAGTATTGCTACTAGAGTAGCTGAAGGCAGTGCTTTGACATTTTTCAGGATCTAGTACTGTCTGCATGATGCCACCAACTGACAGCTGGAAGAAAACCTACAGCCAGAACCCCCCTCAACTTCCGAGACCAACATAGGCAACCCCAAAGGTCAGTGATTCTATCCCATGGATGGCCCCTCTCTCTGTGTTACCACCATTGTCTGGTGGGGGCATCGTGACCTTGGGAGGATGCTCATCAGGTGTGTGCTAGATAGCCCCAGGGAGAGGCCAGGAGAGCCTGGGACAAGGCCCTCCCAGGAGACATATCAGCTTCCTACAAACAGAATGGTGAACCCAAGTCAGGAGGACATGACCGGGAGGTGGGTCAGCCAGGGTACCCCCTTGAGCTGGAAACAGGCTAGAGTTGTCTCCTAGGGGCCTCAGTTGGTGGGTCCGTCTGCAGAAGGAGGCGAACTGAGCAGGAGAGTGGCCCTCCTCCTTCCCACAGGCTCTCGTCCTAACTCAGACCCAGAGCCAGACAAAGGATGGAGCCGAGTGTCACCAAAGGGAGGCGCCGGCTGCCAACATCTGGTTAGTGATGTTCTCAGGCAAGTCTAACTGATCTGGGAACCATGGGCCAGATGAGGGCAGGGTCCTGTACCACTCCCAGCACTGTAGGAGGGGCAGGTGCAGATCGGAGAGTGGAAGTTCTGGGAGGGACTGAAGAGGCCGGCTTTCTTCCCACCTCTGAGCTGTCCCCCTCCCCTGGTCTGCTTACAGATTCCACCCTGCCAGGATTCAGCCACACCAGGAAGCCAGGGAAGGGTGGGGCTCTGTCCACAAAGCACAGGGCGAGGCTCCAGGGGACTCAGGATCCCCTCTCAGAGTGGGTCTTGTAGCTGGTCAGCCCCAGACCCATCTCTGCCCACTGTCCACTTCTTGGCCATAACCCCCTCCCTACCCTCAGCAGGCCTGCTGGTGCTCTACCCATTACCTTGGGCAAGTTCTTCTGGAAGGCTTGCAGGGAGAGGATCATGGGAGCAGCTACGGCCCAGTTATAATGCCTGGAGAGACAGAAGGAGGAGTCGGACCCGCAGCCATAAGGTGGTGCCAGGCAGGGGGGCTCTGGGCCTGCCAGCGGCTCAGTGTTGGTACTCACTTCTCATTGATTTTCACCACCAGGTTTGGGTGCTCAAGGAGACCAGGGTTTTGGACGAGGTCCTGGTAGGAGACGATGTGCTGGTTGAATTTCTCTAGACACAGAGGCAGAGAGTAAGGATTAAGGGTGCCACATTTGAACGGGACCTGATGCCCAGCCCCTCCCGGCGCCCCCACACTCTACCATCAGGCCTCCGGCAGGCTGGGTGTGATGCTTAGCAGGGCTCCTCCCCACCTGTGGTTTTGGCACCTGCTGTGCCCACCCCCGGTATTTCCCGTACTGGATTCACAGGATAAGTCACAGTTTAGCCTTAAGCATTTGCTTCGCTGGGTCTTGGGAATCCCTGCCCTCGCTGGCTGCATGGGGCTCCACAGGGCAGAGAACAGCAAGGGCGCCCAGCCTAGCCTCACACCCCTGCTGCCCGCTGCTCTCGGGGCCTCCCCGCCCTCCCCCGCCCCCTGGCTCAGTGCTGATCCTTGGAAAGGTCCAGGCCATGGTCAGACATACCCCGGGAGATGTCCTGGTTGTCGGCTAGTCCACCACAGAGGGACAGCACTATCATGTCCACCGAGTCCAAAGTGGGTTCTGCCTCCTGTATGGGACTGGAATCCCCCAGGGGCTTCTGATTGTTGGGTTCACTCCACCTTCTGGGGCCCAGTCCACAGTCACTGGTGGCAAAGAAGCCAATGGTGATGTGAATACAAGGAGGCTGGGAGGAGGGGCCCACCCCTCCAGGCCCTTGGTAGCCAGCCCCTGGCCGCACCTGCTCCAATCCCAAGACACCCTGTAACCCAGAGCCCAGGCACCTCTGGGGGAAGTAAAGGGCTGCATTCTCAGAATCCAGAGAGGGCAGGTCATCCAGATAGATGTCACTGGGGCCCAGGTGCTGGCTTCTCTTCAGGGAGCCTGAGGGCAGAGGGGACACCTATAGACTTGACATATGCCTAGTAGCATGAGCAGTGTGTCCCCTGGTCTGTGAATGTCCTAAAGCAGTGCCATCTGGTAGGAATTTGGGGGATGATAGAAATGTCCCTCAACTTCCTGTCCAATACAGTAACTGCTGGCCACATGCCTGTATCAGCACACTGAAAATGTGGTTTGATGGAGAAATGGAATTTTAAATGTTATTTAATCGTAATTAAGTTTCACATGGCCATAGATAACCAGCAACTACTGTTCTGGATGGTGAGTCCTCGTGCCTTCCCACACTCGTCGGATAAACCCCAGCTCCTGCGCGAAGGATCCAGCATCTGCTCCTCTTCCTCCCCCACCCGTGCCTTGTTCAAGACACACCAGCTGCTCCCAGCCGAGCCGCGCACCTCCCTCCCACTTCATAGCCTTGACACATGCTCTTCCCTCTGTCTAGAATTCTCTCCCCTTGATCCTTATTTGGCTGCGTCTTTATTAGAATCTCTGCTCATGCATCACCCACTCCGAGAGGCCTTCCCCAACCACATGATTTAAAGAGCCTCTGTCCCAACCAAGGAACCTGTCCCATGTCACCCATGACATGCTCTTCCTGTTTATGCGTGCTCTGTATATCTGCCTCACTGGGCTGTGAGTCCATGGGCACTGGTACCAAGCACAGTGCCTGGCACAAAGTAGGTGCTCAAAACATGCTTGAAATGCCAGAGTCCAGCCAGTGGGTAGCACAAGGCCAGGAAAAGCCTGGGCGAGGTCCGTCCATCACTCACCTTTCCTCCTAGAGACCCCCTCGGGCTGCCTGACGGGAGCTGGGTCTTCCAGCGCAGCCCAGCTCCATGATTTTGAGGGAGGAGGGAGGCTTGGATCCCTTCGGCTCTGAGTCTTGGTTTTCTTCCTCTCAGGGGTGGGGAGAGGGGGACCCACAAGAGTGAGAGGCTCTGTGTCAGCAGGAAGGTCAGCACCAGCCCCAGTCTGCAGGATTAGGGGTCCTGAAGGGTCCACACCAGCTACAGGGGCGGAGGGGGTGCTGGGCTCTTCCAGAAGAGGAGGGGCTGCCACAGCACCGCCATCAGTGATCTTCGAGGACTCAGGCCATTCTGCTTTGGCCACCTTCAGTCAAACGACAAAAAGGGGCGGGAGGCGTAAACCACCGCAGGTCCTGCCTCCCACACCCCACAAGGCCCTCGGGGGTCCCGAGTATCGGTCACTCCACTTCTGACCTGCAGGGGGCGCAGAGCCGCTGAAAGGCAGGCTCGGGAGACTGAAGGTGGAACTCACCTTGGGCAGCTTCCCCCAGGCCCACTGTATGTGGGACTCAGCCCGCAGGGGGCTGGGCTCGGGGATCCGCAGCTCCAGCTCCGAGTCGCTCTTAGGGGATGTTGTTGGCACATCCGGCAAGAGGCTACCGGAAACAAGAACTTAGGGACTCTCACGCCAGCCTGCCACCCACTGTGGCCCACCCCAGCCTGTGGGTGGGGGGTTTGTGATACGTATTCATGTCTATGTTTGGATCCAGAATGTATAAATATATGAAAGACTTCTACAAACCAGCAATAGTGAGGCAGTCTAGTAAAAAAACAAAAAAACAAAAAACCAAAAAAAAACCCCAAAAAAACAATAACCATGGGCCAAAACTTGAATAAACACTTGACAAAGGAGACATAGAAATGGCTAACAAACACATTCAATGTATTCTATGACATTATTCATTAGGAAAATGTAAATGAAGCCACTCTAAGACCTTGGCCTTGAGTCATTCCCCTGCCCCCAGGCCTGCAGGCCACCTAGACTCTCACCTGGCCTGGGGGCACCATTCGCCATCAGAGTAGGGGTAGATGTCTTTGGCTTGTGGTGAGGACTCCCCTTCCAACTGGATGCTGCTGAAGGGCCACAGGGAAATAAAGGGTCACTGACAAGGACAGTATACCCAGGGCAGGGCATGGGAGCCTGGGCGTCAGGGGTTTGCGGGGGGAAAAGCCCAGAGAAATCAAGGCCCTTGCCCAAGGCCACACGGCACCAGCAGGGGAAATGGTGCTTGGACGCTGGGTGGTGTCCCCACACCCTTGCCACCCAGTTCCCCACACACCTTGGGGACTCGGGCCTTGGCTTTTCCAGGAGGGACAGTTCACTCTCAGCGCCTGCCTCCAGCTCCTCGGAACTGGAATGGGCTGCCACCGTGTCCTCCTTCCGCCTGGACTTCCTCCTGCGACGCCTCTTCTTCCGCCCTGTGGAGGCCACCCCCTCGACGATGATGGCCTCTGTCTCACTGTCTGTGCTCAGCTGGGAGTCTGAGGGGAACCCAGACAGGTCCCCGCAAGGGATGGGTGATGTGCACAGGCGGGGAGGCAGGCGTTCCTGTGGAGCAGACCAGGTGCTAGAGCCTTGGGGCCACTCTCACCACCCAGTCATCTGAGCCCTGCCTGAGTCCCAAGGCCCTGGAGTGAGCTCGTTTGGAGTCATAAAAACAGGCCTGGAAGCTGGCCAGAGGCGGCAGCAGCAAGGCCTTGCAACCGCCGCTGACATCCGAGCTCCCTCACAGAGACAGAGCAGCCCCCATCCCAGGAGCTGCACGTACCCCGGGACATTCATGGCAGGCCAGGGTGCTGTGTTAACCACACTGTCCAGGTGGAAACCTGGACACGGGCTACTCATTCTCTGGCCACACCTGCTTTCCCTTTAAGACTCAGCCAAGCATCCCCTCCTCCAGGAAGCTTACCCCGACTACCCCCAGCCCCAGTTCCAGCTCCCTTTGTTATAATGACTATGTAGTTCCATCATCTGTTGTTTATATGTACATCTCCCAGGCTAGTCCGGGAGGCTTCTTGGGAGACAGGGGTCCACACAGCACAGTGTCTGGCATAGAGTAGGAGTTCAGTTAAAGTTTATGAAGCTCCAACTGTTTAAACACCTCCGCTGGCCCGTGTTGGGCTCTGCCTCCCTTCTGCAAACACCCATCTCCTCAGCTCTCACCCACACGCTTCCATGGTCTAACTGCACTGAGCCAGTCCCAGATCCAGAACCCCCCTCTCATGCTCACCAGCCCTCCCGGCCATTCCTCAGCACTCCCCTCCTTTTCACCCTCCAGGGGCCCAGCACAGGGGTCCTCTTCTGAGAAACCTTCCTCAACTTTCCCTGGGAAAGAATTCAACCCCTGCTGCCCCCTCCCAATTCTACCCAGATTCCGACAGCATGCCTGAGTGCCAGCCCTAACCAATCCCCCTGCATCAGGCTCTTGCTGCTGGGGTATTCCCAGGGGTGGGGTCAGTGACGGTCCCAAGGTCCCACTCAGAGACGACACTAGAGAAGGGGCAGGGGTAGATGCCACGAGGCGCTTACGTCATCGCTGTCCAGCTCCTGGACAAAGAAGGCCTCCCCGCTGTCCCCCAGCTTCATGTGCAAGTCCACGGGCTCCCCGTTGATCTCAATGTCTACCTGTAATGGGGCACGATGGCACACGGTCCCCACCACTGTCCCTTACCCCAACCTTCCAGTCTACTGTCCCGCCTGCCTCCATGGAGCACTACACTCGCTGGAACTTCTGCCACCACCACCCCCCACCGACCCAGGCTGCTCCCCACCCGGAGGGGCTCTGCTCAAGTTCCCCTTCTCAGAGAGGCTGTGCTGAATTCTCCACGCCCCTGCCCCCACCATTTCCCGTTCTCTGGGCTCCGTTGCCTATATCGCTGCCTCAGTATTCTTGTGTCTGCCTTGGCTTCTATTCTTCTCTCCGCCACACCCCGTTACAAGACATGACCCATCCCATGGCTGCTGTTTACCCCGCCCCCAGGATAGTGCCAGGTCGCTTGCTGACAACGTGTACCATAGTCCCAATGACCATTTTCTAGGCATTGAATGGACAGTTTTATCAGGACTCTCCTGTTTAACCTTCCAGCAACTCCACGCAGCAGCTCCTATCACTGCCCCCACTCTTTGGATGAGGACACTGAGCTTGCTTCTCGGGCCTTTTGGCTAAGATCAAGTGTGGGGAAACTGAGGCTCGGGGGTGTTAAGTAATATCCCGGGCCAAGTGAAGCTGTGAGCCAGGAAGGTTGAGTCCACAACCCAAGCTCTTTACCACCTAGCTGTCTACTGTCTCCTACAGGCTTACATTTTCCTCTTAGGATTCTGGCAAGTCCCCAGTGGCCCCAATGCAAAGGGGATTTGGACCCACCAAACCTCTTTTCACATTCCCAAACTCAGTGCTAACTAAAATCTGTCCTGTTCCCTACAGCCCAGAGAAGAGAGCGCGGCTTTCCTAAGGGAGAGAAGCTAACCTTTGCGTGCCGCCCAGTCATCAGCTCCTACTTCATGCTCCCAAACCACCCCTCCAGCACCAAGTAGATGAGCGTGTATCCATTTGCACAGGTGAAAAGGCTTACCAAGAAAACCCACCTAAGGCCTTAGGAAACTGGAGCCAGGTTTGATGGCCCCAGTACCAGAGACTGCCCCGCTGTGCTGCCTCTATAGGAAAACGGGGGCACTCTTGGATCCAAATCCCCAGGCCAACCCAAAACCTTCCAAGAAAATGCAGAAGGGTGGAAGCTTGTCCCGAGGACAGATGCCCACCCCAGGGAGGCCTCCGTCCTCTCCTGGGGCTGCTGCGGCTGGGCCCCTGGCTGGCCAGCACTCACCACCTTCTCTCGCGACCGCAGGACACCCAGCTTGCCGAAGCGCACGTGGAAGGGCGAACACCGGAAGGAGCCGTCCACTTGCTTCACCACCAGCACATCAATGCCACCGCTCAGTGTGGCCGGGTTCAGGCCGCGGTATATCTCCTTCATCGTCCCAAACACCGTCCCTGCCAGCTGGCCCACGTAGTTCATGGCTGGTGCTGGCAAAGGGAGGGGGTGCTGGGGCGAAGGTCAGGCCCACCTCCCTCGGCAGGGAGTCTGCAGCCTGACCCCCAGGTCCCCAGACTTACCGTGCGTTGCCCTCGGAGCACCTCTGCAGAAGGGCAACACTTGTGGGACAGGAGGTGTGTCCGCAAGTGTGGCTTCTAGTCCTGGCTTGCCCACCAACCTGCTGGGGGACCCTTGGGCAGCCGCCTTCCTTCTCCAAGTGCCAGTCTCCACATCTGTCAAATGAGGGCACCAGGTAAGGCGATCTGGGGAGCCCTGCGTCTCTAAATGCCGTGAGTAATGATAATGACCATGGTCTTCATTGGTAGGGCTCATTTCAACTTCACAACAACCTGCGAGGCTGGCCAAGCGGGTGTCATTACTGCTGTTTACAGACAAGCCACCTGAGGCTCAGAGGTGGCGTGATTTGTCCAGGATCTCACAGCTAGTATGGAGAGGAGGCAGGATCCGACCCCAGGCCTGCATGGCTGCAGAACTCTCAGCGCGAACCACGAGGTTGGCCCAACTGGGGCAACAGGGAGAGGCAGCCTCATGGTATATCAGGTCCAGGGCCCTGCTGGGTGACAGCCCTAAAGGCTGGTATCTTCCCAGGAAGTAGGGAGGAGAGAGTCTCTGTTCTTCCATCTGGGAAATGGGTTCACCTGTCTTGTTGCCTCCTGGTCTTAGGAGTTGGAAGGGGCCTTGCTTGGCCATCAGGGCTGATCTGTGGAGAACCAGGGAGAAGGGGTACCAGGCACCCCCAGCTCTATCCCTGGGGTCAGAGGCTTGAGATAGGGCACTCCTACAGCTGGGGGTCGAGTGAGCTCTCAGTTTATGGCCCCACATACCAAACTCCTTCCCAGTTTCCCTGGAACAGGTCCACAGTCTGACCCCAGTGTCTCTAGGCCATAGTTCTCAAGCCTGACCCCCATTTCTGAGACCCTGGTTCGGCTGGTCAGGCCCTGAGACCCACATTCAGGCCTTGGGCTGGTCCCTGAACCCATCAAAGCTGCCCCTCCTCCCCCCAGCCAGACCGGTCCCTCCAGCTTTCCCACAGCAGGCAGAGCTGGGTAAGCCAGAAGCGGAAGGCTGTGGCAGCCGTGGAGATGAGCCAGGGCCATAATGAGAGCGGCTTCCACGCTGGCACGGTGCCTGCTCTGCCAGCATCAGCTCATTGCCCCTTCCCTGCTGGCCAGCCCAGGGGCCTAGTGCCCCTCTGGCTGTCAGGGTCCAGGCCATCCTACCTCCACAGGGCACTCCCATCTCTCAGACCCTGCGTCAGAGCCCCTGAGGGACCACCCATCACGAAAGACCACTCCTCAAAGAAGTTAAGTGACTTATCTAAACGCTATTCAGCTAATAGGCCGTAGATGGGGGGAGGGAGTGATGCCTTGTATCCTGGGTTCCTGACTCCATACCATGGTCCCTCCCACCCCACAGTCCTCAAACCACAGCCACAGCTGACTGCGGGGAGGCCAGCCCCGCCCCAGCCCACCTCTGCACACCCCTGCAATGGCTCGCTACTCAAAATGTGGCTCATGGCCCAACAGGGCCAACATCACGTGAGGGGGGTTGTAAGAAATGTAGAACGTCACAAACATAAGATGCAATTAGAATTGCTAAAATGAAAACTTGGGATAAAATGAAGCTTTTGATCCCCAAAACAGCACTCAAATTTAAATATTTTCTCTGCAAAGCACCTACAATGTGCTAGGTGAAAATTTCCACTTTGCTTCCTCCCTACCATACCAAATTCTGTGAATAAAAGGTCTAGGAAGACAGACAGACAAGGACAGACATGTGGTGGGCAGAGCTCTGGGCCCCTGTGCCCAAGAAAAGCAGAGAGGACTTCAGAAGTTTCCAGGAACAAGGCAGCAAGCATGGGAGGGGCAGGCCAGGGGTAGAGGCAAAGGTTTGCCCAGGTGGAGGCTCAGGCCTGAGCCATCTGTCCTTCGAGCCAAAGAGCTGAGCAGGGGAGACAATGACGGGCCCAGCTTCCCTGTCACAGTTTCTCAGCTTCAGCACCACTGCCATTGGGGCTGAATAATTCTTTGCTTTGGGGAGATTGTAGGATGTCTGGCAACACTCCTGGTCTCTACCCACGGATACTAGTATTACCCCCACTCCAGTTGTGACAACTAAATTGTCTCCAAATATTGTCACATATCCTCTGGGGAACAAAAGTGCCTCTGGTAGAGTGCCACTGATGTAGGAGAAAGAGCTGAGCAGCAGAGATGGCACCCCAGGGCACTGGGTCCTACTCTGACCCTGCCATGGGGCACCCTCACGCAAGTGACTTGCTAGCCTGTTTCCCCTTAATGAAACAAAGCCTCAATTTTTCAAACCTTTCTCAGCCAAGAATTCATTCTTCCCACTGCTCCCCGCATCCATCTGCTCAGCATTTGGGGGGGACTCCTGGGAGTCAAGCCCTTACCATCTCTGGAGGCATCTCCTCTCCCCCAGGACCCAGCTCTGCCTTCTTGGTCATCTCCATATGAAGAGCATTGCTTGGCTCCCTTATGCCCTAAACTAGCATGTCTATAACCAAACACTTCACTCCCCCGCCCCCACACACCCCGGGGACCCAGGCCAGCTGAATTCCTCTCAGAATGTATGGGAGTCCCTCCCTCCCGAGCCCTCTAAATCCTATTTCCCAATTTCCTGCTCCTCCTGCTGTCCGAGGTCAAGGCTCTACTACTACCAGATGCCCAGATCCTGGGTGGCAACAGGACGCTGTGGATAAGGTACCAGACTGTTTGGGTTCTAATTCCCTCCCTGACACTTACTAGCTGTACCTTGGGCAAATCACTTCGCTTCTCAGAGCTTTGCTTTCAGCCTCTGAAATGGGCATAAGGGATGTGTGAGCCATTAATGAGATAATTCAGGTAAAGCACTAGCAGGCAATAAATGTCCACACGTCACCTATCAAAAGCAGTATGTTTTCTGGCATCATGCCAGCCCCAGTCACCAGGCTGGTCCGTAGGGCACACTACAGGTCAGACTCCAGTGCACTGCCCTGCCCACCCTTGAGAGGTTAGACTTCTTTACATAGCATTCAAGGTCCTGCACGCTGGTGGCCCACTGTTTGTAAAGTGAGCAGGTGGGCTCTGGGGAGGCCTAGCGGGATCCCCAAGCCTCAGAGTCCACTCTGGGAACACCCAGCCCACCACGGGGCAGCCAGAACAAGCCGCCCTGGGGCTGAGCTCTGGCCTTCCTAGACTCTCAGATTTGGGGAAGGGTGCGGGGACAGCTTCACCTAGGACCAGAAGCAGCAGGAGCATAAGTATTCCTATGGTCCTGGAAGGGAGAAAGCTGCACCCCTGCACCCGTGGATCCCCAACAGCCTTCACAGCTACCGCCATCTGACTCACCCAGTCTGCAGGCACAGGACACTCAGTACCAGAGAGGGTGGGCGACCTCCCCAAGGCCACACAGGCTGGGCTGAAGCTGCGCCAGCCTCCTCTGAGTGGTTTTGGCATCTTATCTACTGATCCCGCATTCTGGATGTCCAGGGTCCCGCAGCGGGTGGGCCAGGGAGAGAGACGAAGTGAGACAGGCCCCTCCACGCCTGAGCTACCCTCTGAAGTCTGGAGATGGACTCAGGCCCGTGGACTGGAAGGAACGCGGGTCAGATGGCAGGACAGATAGGCGGGGCGGGGCGAGGGGGTACCTCTTCTCAGGCCGGGGTCAGGCCCTACCTGGGGAGCTGCCCACTGGACTTCCAAGTCCCCGAGCCGCAGCCTCTGCCCGAGTGCATAGGGTAAGTGTCCTCGGCCCGCACTCAGTTGGAGCTTCCGTCTCCTCTAGGACCGGGTGAGATCCCGGCTCCGCCCCTTCCACGAGCCAAGGCCAGTGTCTACAGGCCCCAGTCCGTCCAGGCTCCACCCCGCAAAAGACCCCGCCTCCGCCCAGTCCCCACGCCCAAGGGCGCCCTTTCACCTATAGAGGCTGGGCGGGGCCGGACTTCAGGCCCCGCCTTGCGCAGGCTCCACCCCGGCCCCGCCCCGCTCTGTAAAACTGCGGGATGGGACGTCCCGGTGGCCCCCCACCTGCCCCACTGCCAGGGGCAGCAGAAAAGCGGGGACTTTCGAATCCGGCCGATTTAGGCCCTCCTGGCTTTGCTTGCTGTAGGACCTTACGTAAGTTTTCCCCAATCTGAGCCTGTTTTCTGTTTGGCAAAGCGGATAACCACCTTGTAGGGTTTTCGAGATACAAGAAATGACTTTGTGGGGCACCTGGCACTCACATGTCCCCTCCTCAGGGGCAGCCTTCCCTGACTGTCCCATCACACCCCGTAGACTGGACAGGAGTCTCTCATCATACGCTCACATAGCCCATAGTTGTAGCTTCATATTTGCTTGAATGATTGTTTGATTATTGTCCGTCTCCTCATTTGAAGCTGAACTTTGTGAGAGAAGGTCGCGTTCATCCTTACACCCCGGCGACCAGTGCAGTGACTGACATACAGCAGGAGCTCAATAAATGCCCGCTCTCCTTTATGCCATCCAACTGACGCACCGGTGGAGGGTCAATACTGCTATCGGCCAGCAGAGGGCAGGCGGTGACCAGCCTTTTCGCCCTGCTGACCTTCCTCAAAGCCGGCAGGCGGGGCAGAAGCGGGCCAGGTGAGCCCAGGTGCGCGCACGTCTGAAGAATCGGCAGGCCCGCGAGCCACGGGCGAGGAGCCGGGCTTGGACACGAGTGTTCTTTCCCCTCGGATCTGTGGCCTGTCCTGGATCAAGGGCCTTTCTGACAACCCGTGTGGACGTACGGCTCCTGCAAAAAATATGCGCTAAGAATCAGGAAGTGAGGGTGTTTTCTGTGATGAGGGAGGGCACCAAGGAGACACTTGGAGGAGTGGGGTGCATTGTAAAGAACCAGGCTTAGAGGGTCCTGGGTGGTGGGGAGTGAGAGGTGGCCGCCATTGTTCTGTGACCCAAGGTGATCGGACCTAGGTGGAGTAACTGTCCCCGGTTGTCCTCACTATAGAAAAAGCCATTTACTGTAGGTCCTAAACTTAGACCCTGTCTGGATGGTATCTCAAAAGGGCTCTGTTGGGAGCAGAGTTATCTCAAGGTGGCCAGAGGGCCCTCTAACATATCTGTGGAAGCGTTATATATAACTATTATATTTAACAGTGAAACCGTGGAAACAGGAATCCCGCAAGGAAGGCTGGAGGAGAGGAGAGGTCCAAGGTGCTGGCTATAGATGCCATAGTTACTGTACCCCTTTGAGCCTCAACTCCTCATCTGCCAAATGGAGATAAAACCTACCTTGCAGGATTGTGTTGTGAGGATTAAGCAGGATGAACTCAATCAGTGCTTCCCAACTTTGGCTGTACCCCCCGGGGAAAATGCTGATGCCAGGGGCCCTGGGATCACCTGAGAAACCTTCAGGGGATGCACGGTGCAGCCAAGGCTGAGAACTACCAAGTTAAACGCTGAACACACCACGGGGCGCACACTAGGTATTCAGTAAAGTTTCTCACAGTAAAACAAATGGAGCACATACTGTTTTCATTGTTCCTCTTTAGTGAAGAAATAAGTTGATATCTAGGTTGTTGCAATCATTGGATTCCCCACAGACTTGTTTCTGGAACTATGAATCATCAGGATTTGGTGATTATGGGGGTGGGGGAGACAGAGGCAGCCGCTGGTAATTCGATTTATCCTAACGCCCAACTGAGCTGAATGAGGCAGGGACCACCCTGTTCTAGCTTGCAGTGTATAGAACGATTTCCAAGGCCTGTTGTGAGCGTGGGCCTTGTGTTTGCTCATGTCTGGGGTTCAGGATAGAGACTGTTTTCTCCTCTCTTTGGATACACTCACCAGATGGGCCTATACCACTGGCAACTATTTGTCTCTTGAGTAACCCACAAGTGCAGGTGGCACCTCCCTCTTTATGGGACTTGGTAACTTTAGGTGCTTCATTAAATTACAGACCCAGTTTATTGCACCTGACTCCTTTTTTCTTGGGTGAACCTGGTGTGAAGTGGGAGGACCTGCTCACCTAGGCCTGTGGCTGTGACCACTTGTCTTGGCAGCAAGACTGAGCCCAGGAGCAGCTCCTCAGTCACTCCTGGTGGCCTCAGTGAAGGGGGGAAGGGAGGCAGAGGAAGATGTAGCTGGCTCCCTCCAGCATGGAGGCCTGAGGGTTGAGGGCCAGGCAGTCGACGTCTCACTAGGATTATCTGATTTAGCAAAAAAAATAAAGAATATCCAGTTAAATTTGAAGTTTACGTAAATAACAGAAGTTTGTGGTTTTTGTTTTTGTTTTTGTTTTAGTGTAAGTATGTCCCATGCAATTTGGAACCTATTTATACTAAAAAAAAAATTCATTATTTATCTGAACTTCAAATTTAACTGGATAGCCTTCATTTGTATTTGCTAAATCTGGCAGCTCTGTGCCTGGCCACACAGCCAAGGAAAAGCCAGCACAGGGAATTCGCTGCTGTACCTCCTGCTCAGTGTTGCCACATTCAGCTTCCTCCTGTCACTGCCCTGCTCCAGAACTGTGCATGGCTCCCAGCTGCTTCCCTGCTTCCAGAGCACAGTCTTGACTCCCTGGCTGCTGTGCTGGGCCTTGCTCTCCTGCCAGCTCAGCTGCCCTGCTTGGACCCTTATCCACCTCTACTGCTCACGTCTTCCCTGATGGCATGTGTCCTTCCCACTCCCAGTAGCAACTGCAAACGCTCAGTGACTACCTACTGGGTACTGACACCAGGCTTAGTTCTTCATCTGCATGATCTCATCTGATTCTCATAAAACCTCATACGGCCTGGACAGTAGTTACTGATGAAGAAACTGATGCCCTCACAGTGATTTTTTTAACGTTTATTTATTTTGAAAGAGAGTGTGAGAGAGCGCACACACATGCAGGGAATGAGCAGAGAGAGAGAGAGAGAGAGAGAGAGAGAGAAATCCCAAGTAGTCTCAGCTCTACATAGGTCTCAGTCTCATGAACCATGAAATCATGACCTGAGCCAAAATCAAGAGTTGGTCAAGGTGGCTTAACCAATGGAGCCACCCAGGCGCACCGGGACCGACAGTGATTCTTAAAGTTTGGCTCCTGTGTCCACAGCAGCAGCCCCTGGGAACTTTTTAGAAGTGCAAACTCTCTGCCCCTGCTCGACATTTATGAATCAGAAACTCTGGGGGTGGGGCCCAGTCATCTGTATTTTAATAAGACACACACACACACACATACACACACACACCCTGCAGTGTTTCAGATGCAACCTGTAGTTTGAGTCCTGCTGCTCTAACAGGTGTGTGACTACAGGAGTTTGTCACCAGGCAGAGGTCTAGAGGATGGCAGAGGACTGCCAGGCAGATTTCATGAACTCACTGAGCACCATACCTAGGCTAGCCACTGGAGAGGCTGCAGCGACCCCACAGTCTTGGGATGGGCGGGGTGAAGGGAAAGAACAGACAGGTACTCCAGCAATTGTGATTTAAGATGACCAGCTTAGGCGGACCAAGGCCAGAAGTCCACAGCAGGATGGGATGAGTCAAGGAGGGCTTTCCCGAGTAGATACCTAAGCTTGAAAAATAAGTTGAATTAGTTAGATGAAGAAGGGTGTGAATGATGTTTCATATGTAGGGACTGGTTTGTACAAAGGCCCTGCAGAGCTACCTGGGGGTAGTTCAGTCTTGAAGATGAAGATGAGGAGAGTGGGAGGCCTGGGGAAGTATCATATTGTGTGTGTGGGTTGGGGGGCTCCTCTGCTCTTGGAGCAAAGGAAAAAGCTTTAATGGATACAGAGAAAGCACTAGGGAAGTTGGGGGTGGGGGTAGAGATGCAGGCGGGCCAAGCCTTCCTCCGCCCCTAAATCCAGGCTGCTTCTGCCCCAGCCCCTCCCAAGTCTCTGTAGAGACTCGACCCCCAATGTCAGCAGAGGGTAAGTGCTGGGTTCCAAGACCAGCAGAGTCTAAGGCCGGCTCCTTCCGGGACTGAGAGGAGGGACTGCGGAAAGCAGGGAGGGTCACCGCGCCCCTCTGCGGGCACCCATCCTCTGACCCCGCCCCTGCTTCCAGCTCCGCCCCCTGCCTCCGGTCCCGCCCTCCACCTCCGGCTGGAGGAAGCCAGGCGCTGGGCTACTGGCCTGGGTCAGTTTTGCCTCCCATGTTCCCTTTTCCTGCTGATGTGGCAACGGCCCTGGGGCTACTGGGGCCTCTTCTCTTAGCTTTTCAAGGACCGGCCCTGGATGTGGTCAGGGATTCCTGGGCTGGAGCGCAGGGCACTTCCGTAGCTATCCCCTCTTCCTGCCAACAAAGCCTTTGTTGCCAGCAGAGGACGGACCCGGCCTGGCCAGGTTGCCTGGCACTGTGGGCTGAGGCTGGGCAGTTGCCGATTCCAGCTGTCCTTCCCGGAAAAGCGTCAGTTTGGCTGAGCCTTAGAATCCGTGTGCGATTTCTAGCCCGGGGAAGAATACTGGAAGATCATTAAGCACCGCAGAAGTGGCGCTTTCTGTGTGTCCAAAATCTCTGCAAGACTTACCAGCTGCTCCATGGGCTTGACTTTCAGCAAGGCACCTCTGTGTTTCCTCTTTTTATTTGGGTATACCTTCTGCCCCCACCTGCTCTCTGACATCCAGGACCATGTATATGTAATGGGGCAAGTGCAGTCTAAGTGGGTGGGAGCAGTGAATAAAGGCTCTGGAGAGATTCTGGAAAAAGTAAGTGCCAAGGAGATGATCTATCTGGCCTTCAGTCTTGGGCAAAGCCATAGGCACTGAGGAGCCACAGATGGTTGTTGAGCAGGAGAGCAATAATGTTGGTAGTCGTTGTACTAGATCCTCTGTGAATGTTACTGCCCTGTCTGCCCACATTGTACTCTCCACCTAGACAATTCTCCCCCTGCCCTCTATCTGTATAGTTAATGCTAACTCATTTTTTAGATCCCAAATCCATTGTTACTTCCTCTGGGAAACCTTCAATGGCCGACAGACTCTTGTGTCCCCGCCTCCTGGTGTTTATGCCTTTGTGTAATCCTTTCCTCGAGTGTGGGTAGGACCTGTGACTTGCTTTTAACCAATAGAATATGGGAAAGGTGAAGGGATGTCACTCCCATGATGATGTCACACAGGAGTCTTGCTAGCAGACCAGCTCCAACACTCTCCTTGCTGACCTGAGGAAGGGAACATCATGTTGAGAAAGCCCACGTGGCAAGGAGCTCTGGGTGGTCTCTGGGTCCTGCTGACTGCCAGCAAGAAGTCGGGCTTCTCAGTCCTGCAGCCACCAGGAAATGAATCCTGCCAGCAGTCGGAGGGAGTTTGAGCTCCCCACTGAGAATGTAGTCCCACCATCACCTTGATCACAGCCTTAGGAGTCCCTGAGTAGAAGACCCAGCTAAGCCATGCCCAGACTCCTGACTCAGAGAAACTGAGATAATAAATCTTGTTGTTCAAAATCTCTAGGTCAGTAGTGATTTGTTACAGAGCAGTAACTAACTGATGCAGTGTCCGGCAAGGTTAACTCCTTTACATAGGCTCTCATAGCATCGTGTGCCAATTCTTTCTTTTTTAAAGGGCTTTTTCATTCTCTCTTTTATGCAACAGTTTATATATACCATTTGATGCATGCTATGTCTTCATGAGGACATGTTTGCTCATTACTTTACTCCCAGAGTCTCTTGGTTCCTGACACGTTTGAGAAGAGAAGACCTACAATAAGTATTAGCTGCATGTGTTAGTGAGTGAGTGCTCTTATTTAATCTTTACTACAACCTGGCTAAGTGGGAAAGAGAGAGAATGTGTGCACATGCATGCAGGGGCAGAGACAGAAAATCCCAAGCAGGATCCACTGCCAGTGCAGAGCCCACCCAGGGGCTCACACTCATGAGCCATAAGACCTTGACCTGAGCTGAAGTCCAATGCTCAACTCACTGAGCCCCCCAGGCACCCAGGAAACCAGTTATTAACATAAACTTAGAGGTATACTGAACAAAATCTTATCTTATACCTAAACATTTTGGTTTATACATGCCACCATATCCTAATTTTTAATATGACTGCAGAATAAATGATTGGGAGCGGCGTGTAGATTGCATGGTATGACCTCTTTCATGGAGCATGTATTTTCTAAAAAGTGCAACCATCCGAAAATACTTTGGGGTCCCTTTGGTTTTCCCAAAGACTTACCTCTTACTTAAGTCATTCTTTGGAAACTCCTCCCCTGTCACTGTCCTTTTCTGACCTGACACAAACAGGCCCTCATCTGCCAATGCTTTGTGTGATTCCAGCAGTTTGCCAACACCATTCTCATCGGCTTCATAAATTCTACATCTTTGGCAAGATTTGCAGTTTCATTTTCTACTCCATTTGCCCCACATTCCCACAGGTCAAAAGATTGCGGGATGCTGTTAAAACTAAACTCTGTCCTGCTTGGAGAGCTCTCCCCACCTCCTGCCCCACACAGCCCCCCTCACCCATTCTGCAGCCACCACATTCACCTCCTCATGGATCCGGATCCTAAGCACACCAGGCACACTTCCCCCTTTTGCCATGGAGGTTTCCCATTGTGCTTTCCCTGGACACCTTCCTGGCTCACTCCCTCACACACCCCAAGATTACTCAGATCTCACCTTTCTACGGTGCCAACTCCCATCCAGCCTTTCCTGGTTCTAATCTTTTCCAGGAACATGAACCACCTTCTCACGTTCTATAGGTTTTACTTATTTATGATATTTGGTGCTTGTCTCCCCTTCTATGAGAATGTACGCTGTGTGAGGACAAGACCTGTCTTCACTGATATATCCCAAGAGTGGTGTCTGGCACATAGTAGGTCTCCAGGAGAGGTGAGCATCCACATCTTTGATGGTCTCGCCCATAACTCAAAGTCTCCATCCTCTGCTGCTGTCCCATCTCCTCTGGCCTCTCTCTCCAGTACTCCAGCCCCTCGTCTAGGTGATAAGAACTGTCAAGGGCACCTGCCTGACCCAGGAGGGCCTTCCTAGGGTGCCAGTGTCTTGACCCCGCCGCATCCCCGCAGTGTCTCCAGCAGGCGTGAAACACTAAATTCCTGTTTTTGTTCCGTGTAATAGCAATAGGATTAGAGAGGAAGGAGGAAGGGGATTGATGGAGGAAGCAATGGGCAGAGTGGAGAGGGTAGAGAAAGAAGACAGTCACAGGTTTTCTTGGGGCCCCCACCCAGTCAGCTTTCCAAGCAGCTCAGAGGAGAGCCCGGCAGTGGGTGAGGGCTGTGTGCCGCATATCCTGAGCTGGGTGCCACGTGGCAGAAACAGTCCTGTTGAGTCATGGGACACACAGCCACACTGCTTAGTAGAGTTTGGTGTGTGGAGTATTTTTGTTTTTTACAGCCCAGCTGTCTGTGTAATGACTTCCTTCCCTCGGCCTTGTTCACAGAGGTGTCCCTGAGCGACCAGCTGAGTCACCACATTCCTTGCAGCTTAAAACACTGGCCCCAGCACCAAGGCCCAGTTCCTTCATGTAGATGGGACCTTTCAAGGCAGCCAGGGAGTGCCCAGAAAGACAAGCTATAGAGCTTCCATTTCTAACATGCACCCCTCCCCAAAACCATGATTATAAACCAAGTAAAGATGGGGTC
>NC_043711.1:88461537-88473584 GCF_006229205.1 Suricata suricatta | reverse complement strand
TCTACCCCCGCAGCAGACAGCTGCGTCAACCATTTCTTTCAGCTCACCCCCAGGACCATTTTCTCGCATCATCCCTTCAGACTGGAGACAATCCAGCAGGGGGGGCGGTGGCTGCAGGTGGGACAAAAGAGTGACTCCCCAACTTGTTTGCAAACCCATTTTTTTAAAAGTAATCTCTACACCCAATGTGGGGCTCGAACTCACAACCCCAAGATCAAGAGTCGCACGCTCCTGAGCCAGCCAGGCACCCTGCAAATCCACCTTTTATTACCATTCTTCATGCATCTCATAGGTACAGGAGGGGTGGAAGATTGTGGGGGCAGGAACATGTTTAGTTTTGTACAAAAGCAATCATTATGTGCATGTTCTTTTGTGTTTGGCTTCTTTTACTCCACGTTATTTACAAGAGTCTTCCATGTTGTTGTATGTGACTGTAGTTCATTCGTGTTTTGTGCAGGATAAAGCATTGCATTGAGTGAATACACCACAACTTATCTATCCCTTCTACTGATTGATATAAGGTTGTTTCCAGCCTGGAGCTATTGTAAATAATGCTGCTGTGAACATTCTCTTCCACCTGAGCGTGTATTCTCCTAGGTATATACTCTGGAGCAGAATTGCTGGGCGATAGGTATCCCTATGCTTAACTTAAAAAAATAATACCAAACTTTTCCCCAAAATGATTATACAAGTACACTCCCTCCAGCAATGTATGAGCGTTCCTCTTGTACATTTACCAGCAGTTCTTACCAGCAACTGGTACTATCAGACTGTACTTTAGCCATCTGATGGGTCTGTAGTATCTCCTCTCTCTGGCTCATTTCCCTGGTTACTTATGAGGCTGAGCACCTTTCATATGTTTATTGGCCATGTAGGTTTCTTTGTGTGCAGTGAAAACCCTGTTCTTCTCCATTTTTCCATTGCTCTATATTTTCATTATTTATAGTCGTTTTTGTATACTCTGGAAATAAGTCCTTTGCCACCTATGTGCATTGCAAATCTTTCTCTTCTGTGGCTGATGCATGGAAGTTCTTAACGATAAAGAAGTTCAATTTATCAATCTTTCACTTGGGGTTAGTGCTTTTACTGTCTTAAGAAAACTTTTCCTCCTTTGATGTCATAAAGATATTGTATGTTATCTTCTAAAGCTTTACTGGCTTACCTTTCATATTTTAGTCCATAATGTAATAGAAATTAGCTTTTGAGTATGGTGTGCAATGGGGTTCCAATGTCATTTTTCCTATATGGATATTCAGTTGACTTAACTCTATTCAAAAGATCATTTCCTCACACAGTTCTGTAATGCTATCTCTAACATAATATGTTTAGGGGGTCTCTCTTCTGTCCATTGGTTTTTGTCTACTCTTCTAACAATACCATACTGTCTTAATTATTAGACCTTTATGATAAGTTTTGTTAGCTGATAGACTAAATCTCCTCTACCTTGTACCTCTTCAAGAGTACCTTATGGGGTGCCTGGGTAGCTCAGTCGGTTAAGTGTCTGACTTCAGCTCAGGTCATGATCTCATGATTTGTGGGTTCAAGCCCCACACTGGGCTCTGTGCTAACAGCTCAGAGCCTGGAGCCTGCTTTGGATTCTGTGTCTCCCTCTCTCTCTGCCCCTCTCCCACTCATGCCTATTTCTCTCTGTCTCAAAAATAAATATCATAAGAAAGTTTAATGAAGAGTACCTTAGCAGTTCTTGACTTTCTGCAGTTTCATATAAATTTTATATTAGAATGATCTTGTCAAGTGCCATATGACACATGGGATTGGTGTGAATCTTTAGGCCAATTGAAGAGAATGACAACTTTATAATATTGAGCCCTCCGATCTATTAACATGGTATCTCTCTCATTTATTTATTCTCTAATTCTATTAAAATGTTCATGGTTTCCTCCACAGAGATCATACATGTCTTTTGTTAGATCCATTTATAGGTACTTGGTTTTTTGTTTTTTGGGGTTTTTTGTTTTGTTTTTGCTATTTCAAAACTGTTTTGACTATTTAAAAACACTATTTTCCGACATTTGCTGAAAGATAGAAGTTGACTTTGTTATATTGATTATTCACCTGGAAACGGACCTTCATCAAAACCTGACCATGAACCTGACTATGGTATCAACCTGACCTCAGACTTCAACCTCCAAAACAGGGGAAATAAATTCCTATTGTTTATAAGCTACCCAGTTTGTGATACTTTGTTACAGCAGCCAAACTAAGACAATAATTTATTTGAGATTCTTTAGGATTTTCTACCTGTACAATCATGTCATTTAAAAATTTATTATTAATTTTTTAATGTTTATTAATTTTTGAGAGACAGAGACAGAGAACAAGCTGGGGAGGGACAGAGAGAAAGGAAGACACAGAATCCGAAGCAGACTCCAGGCTCTGAACTGTCAGCAGAGTCAGACGTGGGGCTTGAACCCATGAATGGAGAGATCATGACCCAAGTTGAAGTCAAATGCTCAACTGACTGAGCCACCCAGAGGCCCCTACAATCATGTCATTTTTGACATGAGAGACAGCTTTACTTTTTTCTTTCCTATCTTTATGACTTTCTTTTTCTTTTTCTTGTCTTATTGTCCTGGCTAGGGCAGCCCATAAAATGTTGATTAGCAGCGGTGATAACTGATATTCTTGCTCTGTTCCCGATCTTAGGAAAATGCTCAGTATTTTACCATTAAGAATGGTGTTAGCTCTAGTTTCTCCCCCTGTATCTCCTATATCAGATTGAGGAAATTATCTCCCATCTTGAGGTTGCTAAGAGTTTTTACTGTGAATAAGTGTTGAATTTGTCAAATGCTTTTTAAGCATCTATTCAGATAGTCAAATTATGTTTCCTTTTTATTCTGTTAAGGTGGTTGGTTGATTTTTAAATGTTAAACCAGTTTGCATTCCTGAGATAACCCCCACTTTGTTATGATTTATTATCCTTTTAACTTGCTGCTGTATTTGATTTGCTAATATTTTGTTTTGGATTTTTGTATTTTGGTTATGATAGATAGTGGTCTATGATATTTTCTCTTGCCATGTTCTTGCCAGGTTTTGGTAGTATGATTATGCTGACCTTTTGAAGTAAGTCGGTAAGTGTTCCCTCAGTTTTCTAAGAGAATTTGTGCAAAATAGGTTTTACTTATTATTTAAAATTTTAGCTAGAATATTTTCATTCTTTTATCCTTTAACCTATATGTCCTCATACTAAAGTATGTCATAAACATCATATAGTTGTCTTATATTTTGTTTAAATTTGCCCTGTTGATCTTTTTCTATTTGTTAAAATACTTAGTTCGCTTGTATTTAGCATAATTACAGATACAGTTCCAAACCATTTATGTCTATAATCTTGTTGTCTTCTTTTTGACCTACCTGGGTTTTGTTCCTGTTTCCCTCTTTTTCTTCCTTCTTTTGTTTCAGCCAACTACTTTTTATTATCCAATTTTACCCTCTCCATTAGATTTTTAAACATTGTGGTAAAAGAAACACAACATAACACTTACCATGATAAGTATTTTTAAGTGTACAGTTTACTAGTCTTAAGTACATTCACATTTTTGTGCAACCAATTTCCAGAATACTTTTCACCTTGCAACCCTGAAAATTTTTTAAAATGTTATTAAACAATAATGTTCCATTCATCCCTCCTCCCAATCTGTGGCCATCACCATTCTGCTTTCTGTCTCTATAAATGTAACTATTATAGACACCTGATATAGAGTCATACAGTATTTGTCCTTTTGTGACTGGCTTGTTTTGCTTAGCTTCATGGCCTCAAGGTTCATATATGTTGCGATATGTGTCAGAATTTTCTCCCTTTTTAAGACTGAATAATGTTCTATTATGTATAGAGACTACATTTTGTTTTTCCATTCATCTCAGTGATGGAGATTCCGGTTGCTTCCACCTTGCGCTATTGTAAATGCTGTTGCTCTGTTCAAGGGAATACAAATGTCTGCTTGAGTTCCTGCTTTCAGTTCTTTTTGATATGTTGCCTAGAGGTAGAATTTCAAGATCATACGGTAGTTCCATGTTTAACTTTTTTGAGGATCCTTCGTTCTGCTTTCCAGGGCAGCTGCACTCTGTTAGGTTCCCATGAATAGCGCACAAGCGTTCCAACTTCTCTGCATCAACTACGACATCTGGTTTTTTTCTTTTTCTTTTCTCTTTTGGATAATAACCATCCTAATGATTGTGAAGTGATATCTCATGATTTTTATTTGTCTGAGCTTGGCTTTTATCTTTAAGAATATAGTGCCTTTGGCTGTTTTTTAGTCTCTGCCTGACAATTTCCTGTATATGGAGGCATCAAGAGTCTGTTTCTTTGTTGTTTTGCTTATTTTCTCTTATGGTGTCTTGTCTTCTTATATGTCTGGCTGTATCTATGCATTAACATTGTAGTGCATGAGAAAGATTGTAGAAACTATTTTAAGCTTAGAATGATGTAAACTTCTTCCAAAGAGATTTTTTTTCCTCGCCCATAGGAGGGCTAACAGTTTAGTATTCTTTCATTCTGTATTGAGCTTGACATTATCTAGTCCACTCAGATGACTTGAAACCAGGGTACATCTGTACAAGGAGTGGATCACTTCCAGTTCACATCTTTTCTTAAATTAAAGCTCTTCAAGATCCTACATTAAAGTGTGAAGAGTTTTGTTGGCTCAGGGCTTGAATGTCACACTGAGGAGTCTGAAGAAGGGATGCGCAGTTGCTGGTCAATCTGCTTGGTCAGGGGGCAGCATGTTGAATCTTAGTTCTGTGGTCCAGTATGAGAAAAGGAGGAAGGCAAGCTGGGCCAGGTTGGGCTAGAGAGAGCTTGTCAGAGAAATGGTCTGTCCTGACTGCGGTGGTGTGAAGCATGGGGTCTACCAGGTGGTGCAGAGAATTTGCAGGTCACAGTTCAACTGGGCTAGAAACTGGTTCTCTTCCCTGGCCCTGGGCAACCTTCCTGGTCAGTGTCTCCTCCAGACTAGCCAATGACCACCTGTATAGTCTTGGCTGAGTCTCGATACCCTGGACAACTTTATTATTGTTCTCTCTGTGTCCATTCTAAACCCTCTTTTCTAGTCTCCACCCAGCATGTTGTCCCTACGCAGATCACTTCAGTAAAGCCTCCTTGCTCTTAGGATATGACTCAAAGTATTACCATGACTTTCAAGGCTATGCATGATCTGGCCATTGTCCACCTCTCCAGCCTTATCTCCTCTGATTATCTGTCTCATTGTATGTTTTCCTTCTTCCTCTTTGTTTAGGCCACCATGTATCCTTGATGACCACAGGGCCTATGCATGTGCTGTTCCCTCTACAGGAAGTACTCTTCTTTCCCCTATTTGCTGAGTATTATGGATTAAATGTATGTATTCCCCCAAAATTCATATGTTGAAGGTCTAACCCCCCAGTGTGGCTATATTTGGAGTAAGGCAGTAATTAATGTTAAATGAGGTCATCAGGGTAGGGCCCTGATCCAGTAGGATTAGTGTCTTTGTAAGAAGAAGCACCAGAGAGCTTACTCCCCTCCTCTCCCTGTGCACAAACAATAAGGAAAGTTCATATGAGGACATAGCAAGAAAGCAGCCATCTCCAAGTCAGGAAGATAGTTCTTACCAAAAACCAAATTGGCTGGGACTTTGATCTTGTTTAACTCACATGGTCTATAGTATTTTGTAATGGCAGCCTGAGCAGACTAATACATCTAATTTAACCACTACCTTTCCCTTTAGGTCTCACATCAACTGTTTCCCTAAACATCTTTGAGATAAACCACCTATTAGTGGATCTCACGCACCTTGTAAGTTTTATGCCTTTGATTATTTGACCAATATCCACCTTATTTACTAGACTGTAAGCTATATTGAGGTTTCTGGTTTTATTCAGGGCTGCACTATCAGAACCTAGTGCAGGGCCAGGTACACAGTAGGTGCACAATACCTATTTTTTTGGAAGGAGAATGGTGGGTGGGGACAGACAATGCCTTGAGCTGAGATGGTTTTATGGACATTCAGGCTCATCTCTAGTCCAAAAGATACATTAGATTCATAATCAAGATGTGACTCTAGGCCCTACCCTGTGATAGACCTCAGGATCCTGCCCATCATGTTTGGCTTAGGTCCTGAGCTGGGCTGGACCAGCCGAACCCCAGCAGTAAGGTCAGGCTGAAGACCATCTCTGACATCGGGCCTCACCTCGTATTTTTCTTATAGTGTTCTCTTGAGGATGAAGTCATTACCTGATAAATACTGTTGTACACACAATTGTACTCCCTGCACCTGCCCACACAAACCGGTCCTTTTTAAATCCCAGAACCTCATCTAATGGCAGTTGGGGCCACTGTGTATAAGATAGAGCCCACTCAGGAGACAGAAACCACACCAGTAATTTGAACAAGAAATATTTAATATGAAGAATTATTAACCAGTGAAAGGTTGTTGGTGACTAAAAAGTCAAAAGAGAGCTCCAAAGAATATAGGCACAGTAGCTCTAGACAGCAGCTACTGTCTCTCAGGCTGAGACAGAGTGCCCAAGCAAGAACAAACTTGTAAGCTCCTCTTCCTCCGCCCCAGGTGAGATTTGGGCCTTGTTGGAGAGGGCAGGAGTTAGTCCATTGGACGGTGGAGAAGTTTGCTGGATGGCCACAGGCAGTAGGTCAGAAGCTGGCTATCCAGGTGGCAGTAAAACTCACTGGAGGGTGAGTCCCACAGGGTCTCCCATAGACCACTGGCACCCACGCGCTGTAGGAGCAGGAAGAGCAGACTGGAATCAGGAAGCCCCTTATGCTTCCTTTTTTTTTTTTTTTTTTTAATTTCTCCAATCCTCTCTACTTTTTTTTTATTTTTATTTTTTTACAATTATTTATTTTTGAGAGAGCACAAGTAGGGGAGGGGCAGAGAGAGGAGACAGCATCTGAAGCAGGCTCCAGGCTCCAAGCAGTCAGCACAGAGCCTGACGTGGGGCTTGAACTCACAAACTGTGAGATCATGACCTGAGACAAAGTTGGACACTTAACCAACTGAGCTACTCAGGCACCCCTCCAGTCCTCTCTACTGACAAAGTCTGGGAAAAGGGGAATGTTTACAGAATTCAGCTTCGGTATCACAGGTCCGGCAAAGAAGAGTGGCTGTAGAGCTCACAGGCAATATGTTGGCACACTGGACTCAGAACCTTTCTTTAAAAGACTGATGGGACAGGGGAGCCTGGATGGCTCAGTCGGTTGAGCGTCCAACTTCGGCTCAGGTCATGATCTCATAGTCTGTGAGTTTGAGCCCTGTGTCGGGCTCTGTGCTGGACAGCTTGGAGACGGGAGCCTGCTTCAGATTCTGTGTCTCCCTCTCTCTCTCTGCCTCTCTCCTGCTTGAGCTCTGTCTCTCTCTCCCTCAAAAGTAAACAATAAAAAAATCTGATGCGACATCCCTTTTAACCTTTGAGTCTGTATAATGCATCACACACCGTGTTAATAGTAACACGAGGAGTAGCTCATTCAATTCTCTTAACTACATTAGGGGGTTAAGTTACTCAAGTTCACACAGCAAGTAAATGGAGGAAACAGGATTTAAACCAGAGAGTTTCAAATTTAAATCTTACTTCCATATTGCATTAAACTTCCTCCTGCATTCTTTTCACTCCAGACTTTATAAATGCAACATAAAGGTTCATGAAGAGTTCTAGAACCTTCTCTATGAAATGACCTATGTACTTTTGATCAAGCTAGGGGGTCTGTCACTCACCTGGTACTGTAGGGTTCTCCTTTGAATCCTTGGTTCTCAATTGGTTACTGTTCCTTTTTTTGTGCTCTGCCTGGGTTGTGATATCTTATTCTAGAAAAGTAGCTGGCATATAAATCACAGAATTTTCAGCTTCTCTTCCTGTGATTGTTCAACATTCAGACATTTTACCCCTTGAGATTCTATAGCATTGGCTACTGCTCAGAGCTATGCAGTAAATATGGTAGAATAGCCATAGTTGGACTGCTTTGGGTTTCAAGTAATAGAAAACCCAACTCAAATTACGCTCAACAAAACAGGAATTTATTGATTTACATGACTTTATTGGTTCAGACAAGCCTTGATCAGCATCCCGAACTCAGCTTCTTTTCTGTTCTTTCTGCTTTTCCCTGTTCCATGTGTTGGTCTCATCTTTAGGCTGGCTCTCTTCATGGTCACAAAATAGTTGCCAGATGCAAATGGTTCCTCACTGACATCCAGGGAAGCAGTGATGATTTTATTCAGTTATTGATATGGGGCAAATATTGGATACTGATAGCTGTAGGCCTGGGTAATAAGTTTATTCTCGAAGCAATCAGTACAAGGTAGGTGGGATTACTCCAATTGACTTAGTACAGCCAGAGTCCACACTCACATGTGGGAAATGGGGTCTATCCCACCCAAATTGCCTCATTGTTGTACAGTGAGGAGTGGGATGCACTGGATGTAGAAGGTGCATCTGTCAGGATAGGTTAGATTTTGCTGTGGTGATGAACAATCCCCAATCTTTTTATAACAGCAGGTGTCTTTCTTGCTTATACTACTATCTGTGCACTGTGAGTCCCCGGGGGGGGGGCATTATTTACTGTTTGCTCCTTTCAGGACTCAGACCGATGGGGCTATCACCATCTCAAGCACTGTCTGTTGTTTCTGAGGAAAAGAGAGTGTACAAAATTGCCTCCTAGCTCTTAAAATTCGGACCCAGGAGTACATCTACTCACACATTATGACCAAAGCAAGTGGCATGGACACTCCTGATTCCAAGCTGTAAGGAAGTACAACCCCATCATGTGCCTGGGAAACAAACCAGAAATGTTTGGTGGCTAGCATTAATGTCAACTACCACAAGAGGCCATCAGAACACCCACAACAGAGGGCTTTGGAGTCCACCCCAGTTTTTGCCCACTTTTTGTTGGGAAAGGAATAACTTCCTGTTTTGATTTCTATGTAAAAAGAGGCCTCCCTATTCTGCAGAAATCAGGAATTCAATACTCATTTTCTGTGTGACTATCCAATATCTTCCAGGTGTTTTGCCTTTAAGTGGGATCAATGGTTCTGTGAGGGACTTCTATTACATCTCCTCAACTCAAAACAGTTCCCCTTTTCATGGCCTTGATCCACAGAGGTGGATTCTTGATGAATGACATGAACTGTAAGCTGCCCATAATTGTTCTTGGGAATGGGGGCACCTGACTGAAGGCCAGTCACTTATATCCTCTTTCCAGCCCTTGATTCAGAGGCAGGTTCCTGGTGAACTCCATGACCTATAAGCTAATCGTGATTGTGCTGAGGGAGGGGGACACTTGGCTCAAGTTGAGTCAGAGCTGTTCTCTGAGTTGTTGGGATTGGAATGATTAGGAATGTTTCATCTCTGTGTCCCTGGTAGACATATTTCCCATTGTATTACCTGGAAGCACAGAAAACAAGTTTGTGGGGAGTCTTACTGGCAACACCTGCTCTGCTTCCAATCCATCCACAAGTCCATCTGGGATCTTGATGGCCTGAGAATTCCATCCCTTTGACCACTAAAAAGCCCTAAGATAAAATTTTTTTTTCTTTAACTGGCTGAGGTGTTACTGGTACTGGCAGCCAGGAAAAGTCCTAACTGATACACATTCTTTGCCTCTGGACCCTGACACAAAAAAAGGTCATAGGTATAGCCCATTCTGAAGTGGCAATTCTACTCTGGCCATTTTGTTGTTGTTGTTGTTGAGAAAGCTCATCAGAATGTGAGTGAGTTCAGGTGACATTATTATAGGGATCACCTGGAATCTGCTTAACCCCCCCCCCTTTTTTTTTTTTAAGGAACACAATTTGTCTGCTTGGGTAAATCCTATTTGCAACTCACTTCCCAACACTGGTAGTGAGTGCATGCTGTTTCCTCTGCCTGGAGTCCTCTCCTTATCAAGTCTTTAGACCCAGCTCCAGTGTTACCTCCTGTGGGGAGACTTTCTCCACTCTCCTGTATTGTATCAATTATGTCCTTCCCTCTGCTTCCCAAAGCAGGTGGCACACACATCTAGCATTACATATTTTCCTCCAGAAAGACTTCTTTACATGTCTGTCTCATCTGAAATTCTGAGTTCCTCAGTGGTTGGGAGAATGCCTTGTTTACCTCTGCATTCCACAGAGCCTGGATTGGAATAGATGATCAGAAAAGTTTGTTGAGTTAAATGAAGTTAAATTAGAGCAACATATCCTGTGTTTACTCTTCTTACTCATTCAAGAAATATATAGTGCCTACCCAACCATGCCAGGCCACATTTCAGATACTGCAGATGAGCAATGCAAGTCCTTGCCCTCAGAACATCACAGATGATACTCAGGTCATAAGGGCTATAAGGAAAAGTAAAGCAGGGTTAGGGGAGAAGAGAAGGAAGGGGGAGTGGGACTTGATATTTTAGTAGAGTAGTATAGATTGGTCTTTCTGAGGAGATGATTTTTGAAAATTTTGAAATTTGGAGTAAGGGTATATGCCTTTCTGGTATCTGGGAGGTTAGAAACACTATGTGTGAAGGTCTTGAGGTAGGAGTGAGCCTGTATGTTCCAGAAACAGCAAGGAGGCTAGTGCACCTGCAATAGAGTGAGGGGGCAGAGTGCAAGGATATACAGTTAGAGAAGGGAAGGAAAGTTGGGTTGGGGGGGCACACTTAGGTTCTTGGAGGTCCTTGGTGAAAAGATTTTGATTTTTGCTCTGAGTGGGATGGGAAGCCATTGGAGGCTTTAGAGAAGGGGAGAAATATGTTTTGACTTAGGTTTTAACAGAATCTCTCTGGCTGCTTGAGAAGAAGCTGAGAGCAGAATGGAATTAGGGAGAGCAGATAGAAGGTTATTGCAACATTTTAGGTAAAGGAAGAGGAGGGCTCAAATGGGGGTATTTCAAAGGTATTTGCTACTGGATTATAGGTAGGATGTGATGACAGGAAAAGGAGTCAAGGATGACTTCAAGGTTTGGCCACAGCTAGCAGAAGGATGGAATTGACCTTTACTGAGATGGGGGAGACTGAAAGGAGCAAATTGAGGGGCAAGTTCCAGAGTCTGTCTTTGAATATGTCGAGCATGACATACTGCTCAATATTTATGTATAGATGCTCAGTGTTTTTCAGAATCTGAAAATTAAAACACAATCTGAAGTTAAAGTCAGTTTTATTTATTGAACACCAGACACTGTGCAGAAAGCCTCATGTGTGCTGTCATTTAAATCTTCCAATCACCTCTACTGGCTTAATTACTAATATTTTCATTGCTCTTTTATAGATTAAAGATGAAATGCCATGTCCAAAACCAGCCAATCATTAATCTGCCAGTATAATGCAGATCTGGGATTCCAACCTGGGTGTGGTCAGACTGAACAGCTCTTGCTAGATTCTAAAAATGGGAATCACTTTCTGAGCATATCTGCCATAGCCTTGGGCTGCATAACAAAACAGGTACTTGGGCACTGTGATGAAAAATCCGAAAAGGGTCCAACCCTATCCTAGGTGTTACAGGTTACACAGTAGGAGCTGTAAATAAAGGACAGCATTACTGTACCTGAGGGGACTGATGCTTGCAACTTCTCAAGTACCTTAAGATTTAATGTTAAAAAGCCATCAGAAGTTGTGGTTTAGAAACAGAAGAGATTAAAAATTGCAGTGAAGCATTGATGGGATGAAAGGAAAACCAACTCCCAGGCGATGCTCGTTGGAAAACACCAGGATCCCTGCCCTACATCCTTTCGAAAGGGTAGCCTTGTGTGACCTTCCCTAGGTGGTCCTCTTGCAAGACCAGGATATAGAGTACAAAAGCCGGGAACCTCTGGGGTCGCAGCATCCGCTCCCCTGTGCCCTCCTTCTCCGCCCCCTTTAGTCTCCACGCGGGGAAAAGCGGGACAACGCCTGCGCATGCGTCTAGGGCAAGGTCCGCTCCCCGCGACGTCAGGGGGCTCGCGCCCGCACTAAAGCCCCGCCCCCCGGGCGCAATAGGCGACCTGGGCGGGGGGCCTCGGGCCCCGCCCCCAGACGAGCCGAGCGGGGCCGAGCCGAGCCGAGCAGCTCCGAGCGCGGCCGAGCCGAGCCGAGCGGCCCGAAG
>NC_043711.1:88314638-88461437 GCF_006229205.1 Suricata suricatta | reverse complement strand
ACCGCCGCCGCTGCCAGGTGAGCGTCCGCCGCGGCCCGCCGGCCCCGTGTTCCCCCGCGACTGTCAGTCTCCGTGTCTGTGTGTCTCTCGCCTGTCAGCTCTCCCGCGTCTGCGCGAGCTCCCTCCCGCCACGCCTGACCCCCGGCCCTGCCCGCGGCGGCCGCCAGCCCCTCCCGCCCGCTGCCCCGGGTCTTTCTGTCAGCCGCCAGCACCCCCATGCGCGCAGGCTCCGCCCCTTCCCCCCGAAGCCCCGCCTTCGCCCCATCTGTCAGCACCCCCCAATGCAGCCAGGGGCTCTGGCGTCCCGGGGGTAGCCTCCGGGGGCCGCAGCCGCTACGGGAGCAGTAGAGGGTGGGGAGGGGAGGGAGGGGGGCACCCGCAGACGCCCGCCTGACCCTACGAGGGTGCGTGTCCGAGCGCGCGGGTGCGGGACCGCGTGGGCTCCCGGGAGCCGGCAGGGGGACTCGGGGGCTGCGCGGGGTGGAGATGCCGGGCGGCCCGGAGCCTGTCGCTCCGACTCCCGCGGGCCTCTGCCCCCGGTGTAAAGAGCCCCCGCTCCGTTAAGGGGGCAGCCGAGCCGGGACTCCAGCCGCTTGGGGTACGGTAGAGCCCTGAACCCCAGGACCGCCGTTCGGACCCCGGCTCCCCGGACGCCGAGAGCGGCGTGCAAGCGGAGTTTGGGGCTTGCTAAACCTTCCCAGTTTGGGATTTCCATTCAGAGAAGCCTGTCGGAAGTGACCGAGGGGAGGGTGGGATGTGGAGCCTGGGTGGGAAGTGTTTGCGAGCTTGAGTCACTTTGAGTTGCGCGGTTGGCATTTCTGAGCAGTGATTGCCTTGGGCTGGTGCCCTGTGAGAAACTGTTATGTGATGGGGAGGGGCGGGGGAGGGAGGGCATACTCCTTTCTGTTTTCATCTGTGTCATGTGAACACGTAGTATTTATTCGTGAGACTCCACACAGCCTCAGTTTAAAAAAAAAAAGGGATTACAGTAGTTTCCATTTATACGTGCTCTTGTACGTTGTGATGTTGACGTTCGTTATTTGTAGTAAACTTAGAGTTGCAGTATTTCAAAACGAAGAGAAAATGCGCCCTCCAACAATTGGGTGTTTTGCCGGATAGTTCTCAGCCACGGGGAAAGAGCCAAAAGCGCACTTCATTAGCTGGAACAACTTATTCAGGCTTAATTTGTTTCTAAGAGACATACAGTGGAAAAATCCAGAAGCAGCACAGTAGTATCAAAGACTCTTAGGAAATTAATGAAAGGGCCCTTCTATTGCTGCCTTGGAAAGATGGTATCAAAGTTTCTGTAGAGGACAGAGCTAACATGTAATGATAAACATATTAACCAAGTTGGTTTTGTGACCTTGATACATTGAGCAGGGTTTGATTTGAACAGTGCTTCCTTAACAGGTAAACATTGCATGGGGAATGGGGTAACTTGTGGAGAAAATGTTCCCCGTGTTTTGTTTTCATATTTAAGTAAGCTTTCAGATCAGGGTAGTCTCACTGTAGGAGTGTCTGTGTGTGTTTTAAGATAACATTAAAAATTACAAAAATAGGGTTCTGAGTGTGCCCACCAGATGCAGATCTTGTTTACTGGTTCACTCTCCGGAGAGATAATCCTTGCCTGAGGCAGCCAGGAAACTGGTGGCTCTGGACAGTAAGGCACCTGAGTGTCTCAGTCCATTGAACTTCCAGCTCTTGATTTCAGTTTAGGGTCATGATCCCCAGGGTGGTGGGATCAAGCTCTGCCCTGGGCTCCTCAGAGTCTGCTTGAGATTCTCTCTTTCTCTCTCCTTCTGCCCTTTTTCCCCACTCATGCTTTTTTCCTATTTAGGGATTATGTGAAATCTTATACAAAGATTATGTATATATACCTCCTACGTGAAGGAATGAGAGGAGGAGGATGGACTTAGAGATTCAGTGGTGTGATTATGCCTAAGTCTTGCTTAATCTGACTTGCAACTTTAAACTACTCTGCAGCTGGAGGTATTGTCTCCTCTCCTATAGCTATATATTTAATCTATTCATTAGTCATAAAACTTTTGTATGATTAAGAACTGTGTTCCCTTTGTGATACTTTAAAAAAGTAAATTGGAGCTTCTGCTTAGAGCACTCCAATAACTTCTCATCTTAAGGTAAAAGCTGAAGTCCTTGCCGTGGGTGAGTAGGCTGCCTTCCTGTCCTCACGTCCAGTTTTGCCAAACAACTTAAAAACTTCACGCATATCCTAGCCTCAGTGCCTTTGCATTTGCTATTCCCTCTGCCTAGAACTCTGTTTCCTGGATATCATGGTTCTTGCCTCAGGTCTCTGCTCAGATATAACCCTTTGAGGCTTTTCCTGACCTCTCTGTGTGAAATACACCCCACTTCCTAATCCTCCTTAACACACCTTACTGTTCTTCATAGTGTTTACTACCGTTTGGTAAGTACATATTAAAATGTTGGTATTTGTGTCTTTCCCCCCATTAACCCAGAAGTGTAAGATTTTTTCACTGGTAAGTCCTCAGGGCTCAGAACAGCACCTGACACATTATAAGTGCTTACTATTTATTTGTTGAATGAATGAGTGAATGAATGTTCATTATCCATCCATTCCTGTAACCTTCCTGTAGCCTCCTAGCTTTTAGTTAGGTCTGTCATGAATTGTGGGACCAATCCCTTAGAAGTCAGGATAAGTCCTCTCCTTTACATATCTGAGAAGAAGAATTTTACAAGTGAGGCTTATAATCTTAGAAAGAATTACAGTCTTGATTTAACTTGAACAATTGAGGGAAGAAACATTTTTTGGCAGATGTTACTGGCTTTCTTTTTTATGCATTATCCCTTGTGTCACGTTGGAAATCTTTGAAAAGTATAAAGTATCCCTGTTGTGTTTACAGCTGTGATTTCAATTTGGTAGTTCTTAGTGATAGTATAAGCCTCAAGAGCATAGTGAGTTTTTTTTTTTGTGTCAACAGATACCCAGAGATATAATTACAGCTTTAATGTGTTTTCATTTGAGGAGTAGCTGTTACATTTACTTATTTGCCTGGCAACTCTATCCTTTTCAGCTCCTTGCTTATCATGTTTTGGATGGCCTCACAGGTACACTTAATTTTTTTTTAACATTTTAAAATAAATCCTTGATCTCTTGAGCATTTTACGTCTCTCCTGTGACTCTTGAACTGTTTTGAAAGTACCGGTTTCATCTTTCAGGATGAAATGATATCTGTAGTAAAACATATAATTGCATTTTCATTATAGGGATGGGAAAAAGTATATCATGGGGTAGAATTTTTACAGAATATAATGTGAGTGTAAGATTTTAAAGGCTTGAATTTCAAGTTAGAATACTTTTTTTAAAGCTTATTTATTTTGAGAGAGAGAGAGTGTGCACGTGAGTGAGAAGATGGGGGAGAAACAGAGAGAGAGAATCCCAAGCAGGCTCTACCCTATCAGCACAGAGCCCCATGTGGGGCTCATACTCATGAACCTCGAGATCATGACCCAAACTGAAACTGAGAGCCAGATACTTAACCACCTGAGCCATCCAGGTGCCCCAGAGTACTTTTAATTTTAATGAGTTTGAAAAAAATCCTGTTTTCTCATAAGGAAAAAGATTCCTTTGAACACAATCCAAACAGAGACCTTCAAAAACGTTTTTTCTTACGACTCAATATACAAGAACCTGGGGGAAAATCCTAAATGAAAATTTTCTTTTAAATGCCTAAAGGCAATGTGTTAAGAATTTATTTTTATTTGTTCCATAGGCATTTATTGAGCACAGAGTTGGGGGGGGGCAGTTCTGTGTGTTTTTGCATGGACTACATGACCATTTTCGGTATTGGATTACCAACCTGATTTCTTATTATTTCTTTTGTCACTTGGCTGCCTCCCTTCTGTCATCATAGTCTCTCCCTAAATGACCTTCTCTATTCCCAGGACTTTAATACCCTTTGAATGCTGATGCCTCCCTCAGTTACGCCTCCCTCCTGGACCTTTCTCTGGTTCTAGTCTTGGATTGTTACCCACCACCTTCCTGCTGGCTCTACTTGCTGCCTCACTGTGATCTCAAACTTCATATGTTCAAAATATCTCCCTCTCAGGCTTCCAGATTTATATTCCTCATTCCTGACTCCTGCCTTGACTCTCCGCCATTTCCCCAGCCGCTGCCTTCCCTATCTCAGTGTCCTTTTATGTTATTTATTTATTTATTTATTTACTTACTTATTTATTTATGAGAGACAGAGAGAGACAGTGCGAGCAGGGGAGGGTCAGAGAGAGAGGGAGGCACAGAATCTGAAGCAGGCTCTAGGCTCTGAGCTGTCAGTACAGAGCCTGACAATGGGGCTCGAACCCACAAACCGTGAGATCATGACCTGAGCCAAAATCAAGAGTTGGATGCCCAACTGATGGAACCACCCAGGCACCATGAAAAACAGTAGTTCTTATCTCACCAGGCCATTGTGAGTGGCATAATTATACACAAGAACAATGACTGTTAGCTATTAATATTATAAGGAGGGAAAAAACCTCAGGAAAAGACATTTAGCCCCATTAACAAATTAGAGTTTGGGTAAGAGTAAAAGATAATGCATAACAGTACTGTTTCGTTGACTCTGGCTTTGAACTTCTAAAAATGATCACAAATTAACTATTTGACTTGTGATTTATAATCATTCTGTTGATGTATGGAAATGTTGTTGGGATTCAAACTTGTTAAATGCTTGAGGTAAGATAGTTTTCTTCTTTTTAATCTCCTCTCCATTTTAATAAAGATTCTTAGGGTAGAGAGATCTTTTGAGAGGCTGGTCATTTTGAGAATCTGGTTGGTTTTTTCTCTTTCATCAGAAAGGTGCTCACTCTTATTGTTGCATGTACTGGAGCGATGGAGTAATGGGAAGATGTGGCTAGATAGGGACACGTAGGTGGAAGGTTTCAGAGCTGGAGCAGTTAACTCCTGGTCATGACAAGTTCCTGAAGTGAACTCAGTGAAGATGAATGAAGTCAAGGAGGTCAAGTAACTGAGAGGTTTGGAGAGTTGTTTGGGTCTTTCCTATAGTCAAAAAACCCATCACAAGGATGGCAGGATATTAGGGTGGAGAGAAGGAAGGCATGCTAAGTCTTCAGTGAAGGAAGTACCAGCAAGAGAAGAGGTGTTAATGACCAACCTGCTGGTACCTCAGAAGATCAGGGGATTTTGCCTGAGGGCAGTAGAAGAGGAATGGCCAGAAAGATTTTTGGTTGCAAGGTCCCCCTAGAAGGCGTTGGCCTTGGCCCTGATCCATTAGGCTTCAGAAGGAATCACAATTGAAGTGAGCAGCACCGATGTCATGTTGTATTGTTTCTAAACTTGATCAGGAAGATCATTTGAGGGTGTGTGTTAAAATACAGATTCTAGAGGCACCTGGGCGGCTCAATTGGTTAAGCATCAGACTTCAGCTCAGGTCATGATCTCATGGTTTGTAGGTTCAAGCCCTGCGTCAAGCTCTGTGCTGATAGCTCAAAGCCTGGAGCCCGCTTTGGATTCTGTGTCTCCTCTCTCTCTGCCCATCCCCAGCTTGCACTCTGTCTCTCTCTCTCTCTCTCTCTCTCTCTCTCTCTCTCTCTCTCTCTCTCTCTCAAAAATAAACAAACATTAAAAAAAATTTTTTTAATGCAGATTCCAGGGCCCCATTCTGGGCCCACAGGATTAGAATTTATTTAGGAGAGAGGACTGAGAATGTATATTTTAAACTCCCCCCCTCAGACATCCCTGGCAATTCTTTATATTTAGGCAAGTTTTGGAAATGTAGTGTAGTGTTTAAGATCATGGGCTCTGGAAGCTGACAGCCTCGGTGAAAGAGGTGAAGCTGGTAGGAATGAGCCTTAGCCTATGACTCTTAATAGCTTAGCTTTCCAGGGTCTGTCTGATATCAGAAGCAGTGAATTAAGGGACCCTCCATCAGAGGCAAACATGCTGACCACAGCAAGAAGAGACAGCCAGTGATGACAGAGACGGAAACACTGTACAAAATAATTCAAAATATAGCAGTTTGGGTGACATTCCTTGTAGAAGAGAGTTCTGTTTGCCTCAATGGTCCCTGAATACATTAACTAATCATAATTGTTATTCTCAGCAGAATAGATCAAGTTATGGTTTGGTTAGTTCTAGAGGCTGAGAAGGAAGTAATGCAACTTTGAAAGCTTTATAGCATAAGCTAGCATGTTTTAGTGCTTCAGTTATCCATAAAATTAACTTGTGTGACACATTTGTATCTCTGAAGATATTGGACTAAAACATTTACTTAATGACAAGCTAAAGATAAGAGCAGTTCTGATCCTCATGGGTGTTTATACATGATTAGATGCTTAATATTGTTATGGCACTAGCCCTACCGCCCCATTCTCTGTATTTTCACCGAGAAAATTTGGTTCCTTTTCATGGCAAAGAAGAGGAATCCTGCAAAAGAATAGCTGCTGGGAGGAAATTTGGAGTTAGCTCTTCTTGGCTGACCATTTGGAGCCCTCTATTACTGGTAAGGAGGTTTGAGTTGCTCAGAATATTTAAGCTATACTTCCAACCTGGTTTGTCCTACCCAAACACCAAAGCTGTGGGAAAATAATGTTGTCAGGCCTGCTGGAAGTAGTTGCTATGGACCTTGAGCCTAAAACTCGATTTGCTCTATCATGTGTTCCATTTCTTATTTTCTTTTAGTGCGGCTGGCACTGAGAAGCTTGGCTTTCAGACTGCCGCACTGGGTGCCAAACATGGCGTAGCATCTTGCTTATATTCCTGCCACTCACCGCGTCCTTCCACTGACTGCCTGTTCTCCTTGGTGAGCTACAGGGAGCCACTTGAATGCACATTGTGAGACCTAGAAAATGTGGCAGTGGAGGTTTATTAATGCTAACTCAACCAGAACTTTCCATTTGCAAGTTGAGATTTTTAAAAAGTAGTTCCATTTAGAGAAAAAAATGGGAATTCAGAATATTTTTCCCTTTTAGAAAAACATCTTCTAAAACTGACAAATACTAAACAGAGGCCTATGAGTATTTTAACAATAATAACATGCTCTTTAATATCACACTTATCTGCCCTACAGGGCCCAGGAACCCCTGAACTCTGTTGTGTTCTGTATTATAAAGGCTCTGCTGTATTACGATGCTCTTTATAACGTTTGAATCACTAAGTGTACTCAATTCGTGAAGTGTTCATATGCCTGCTGTGAACTAGGCACCTTGGAGGTTAAAAAAGAAGGTCTTTGTTCTTGGATATTTTTAAAAGTTAGACAAGATACATTTAAATCTCTAACCTCAAGCAGACAATGCTGTGTGCTGTGAAGGAGGTATAATCAGAACGTAGGCACGCAGATGAAAGAGGTTATTTCTGGTGGTGGGTGGAAGTGGCGAGAGGGGATGGGGTGCTTTCAGGGAGCGTTTGTATTCAGACAGGATCTTGAATTGGGTAGGATTTGGAACTGTTAAACCTGATATTGTGTTTACTAAGGCATCATTTATTTTCGCAAGACTGCAGAGATACTTTGGTGCTTAATGAATTAGCTTTCACTCATCCAGAATGCCTCACTCCTGAACTTTTTTGGAAAACTTGTCTTTGTAATTAAGTATGAAGTATAAAGGAACGTGTGGTGGAGAAGAGTTTTTACGGAAGCCCTTAAAAATAATCTTGGGATCATAGTGGATGTCTCAAATTCTGAAAGAGTTGGAAATATAGTGCTATGGTAGTGGATAGAAAACCAGAGTGATAATGGAAGGTATATGTTTGGGTATATGGTTTAAGAATTGGGGGAAGGAGGAGCTTTAAGTGAGAATGGTGAGGCCTTCGTAGGAAAGAAACAGTCTGTCAGGTTCGGGGACCCCTTGCATACTCACTATCTCGTTTTTGGGTGTCTTTCCCAGGGATTGTTGGCAGTGACAGCAGGAGAGCCCTGTGGGCAGGGGCCATAATAAACTTCTCCCTTGTTCTAGCATGGCCAGGCACAGAGGGTTTTACAGAATGGGTCTGCCTGCTCTGGGTCTGTGCGCCTTATCTCTAGGCTTGGCCTGCCTCAGAGCTGTATATTTCTGCCACAGAGTGGATGCTCTTTGGCTGACATGTCCCTCTGGGTGAATCCGCACTCCTTTGGCAGGCCCGTTTCTTGCCATGGTAGGTTAGCTACAACTGGACCATCATGCCACCCTTGCAAATATCACTATTGGGTCTGAGACTTTGCAGTCAGTTTTTCCTTTCTCATGTAAGACTGAATTTTCACTCTTGTCCTTGCCTGATCAGTTCAACACTTAATTTTCCAGGAAGCTGAAAAACACACCATTTGCTACCTTTTTTGCTAAAATGGGAGCCTGGCTCAGAATTCTGATTTTTTTGCCGGGGACGGGGGGGGGGGATTAGCATACACAGTTTTGAAACAAATGGTATTTTCCTTGTTTACTCCTGATAATGCCAGTAGTATTTTAAAAGCTGAGATATTTGGTAATGCTGTATATCCCATTTTACCATGCAGGTGACTGAAGCAACTCTAAGAAAATGAATTCAGTCACTCACCAATAATGTACTTATTTTGTGCCTACCATATTTCAGGTACTATGCTAGACACCAGTGGGGAACAGTCAGACATGGTCTTTCTCTGGCCTCATGCCACTTACAGTCTGGTGGATCCGTGGATCTACCCATGATAGATTTATAACTATAGGCCTGGAGACAGAAAGGCCTGCTGCATGGTCCTGCTTTTGCCATTTACCAATTACATAACTTTAGGCATTTGATTCTGTTTTTTGTCAACGGTAATAAAAACCTCTTTTAACAAAGTTTATAAGAGTTTTATAACAGTTAAATGACACTGCATAGAAGAGAGCTTTGAGAAGGTCAAGTTACTATATATGCATATATAGGTGGGGGTAATCAGCCTCTGCTCTGTTTAATAGAAATGCTCTGTTCCACTACTCTGTGGCTTCAGAGAAGGCCATGTACTTCAGAGAATCCCCAAATATAGTACTGGGACTAAATATTATTAACATTTCATTAATTCTAACGCTTTTAAATAATAAATAAGGAAAGCAGCTATTTTTGGTGCCTGGGGTTAATATAGGCTACTTAGTCATCCCTAGCAAGCTGTGGATTTAATACATACTGGCATTATTTCAGACAACAATGCTTCTAGATATTTACCATCTAACTGGAAATTTATTACTACAATAATGGATGTATGATAATAGTACCAGTCTAAATACATACCATAGACTTCTATAGTAGAAATACAAAAGTTTATCTGAACAATAATTATAATAAAATAGAAAGTATCCCTGGTAAGAAGTAGGAGGGGTCTTTAGTTTTTACAGATTTAAGTAGATAAGGAGTTTTGAGCTGCAAGATTCCTTTTTGGTTCTGACCTCCTGTTGTCTTTATGGTCTCTCTTCCTGCATATCCCTGAAGAACCTTTCATGTAGATATTTCCTGTAGTAACCTAGACAGGACCCTTAGTATTTCAGAACCTCAGTGTAGTCATAAAATATGGCCTTTGCTTTGCCATGCCTACTTGACAGAGTTGAGACCTTCAGATGAGACAAAGGATCGGAAAGGATGTGCTTCTATCTGTGATGGGTCTCACTCAGTCCACAGGTGTAGTGGTCAGATAGTTCTGGCAAATGAATGCCTCAGAAGGGCTGTGTCTCTATTTATAGTACAGCCTTGTTCAGGTTTCCTGATTCTATCTCATTAGGATTTTTTAAAGTTTATTTATTTATTTTGAGAGAGAGCAAGAGTGGGGGAGGGGGGGAGAGAGAGAGAATCCCAAGCAGGCTCAGCACCATCCACCCAGAGCTTGATGCCAGGCTCGAACTCACGAACTGTGAGATCATGACCTGAGCCGAAATCAGGAGTCAGATGCTTAGCCAACTGAGCCACCCAGGCACCCCTGATTCTTTCACATTAAAATTCAGTGCCTTCTACATCTTTTGGTCTCATCCTTATTAGACAGCTTTTCACTTTATGCTTGGTTAGCCATTCACTAACATTTATTGAGCTTCTGCTATGTCGGGCATTGTGTAGGGTGCTGGGGATGTAGAGCGGAGTGGGCTAGACACTCTTGGCTGTTTGTGTGGGGAAGGACCCCAAGACTACAGCATTAATTCTTGCCTGGATTTTCAGCCTGCTGGCCAGTTACCACAAATGTGTGAGACAGTTGCTTAAAATACATTGTGTGTGTGTACTTACACACACAAATCCTATTGGTTCTGTTTCTCTGGCGAACCCAGACTGATACATTACTTAACAAATGCTGTCATCATCAATGCATAAAGAGGAAGAACATATGTGGTAAAGAAAATGCTTAGTGGGTTTTAGCCATGTTGAATTTGAGGTGCCCATGGAATCCACATGGAAATATCAGCAGGCCAATGTAGTCAGGTCAAGGAGAACTCACACAAGTAGTCTGGACTGCAGATCTTGAAGTTTGGAACCTTAGGAAATACCAGCATTTAGGGGAGAGGCAGAGGAAGAGAAGCCAGTAAAGAAAACCAAGAAGGAGTAGACAGAGAGGAGGAAGAGCAGGAGAGAGTGGGGTTGTGGAAGTCTAGGAAGGGGAGAATTTCTGGGAGTGAGCACAGCACTGTCAAGCATCTCAAGGTCAGGAGAGATGTTGGTGTATGTCCATTGAACTTAACTCCTGGGAGGTGTCATTAGTGGTGACTGTTTCAGTGTCATTGTACATTGCAGTGGGTGGAACAGAGTCCATGACGTGAAGATGCATGTTTGTTGCTCCTGTTTCCTCAAGGAGCTCACTTGTGAAGTGTGAGGACAAGAAAGGGCTGTGGGAAGGGATCATCCTATGATGGGAGGGGCTCTAGGCTATTTGGAGGTGAAGAGACAGAGCTAGAAGATGGGAAGAAGGCAGAGATGAGAGGGAGAGAAAGGACAAATGGCAGCTCACATGCTCCCCCAGGGTGGAAGGACACGCATAGGGGACAGTCAAAGGTGTTGCTATCGGAGGAATGCTTCTTTGACTTTGTACGGAAAGGGGGAAGGTATTGGAGGTCACAGGTATGTCTATAGATGGGAGGAGACTAGACGTTTTGCCTTCATCAAAGCTTCTATTTTCTTTGTGAAGGACCTTCAGCAACGACTGATAGCCAGGGTAAGCTGGTGCTGTAAGGTCTCTGCAGACAGGAGTGAAGGTGTAACGTGATTGCTGCGGGGCTCGAAGTCACTCCCCGTTGTCTGATGAATGAAAGTTCTGCTTTGCAGTCTGATGCTTGTACAGTCCTCCACAACCTGCGTTTAACTAGTCCCGGCAGGCCACCTGTTTCTTCTGTTTCATCCCTGCACCCTTGTACTTCAGCCAAGAGTGTCTGCTGTAGTGCTAGCATGTGGCCTGGAGGGCTGGGTGCTGTAGGGAGGGTGCCATCAGACTGAGTCAGGAGTCCTGTGGTCTGATCTTCCCCTCCATTGACTAGTTATGGGGCCTTGACATAGCTTAACTTCTCTCGGTCTTGTTTCTTGGTTTGTAAACTGTTAATTATAACAGTAAATATGGTGGTGATGGTTATGTCAGAGGAGAAAATGTATTTTAAAGTACTGTGAAGAGGATAAACAATGTATAAATGGAGCTGGTGTCATGAGGCCATGAGTAACCCTGGATCCAGGCTTTTCCGTAAATGCTCTTTACCACTAGAGCTCTCCGCCTTCTCTCCTACTGTCTAAATTCAGCCTGTATTACGTAGAGACACGCTAGCTTCTGTAACAGATAAACCCATCGAAATCTCTATGGCTTAAAACAGTAGACATGTTCATGCCCATTTCAAATCCAGTCACCTATGGGGGTGGAGGGAGCCCCGACTGGTGGATGCGCTGCCGTCTTCAAACCATTGTTGTCAAGGTAGCTCTGGGTGTCCATGTCCTGCAGTGGGGTGGGGGAAGGGAAAGTAGGGATGGCTGTCTGGGAAGGTTTTATGCACCAGGCCTAGGATGGGAGCTTGGGACCGAGGCCAACAGAGAGATGGCCGAGGGAGGCATTTACTGGGTGTGAGGCGAATTTGGGGGATGTGGGTTTTCACGTACGCAGAGTGGTGGCAGGGGCTCTGAGAAGCGTGGGGTAGGCCCTGTGCAGCCCTAGGACAGGACAGACAGGCCAGTCCTCCTGCCTTGATGGACAGAGTGCTGGAAGGCTGAGGGGCCTGGGGCTGGTTCCTGGTGAAGGCAAGCACTGCAAGATGGGAGAGAAGCCCCCCGGGTCAGGGGAGACAGGTGGGTGAGAATTGGGGTGTTTACACACCTTCTGAGATGAGTTTCCTAACAGCTGGGGAGGCAGACAGTTTGCCTTTCCCAAGATGAGAACACTGCCGAGGTGGTGCCTGAACACAAGCCACACAACTAATCGGCAGGAGAGAAATGAGCAAGAACTAGAGTCTTCTGACATCAAAGCCCCTGCAGGGGGGAAGCCAGGAAGCACCCCACCCAGAGAGCTGGAAGAGCTGGGCTCTGAGGTTGGTTGGAGGTGAACCCCTGGGCATGGGGTCGAGGAGGACCTCCATGGTGGCTGCTCCTTTTATGAGTGACTCACCTTTTGGCTGCTTCAGTGGGAGGAGGGCAGGCAGGGCAGGAGCCTTCCAGGCAGAGGGAGCATCTGCTGTGAGGACCTGGAGGTTGAACTGTGCATAGAGGGTTTGGGGACTGAAAGGAGGCTGGGTTGGCCACAGTGAACAGCAAGGAGAGGTGCGTGAGAAGATGCTGGAGGGGGAAGCAGGGCCCAGATCACATGAAGGGGTAAGGCCATGGCAAGGAGCTCAGATTTTATTCGACGGGCAGTGGGAAACCATTGTTTGTTTTGAGTGGAGGGTAGGGTGGTCCAATTTATTGTTTAAAAAAGGTAACTCTGAAGGTTGCCCGGGTGGCTCGGTGGGTTAAGCAGCTGATTGTTAGTTTCAGTTCAGGCCACGATCTCACAGTTGTGGGCCCTGCATCAGTCTCTGCACTCACATCAGCACTCATATCACTGAGCCTGCTTCAGATCTTCTCTCTCTCTTTTCTCTCAAAAATAAAAACGTTAAGATAATAATAGACTGCTTTGGCTGTTGTGGAGAATGGGTGGAGGGGAGGCCACCATACATATTGAATGCAGGGTTGGGGGAGGAGGAATTGAGCAGAAGTGGGTCTGGAGCTCCAGGCAGAGGTTCAGGCTGGTAGAGAAAATTGGATCCTGCTTCCTGTTAGTTCACTCCCTGTTCTTAGCCAAGCTTCCTGCGAGTAGCCTTATCCACAGTGTCTACTTCCTTACCTCCTCAGCTCAGTCCTCTGTGCTCTGGCCTCTGTCACTGCTGCTTCCCTGAAATGTCTTGGGGGAAGGGCACAGCCCTTTATGGTCAGCCAAGTCCGAGTCCTTAGCTCTCGCATGGCTTGATTTGCATCCAGTAACGCGGTGAGCTGTTCCTGCCTTGGAATGCCCTTCTCACTTAGCCCCTTGTCTCTCTGGTTCCTCATCCTGTGGCCCCTTTGTTGTCTCCCAACTCCTCAGCCAGGCCCTGAAATGATAGCATTCCCAGCCTTCTGACCTTGGTCTTCCTGGGTTCCCTCTGTGTCTCTTTGAACGGAGAGAGGCCTCCCCGCTTTCATCATGCCAATGTCTACTTGCCTTTCCAGCCTCATCTCAGGTGTCCCCTCCTCCAGGAAGCCGTCCCTGACCCCTCAGCCTGGGTGAGGTGCCCCTTCTCCTTTTTCATTTCCCCTGGAGTATAAAATGGATATGATAGCACTTAGCACCCAGCTTACTTATTGGTCTCTCCAGTCTAGTAGTGCTTGAAGGATAGGATTACAACAAAAGGCCCTGTGATCTAGGACAAAGATTGCTTTCTTGCAGTTCAGGTGAAAGCCACACTTTGTAATGAAGGTATCTGCACCTGATTGTATGTCCTTTAGTAGAGCAGTCATTTCTCACTGGGTCTGAGGACTGGGAATTCTGGTATAATGTCTTCTGTGAACAGAAGGAGTTAACGCAAAAGAATTAGTAATTGTTTCCATCTTCTGAAGGGAAAAGAAATCTGAGGATTTAGGAATATAAATTGCTTCAGAAGAGCTTCCAAAGACCTGGATTGCCTGGTAATTTGGTTCTCCACACCCTTGTTTCCACTTCAAAAATGTGCCTCATATTTTGTGATTCCACAGTTGTGGGTTCACCGTTACAGCCAACTCCATGTTGATGAGCACTAAAGTTCTCCTGGGTGAAGTGTGATAGCTTTGAAGGCAGCAAACAGGGTGAATGAAAGACCAGTTTCTGCCTTTATAGTCTGTCTCCTGCTAACCAGCTCACCGTGTGAGTGAAAAACTAGAGACAGTGCAGTATCCACTTAGGCATGCAAGTCACAGCCCTGCACTTTCAGCAAGGTGGCAAAGGCCGCTGAACTATCTTCTTCAAATGTCTTCTACACTTTTAAAATTTAAATTTTAGTTAACATACAGTGCAATATTGGTGTCAGGAGTAGAATTCAGGGATTCATCACTTACATTCAACACCCAGTGCTCATCACAAGTGCCCTTCTTAATGCCCATCACCCATTTAGCTCATCTCCTACCCACCTCCCTCAATCAACCCTCAGTTTATTCTCTGTTAAGAGTCTCTTGTGATTTATTTCTCTCTTTCCTCCCCCCTTCCCATATGTTCCATTTCTTAAATTCCACATATGAGTGAAATCACATGGTATTTGTCTTTCGAGATCAGACGAGATTGGGCACGTTCAGGGTGCTATGGCCGTAGACTCATGGTATTTGTCTCTGATGGACTTACTTCGCTTAGCATAATACATTCTAGCTCCATACATGTCATTGCAAATGGCAGTATTTCATCCTTTTTGATGAAATCAAAAGGTGGCTGAGTAATATTCCGTATGTATGTATTATGTATTACACACACACACACACACACACACACACCACAGCATCTTTATCCACTCATCAGTTGATGGACATTTGGGCTATCTCCATAGTTTGGCTTTTGTTGATAATGTTACTATAAATATTGGGGTGCATATACCCCATTCACATCTGTATTGTTGTATCCTTTGGGTAAATGCTTAATAGTGCAATTGCTGGATCATATGGTAGTTCTATTTTTAATTTTTTGAGGAACCTCCATACTGTTCTCCAGAGTATGACTGGGTGCTCCAGTTTGCATTCCCACCATCAGTGCAAAAGGGTTCCCCTTTCTCTGCATGCTTGCCAACACCTGTTGTTTCTTGTGTTGTTAATTTTAGCCATTCTGACAGGTGTGAGATGGTATCTCATCATGGTTTTGATTTGTATTTCCCTTATGATGAGTAATGTTGAGCATCTTTTCAGGTGTTAGCCATCTGGATGTCTTCTTTGGAAAAGTATCTATTCATGTCTTCTGCCCATTTCTTAACTGGGTTGTTTGTTTTTTTGGGTGTTGAGTTTGATAAGTTTATAGATTTTGGATACTAACCTTTTATCAGATATGTCCTTTGCAAATATCTTCCATTCCGTAGGCCTCCTTTTAGTTTTGTTGATTTGTTTCCTTCACTGTGCAGAAGCTTTTTATCTTGATGAAGCCCCAATAGTTCATGTTTGCTTTTGTTTCCCTTGCCTCTGGCAACCTGTCTGGTAAGAAGTTGCTCCCCCCTCCCCCCCCCAGGTCAAAGAGTTTGCTGCCTGTGTTCTCCTCTAGGATTTTAATGGTTTCCTGTCTCACATTTAGGTCTTTCATTCATTTTCAATTTATATTCTTGTGTATAGTGTAAAGGAGTGATTCAGTTTCATTCTTCTGCTGGTTGCCGTCCAGTTCTCTCAACACTATATGTTGGTTAACAAATGGATATTCTTTCCTGCTTTGTTGAAGATGAGTTGACCACATAGTTATAAGTGCATTTCTGGGTTTTCTCTTCTTTTCCGTTGATATATGTGTCTGTTTTTGTGCCAGTACCATCCTGTCTTGATGATTACAACTTTGTAATATCGCTTGAAATCCAGAATTGTGATGCCTCCAGTTTGTTTCTCTTTTTTAGGATTGCTTTGGTTACTCAGGGTCTTTTGTGGTTCTGTACTTCTTCTACCCTTTTGAGTTCTTTCGGTCTTTCTCTAGATTCTAAACCCACTTTATCCTTTTTTTTCCTTTTTGGCAGGTGGAACAAAGAAAATGTTGAATCCCTTTTTTCCTGGTGGCTTAAGTTTTAGAACCTTTCTTACTTGTTTTCAGTGTTCTGAGCCTGACTGAGCAAAAAGCAGACACTTCTTTGACTAAGTGCAGCACTTAGTTTGATTACTCAAAATAATGCTACAGGTTGTCCTTGTGCCTTTTTGGAGTAGTGTGGAGCTGATTGTTTTTTTAAGAAAGAACACTGAGGTTGCTGTTACTTGTTTTTAACCATAGACATCTCTCAAATGAAACGAGACTGCCTGAGTATATATAATAGTGGCCTGAGTTTGAGCCCCCATCTTAGTCTCCAGGGATTTCTTGTTATTAGGATGAGAGGTGCTTATGGACGAGCCACACTCTATTGATTTTGCTCATGTTTACTTCTGGTGTCCAAACAAGACATTAGGATTGCAGATTCTCAGATAGGAAGTGACATAGGGTTTTCCAGTATGCCCACTGGTGAGACGCCTGCACCTTCTCATGTGGGGGGCCTCTCTGTTAGCCCAAGAACATTTTTCCTCATAGGAAGATGTAATCTGTCTTGTTACTGAGTGGCTCAACCGGTTAGGCATCCTACTCTTGATTTCAGCTCAGGTCATGACCTCACGGTTCGTGGGTTCAAGCCCTGCGTTGGGTTCCGTGCTGCCAGCATAGAACCTACTTGGGATTCTCTTTCTTCCTCTCTCTGCCCCTACCCTCTCATGCAAGCCTGTGCTCTCTCTCTAAATAAATAAACTTTAAAAAAATGTAAATTTTGAAAAGAAAAAATAAATTTTTCTTTGCAATCACCAGGGCACTTAGAAGAGTGCCCTGCACGTGGTGGGTGCTTACAGTGGAACTGAGGTCCTTCTAGGTCTCTAGACCCAATAAAAAGAGAGTAAACCTCTAAGAGTTCTTTAGACTTAGGTAGTCTCTGGTGCCCCTCCAGACCCCACATAACCATCTTAAACCAATAAAACTCTAATGCCATCATGGTGGGCTGGACTAAACTTTTGCTTTGCCTTTGGGCAGCTGGCTAGCACAGACCAAATGGGAGAGAGGGGTGGCGGTGGTAAAGTTAGGCTGGCAGGTGGATAGCTGTACTCAGTCTGGTGTTGCCGTATACACCCTTGGGGACCTCAGGTCCTCATTTCCTGGGAGTTGAGAGGGGAGAGAGAAAGGCAAGAGGATGGTCAGGGGGGTTTTGGTTACTCCACATGCTTTCCCACTCTTTCAGAGGTTAAAATAGCTTTTGGCATTGGACATTCGTTTTTGTGCCCTGTTTCCCAACTCCACACTTGAAACAGTGGCACAGTTGGAAGGATGGGTCTTTGGGAGGCTGCTCTTTCTCCCAGCCCCCAAGAGATGGGTGACTTGGATACCGTTATTAACTTGGGATAAAACTAGACTCATTAACTATGCTTGGACTAAGGAATTAAAATACAAGTCTGCTTTCGGGCGCCTGCGTGGCTCAGTCATTTAAGTGTCCAACTTTGGCTCAGGTCATGATCTCACAGTTCATGAGTTGGAGCCGTGCATCAGGCTCTGTGCTGACAGCTCAGAGCCTGGAGCCTGCTTCAGATTCTGTGTCTCCTTCTCTCACTCTTTCCAAACTGCTTGCACTGTGTCTATCTCTCTCCCTCAAAAATAAATAAACATTATAAAAAATTTTTTTTTAAATACGGGTCTGCCTAGAACTTCTCCCCCAACTTACAGGGCCCCAAGGGCTTATAGGGACTGACAGTTTGTGGTCTATATGTATGTAGTGGAAGGTGGGGAAAAAAGTATGAGGTAGGAATTTCTTGAGCATCACCATGTGCTAGGGACTTTCTCATGGCACAATCACCTTTTCAGGTAAGTAGTAGTATTTGTGTTATATAAGTGGAGAATTTGAACCCAAATCTCTTGGCCCTAAGTCAGCATGGTCGTGGTGATCTCTGTGATGATAGATGATAGCCAGATACCCCTTACATGTCTGCAGCCACAGAAATCCCCAGGTGCTGGCACTGCTGGGAAAACGGGAGAGCTGTGAAGGAAGGGCTGCAGATTTCTTTTTCCTTCATATCTGTGAACTTGGAGAGACAGGAAAAAAGAGGAGGAAAAAAAACCCAACTTGGCATGAATGATGTTAAGTGAGATCAAATAAGGTGAAAAGCGAAATAGAATCCAGAAATTTAGTTTTGCTTTTACCCAAAGTTCATGGACGGCTGCTGTACAAAGTCCTTTTTACTTTTCACAAATGTTAAGCACTTTTCATAGCATGAATCTCATCTTTTACTTTTGTTTGTTTATGAACTTAAATAACTTTATGAAAGACAAAACCAACTCAAGGCAAACTATGTGTCACCTTTGTTATTTCATTTCTTGCTAATGTACAAATTATTACACTTATGAGTTAAAATTATTTTAGCTTCTCATGCATTCATTTTAAAAGTATTTTTTGAATAGTCAACAGTGAAGTAGAAATTTTAAGTAAAAAAGAATACTAACACCCTAGAAAGTAAACTTTAAAGTTACTGTCCCCCTATTTTTTGTTGCATGCATGCATGAATTTTACATGGCTGGAACTGTACAAGCTTATATTGTTTTCTTGTCATTGTGAATGTGTTTCCATGTTGCTATAAAACCTTCATAATTAATAGTTTATCACTTTACCTTAAACAGTCTCCTACCTCTTGGGTATTATTACTCATTTACCCTGCTTCATGTCATGAAACAGATTAGCAGTTTTGTTGGACATTGAAGTGGTATATTTATTTTTCTTTATAAACATTGTTCATTTGCATCTTTGTGCACTAGTTTTCCATCCCTCCTCCTCTTATTCTTTCTAGCAGAGGGAAAGAAATTGTTATTTTTCAAGGATAATTTCTTAGAAGTGAGATGAGCAACTCTGAAGGCATATCAAGGAACATAAATATGGTAGTTATAGGGGTTGCTGGGAGAAGCAAGATAACAATTAAAGTGAGTCATTAAGCAGGGTTGTCACTTAAAATGTTAATGTGGATTTTTATTAAATCCTAGGTTTTAAAAATTATTACTAAAAGAAATTAGACATTGACATGTACATACAAAATTTAACTGAAACTCTAAGTTGTGATTAAGTTTTAAAGATAATTTGTCCTTGGCTAAATTGAATGCTGTGTAATTTGAAGCAAATCTTGTATTTGATTAATAGTATTGGTCCGAATTATCCTGCAGCCCTGAAATATTAGCATTGGCCTGGCAGTCCCCTGGGCTCTTCCCTGGAAGGTGATCATCCCCTTCCTAAGCCATTCTGCTCAGCTCTGGGGAGCCTGGCCACTTCTGTGTGTCCACTCCTTTTTAAGTTGGGGCCCTCTGGCCAGAGGGGTTCCTTGTATGGTGCCATTATCCTTCCACATGCCTTCCATGGACCACAGTTCTGCTTTCTGGAGCAATAGTCATGTTTCTTCCACTGGTCAGGAAACTCGAGAAAATCAGAAGTCTGGTCTGGTTTTTGCTTTCTGCATCCTTAGCTCCTGGCACATAGAAGGTGCTCAAAAACACATTTGTAGAATGAAATTATCTTGAGGCAGTCTTTCAGATACATGAATACAACCATGATGTCCCAACATAGTCACCTCATCTTCAGGTTTAATATCCTCCAAGTCCAGCCATTCTTCATGAAAGAATTTCTAGAGCCTTTTCCTTCTCAGTTTCTCACCATTGTCTGTGGCCACAGTTGGCTGTCAGTCATTCTGTTAGAGTATGTGGCCAGATTGGCAGCCAGTGTTCCAGAAGTGGTCTGATTTGCAGTAATACATTCAAGTGGACATTACTTTTTCTTTTCCCTCTTATCAAGTCCCTAGTTGCTTATATCTTTTCATGTGATCTGCTGTTAAGCCTGGTTTCTTCTAAGAGGTGCTTGTACTGGAGGACTTACTTCTAGATTACTGTCACTTGGGATTTGATGAGGGCTCTTCAATATCCTCATGGGAGTCATCAGTGAACGTGAGGAACAGGGGTGGCCCATGGAAGAGCTCTGTGGAAGCCTCCCTTCAAATGGACAGTTATTTCCTAATCCCATACTTTTCAAATGGTGATGTGCCTACAGATTACCTGGGAATTTGGTTAAAATGAAAATTCCAGTTCAGTAGGTCTGTGTGCAACGTGAGATTCCATTTTTCCAATAACTTCCCAGTTGATTCTGATGCTGTGGGTCTATCCAGTCATACTTGAGTAGGGAGGCATAGTTCTTGCTCATGAAAACAAAGCCTTTGGTGTCTGGGTAGCTGCATCCATCAGAGCCCCCGAGATACTGTCTGATGAGGCGCTTAACGCCGTACCCGGAGGTTCGTCTCCTACTACACTAAGTGCATGAGGAAGCCGGGAGTGGTGCTACTTCACCAACTTCCAGATGGCTATGTATCTCTCTGTGCATGTTTAATCGGACCCTTTCTTCCAGTCAGACAAGCTGTTATCCAACATGTTTAGTATCTTTTCAAGTTTCTTGTTATGTAAACATTTGATAATATGATCCTGTATACTGAACACTTATTTTTATTATTAATCTAGCATACTTTCATAGAAAGATACCCAAAGAGAAACTAAATAGAACATCAGCTAGAAAGTATAGTGTTACTGATAAAATTTCTTTATAAGAAATGCTATTGAACATCAATTTTTTTTTTAACTCGGTTGGAATTTAGAGAAAATAGATGCATTGTTGAAATTACATTCCTTAACTGAAAGGTATTCCTGCAGCTGCCAGCCTTTCAGTAATAGATGAGCAAGTGAGTTTTGTAGAACTCAGTTTGGGGAAGTCATGAGCATCTGATTCCCCTTTTCTCCAAGCTTTCAGTCTTTTAGCTTAGGGGACAGGTGCTTTTGTACAAACCAGGTAACACTTGTCTGAGACTTCTTTAGGGTGTTTTAAAAAATTTTTTTAATGTTATTTTTTAAATTTAGTTTTGAGAGAGAGATCATGAGTAGGAGAAGGGCAGAGAGAGAGAGAGAGAGAGAGATACAGAATTGTAAGGAGGCTCCAGGCTCTATGCTGACAGCTCAGAGCCTCTGTGGGGCTTGAACTTACGAGCTGTAAGATCATGGCCTGAGCCGAAGTCGGACAATTAACTGACTGAACCACCCAGGCGCCCCTTCTCTAGAGTGTTTTAAGGGATGATTATTATGTCAAAATTTGGATGATGAAGGCATTTACACTTATTTTTGTAGAGCTTAATGTGATCTGCTTAAAAGAGTGTGTCTCTGATTAGGGATTCCGTTATCTCTTCGTGAGACAGGCTCTTATTTCTTCAAAGCTGTAGGATTAATAGAAGTATTCTGCTAAGGATCTTGGAAGAGAAGTTTTGCTTTGAATCATTTTGCAGGTTAAGCACCTTCTGAGCTGAAAGGTTGTGCTTAGAAATTGACTAGCATTCTCTGTTCCTGGGCAGGCCTTTTGGATATTGTATTCTCGAGGGGAGACAATATCAGAGTCACTTTCAAAGTGCATTCCTCCCAGTGCCCTAGTCATGGCAATTTATAGCTTGATTGTTGCAATTATCACAACCTGCGTGTGTGTGCATACACACACATTCACAGAGTTCTATAGTCCCTTAAATTTTGCTTCTGTAGACCATTTTTTCCTTTTGTTTTGAATACAGTGTGGCCACCACCCTGGAAAGTATTCTGCCCACTGAATTAAAAAAAAAAAAAAACCCTCCCTGCACTCTCAAAGCCCTTATGCCCCAAATTCATCATTTGAGCATCTGTGGGACAGGTTAGGACTGACATGTTGCTGTTGTGGTGTACCCATTAATTTCCTCCCTTTCCATGATGATGGTTTTCCGTGGTTGACCAGATCTCTCCTCATTCTTTCAGCTGCTCACATGCAAGCACAGTTGCAGCAATAATCATGCCTTCCCTTTAACAATTTTCTTCATTATATTAATTTTCAAGTATGTATTATCAACCTCCATGAACCCATCACATAATCTCAACAATATCAATATTTTTATAATTTAGTTTCATTTATTTTCTAGTTGTCTTTATCTTCTTCCCTACCCACCACCACACACGGTCTTCTGCTCAGTCCCCATCTTCTGGTCTTTTAAACCAGATTCCAGGTATCTTATCATCTCATCTGTGATACTTCAGTATGTAACCTAAGAGATAAATATTTTTTACCACCTTTTTATTGAAGTACTATACATAGGGAAAATGAACATACGTGTAGAGAGGCTCGTGAATTTTCACAAGCTGAATGCATCTGTATCACCAGTCCAGGTCAAGAATCACAACCTTTCTAGCACTAAGCAGTGGATTTTTCTAGGTGAATTTAATGTTAGTCTCCAACTTGTTCTTTACTGAGTATTCTGAACCCATTCTGGTGCATAATTGAAGCCTTTATGGTATATCCACAATTAAACTAGGCGAATATAACTAAGTTTTCATTCCAAATGTTGAGTCTAGCTCTGTCAAAATAAACCAAAAACCTAAGTATTGTTCGTCTCAATGAGTTGATTACTTAGCCACTGTTGATTAATATGTTTAGATAATTATGACTCCTAAATAGTAAAGACAGCATCTTCCAGATATGTCATAAAAGTTAAGTACGGTGACTAGATGTTAAATTAGGAAAACCCCAATCAGAGGAGAAAGTCAACAGCAACAAAAATTAAATTAAGCCCCGATGTTGATAATAATTGGGCTGCTTTAATTTCAGTAAAAAATAAGTATATCCATATTCAGTCTAGGCTGAAAAGTAATGACAAGGATTGAAACAACTCTCATGCCTTTAACAAACCTAAAAATAGCAATACATCCTATATTATAATCTAATATTCAGTATTTCAAACATTTCCTGACTGTTCAAAAATGTCTTTTTTAAAGACTCATGCTTTACTTTTAATTGATGAACTATATAAAATTGCTTAGAACATATACTTTTACATCTGTTATTGTTTTTATGTGACCACAGCTTTCCTGTGGTACTTAGACTCTATGCTTGCTAAGTTATTAACAAAGAAAAATGTAGTCCTTTCTGTCATAATTAGTGCACCTTTGGTTAGAAGAGAAGATATTTAAACAATTTTTTCAATGTTTATTTTTGAGAGGAAGGTGGAGAGACAAAGCACAGGCTGGAGAGGGGCAGAAAGAGAGGTAGACACGGAAATCAAAGCAGGCTCCAAGCTCAGAGCTGTCAGCGCAGAGCCCAATATGGGGCTCGAACTCACGAACCCCAAGATCACGACCTGAGCTGACGTCAGATGCTTAACTGACTGAGCTACCCAGGCACTGTGGAAGAGAAGATATTCTAAAAATAGATTCCACCAGCCTTTCCGCACCTCTAATAACTTGGTTTAGTATAACACCTACTTACAGATGATACTACTATAACCCTCCTTCTGCAAAGGCATTTGTTTTGTTCTGGATTTGCCTTTCTCTGGCAGAATTTCTCCTCTGTTTCCACACATTATTAAAGTTTTATATGAATTTTATTCTTTGATCTTCCCTTTTTCGTGTGGGTAACCTACCTTCAAGTTGTGCGACTCCCATTTTAGTAGTAGAAGGAGCACTTGGAGGGGAAAACAAAACCCTGGGTTCAAATCTCAGTTCGACTTCTTACTAACTGTATGACTTGAGGCGGTATATTTAACTTCCCCAATTATGAGTAATACATTTAATTCCTTTAAAGTGGCTTGCATCGAATAATTCCACAAACTGTTTAAAATACCGTAAAGCTCCCCAAACTTGTAGGCAGGGAGGAAGCAAATTATTGGGTCACTGTCACTGCTTTTTGTTCCAGCTTAGGGAGCATTGCCTAAGGAGCCAGAATGGGAGCCTCCAGATGAAGAAAGGGGGTGGGGGAGACCTACAAAAGGAGATGGGAACTAATATTTACTGAGTGTCTATAACCATTTTTCTACGTGCTCATTTGGACCTCACAGCTGCCCTGGTGGTTTTATGATCCGAGGAGAAACTTTGATTTCCTGTTAGCATAGCCAAGTGGTTAAAAACACTATCCTGGGTTGAAATCCTTGCCTTGCCACTGTGTAACCTAAGGCAGGTCCTTTTGCCTCTCTATGTCTGATTTCTTATCAGTAACATGGAGATGAAACAAACATCTGTTTCATAGGTTATTTGTGAGGATTAGAAGAAATGAGCATGTAAAGTGTCAACACAGTACCTGGTACATAGTCATTCAACAAAGCAGACTGCTTTTTAGAGTTCAGCGTTTTCAAAGGAAGGCTGTGGAGTTTTAGTAGCTTCTTAACATTCACAGTTGTGACTACAGATTTATCAGATTTTCCAGCAACCATAGCAGAACTTTGTCAAACATACGAGTACTATTCTTTCAAACCGGTCATCTTGAAACCCTCTTATTCAAATGTTGCCTTTGCCCAAAGGCAAAGTTTTTAGTCTCTTGGTGTATTTTTTTTTTTTTTTGCTAACATTACAACTAGGATAGAGGTAAATATTTGCATAATTAAATTTTGTTATTTATTCAGCAAACTTTTAGTGACCGCCTAGTATTTGTCAGACATGCTGCTAGGCACTAGAAATACAGCAGTGAACAAGTAAGACAGGGTTGTTGCCCTGTGGCATTTGCAATTTAGGAGACAAAAAGCCTCTACCATTCCCTGGATCATGTCGACAATGTGACAGTACTAAATAACACTGTTAAAACTGCAGAAAGGAAAATGCAGAGTTTTGAGTGTTTTGTAGATATATCCACTACTTTTATTGATACAACAAAATCTCATCCTTGGTATAATACCTGAAGGAAGATTGATAATCTCTTCATTAATAAAATGATATGTACCGAGGGACACTCTGATCTGTAACAGTGCAATGATGTAACCAGCCCTTTAAATTCAAATTTGAAATAAAACAAGGAGCTCCTTTATTTCCTTTCTGTTTGTCTGTGACTTTGGAGCCACTCACTCATGAACTTGAAATCGGAAGAATAGTTACATTAAATAACACAATTGAAACTAAGTTATTCACCAGTGGCCTGGTAATGACTAATGGTTATACATTCAAGAATATTTGTTAGGTTCCATTAGTTAGCATATCTAAAAAATGGACATGCTAACTAATTGTTTCTTCTTAAAACTTTCCAAATACTTGCATCTATTTGATTTAACAGCTTAAATAATTACACAGTAATTGTATTGTTTGTTGTATTTGTTAAATAATTAAACAGTACATATTGTTAAATAAAATTATAAGTCCTGAAATTCAAAGGGACTTTAATAGGATAGTCACCCTTTCAGTGCAAAAATGTCCTTAGCCTATGTCCAACACCTCTGGTGATGGAGATGTTTAATGGTAGACTAGGGGTCAAGGGCATGTAATATAAAGGTAGGAATTTGTTATAGGAGTCATTGCTGCCTTATGGGAAAGTTTTGGGCCCTCTTTGGAAGTACAGGTTGGTTGGCTAGTTGGTTGGGTTTTTTTCCAGGTAACATTCTTGGCCAGCTGTAACTTGTCTTCTGCAGTCTAGTTTCTGTTTGTGGACGTCCAGTGTGTCACCTTTTCAGCAAACTTTGGCATTGGCTAAGCAAACATCCCAGGATCTTTTCATTTTCTAAGTTTGTATTTAATATTATAGCATACAATTTTAAACACTTCTTCATTTAACAAATAGTTATTGTCTGTTGTGTGCCAGTCACTGTTCTGGGCAGAAGGGATGATAGCACTGGGCAAAAAGTCACTACCATCATGGAGATTTCAGGTTCACGAATGAGTGGCTCTAAAGTTGCAGTCAGACAAAATAAAGCCGATGGATCAGGTCTTAAAGGAGATGATGCTTCTGGTTTGGGACATGGTGCACTTGTGAGGCAGTGGGCCATCCAAGAGCAGACATCTGGTAGGCAGCCAGCTCTGTGGTTGAGAGAAAACTGGCTTTGAGGATTCTTGGCATGGAAGGTGGGACCTGAGGCAGTTAGAGCAGAGGAGGTGAGCGAGGGAGCGATGTGGTCTGAAAGCAGGGGATAGTCTAGGATGACAGGGTACTTGGTGCCTTGTAAATACATGTAAATGTTTTTGAATTCATTTATTTGATCAACAACTGTAATCCTCTTTAAGTAATTATATAATAAGCATTACTTATTCAGTAATTGTAACATGAAGCAAGTACAGATTTCTCAGTACTTTGGAGAAACTCTTTTCTATTACAAAAGTTGGGGAAGTGGAAGTTTTGGGTAGTAACCTTTCCTTTTTTTTTCTTTTTTAGAATCATGTCAGTAACACATTGTGTGTATATATGTATTTATATACACAGACTTTTAATAGCCAGAAAATATGTAAGTGCAAAGAGTTAAAGCTTATCCCTTTACCTCTCTCCTTACCCTTTTCCCACCTAAGACTTTTTTCTATGACTTTCCGTATACTGTTCCTAGAAAAGCTGTGTTCTAAGCAGAATATGTCTTGGAGATTGAAGAATGTAATTCCTCATGTTTGTCTTTGATTCTCAAAGACCATGGATAAGTTATATTAATGTTCTGTGGTAGCCTCCCCAGGGGATGTTCTTGCCCTTGGTGGTGGGTAGTCTTTTATAGGAAGTCCTTCAACTGCATAGTCCGTGGATGGCTGAGGCTCCATTACGGACTTTGAGAAGCACAGCTGGACAGATGCAGGGTGAGGCAAGATCTCCTTTCCAGGATACTAGAAAACCACACAGATGCAGATGGGACATCTGAAGAGTTCTGAAATACCTTTTTTGATGCACTGAATTTTGACCAGTCAAGAATTGGTGGTAATTCTTTGGTGAAAAGTAGTCACAAGACCCTGTACATTTTATTAGGGTCTTTGTTTCCCCAGTTTTACCAAATGTAATGGACTTAGGTTTCTCGAGTTGAGGTTTGGCTGTCATTTAGAGGTGGACCAAATTAGAAGCATTGAGAGCCTGATTGTGTGTAATGACCTCTGAGACGTTGATTGCACAGTGTTAAGTATGCATAACGATATGTGCCTGAGGAAGATTGTTACTTGGGGAAGGTGAGAGAGAAATTATGTGATTACCCCTGCTGTTTACAGCATATTATAGGATCTAGGATTTAAAGGAAAAATTAGTCCAGAGTAAAAGCACTGCTTTTGTTTTTTTTGTTCTTGTTTTTGTTTTGTGACAACTTGCTGATCCCTGGTCTTCCCCATCTTGGTAAAATGGCACTTTCAGGACCTTAGTTGCTAAAGTCCTAAACCTGGGAGTCGTCCTCAATAACTCTGTGCTGCATGTTGAGTCTACCAGAGGCCTGCTGATCCTACCTCCAACATGGAAAACCTATCCCCAGGGGCACCTGGTTGGCTCAGTTGGTTAGCGTCCGGCTCTTGATTTTGCCACAGGTCATGAACCCATGTTTGTGAGTTCAAGCCCCCCATTGGGCTCTGCACTGACAATGCAGAATCTGCTTGGGTTTCTCGCTCTCTCTCTGCCCCTCTCCTGTTTGCACACATGCTCTCTCTTTCAAAATAAAGAAATGAACTTAAAAAAATTTTTTTAAATTTTAAACCCAGGGATTTAAAAAGTCTATCTCAGGGCATCTGGGTGGCTCAGTTGGTTGTGTCCAACTTCGGCTCGTGTCATGATTTCACTGTTGTGGGTATGAGCCCTGCATCAGGCTCTGTGCTGGCAGCTCAGAGCCTGGAGCCTGCATCAGATTCTGTGTCTCATTCTTTTTCTGTCCCTCCTCCTCTCATGCTCTGTCTCACTCTGTCTCTCAAAAATAAATAAATATAAAAAAAAGTTAAAAATTTTATCTCAAAGGAATCATAGGTTAAGACACTAATTTATATACAGAGATGCTTACCTCCACATAATAAAGTAAATAAAAAGAAAGCCAAAATGAACATGTTCAAGTGCCTGACACTGAGCAATGGTTAAATTATATACATCTATGCACAAAATTCTATGAACAAAATTAAGCTAACAAAAATAAATAGACTTTAAAGACCTAGGGAAAATATGTATGTGGTTTTGAAGGATGCTAAGTTAAAAAAAAAAAAAACCCTCCAAAATATTTATCCAGAATATCAAATTGATAAGAAGGTATGTGCAAAGAAAAGTAAAAATTAACAGTAATTGTTTTTATGCCTTCGATTATGTGAGGGTTTCTGCCTATATTCATATACTTTTCTGCACTTTCCAGATTTTTACAGTAAGTATAATCAGGAAAAAATATTTTTTAAATTACCAAGTTGTGTCACAGAGAAATAAGAATGGACAGTGATCACATGAAAATAGTAGTAATAAAAATAATTGAGAAATTGTAATCAGGAAATTATTTCACACATTAAAAAATATCAAATTAGTCTTTCCATCCTCTCCAGCATACTTTCTGCTCTTAAAACATGCTTCAAATATTTAACTCGGATGTTAGAATGAGAAATTTGAGGGAACTCTTTATGTAACTCAGTCTTTTCTTTTTAAACATTTATTTATTTTTGAGAGACAGAGAGAGATCATGAGCAGGGGAGGGGCAGAAAGAGAGGGAGATAGAATGTGAAGCAGCCTCCAGGCTCTGAGTTGTCAGCACAGAGCCTGAAGTGGGGCTTGAACCCATGAACCGTGAGATCATGACCTGAGCTGAAGTTGGATCCTCAACTGACTGAGCCCCCCAGGCGCCCCTGTAATTCAGTTTTTTTAAAAAAAAAAGTTTGTTTGTTTTGAGAGAGCAATAGAGAAAATCCCAAGCAGGCTCCACGCTGTCAGTGTAGAGCCCAGCTCAGGGCTTGATCTAAGGAATCATGAGATCATGACCTGAGCTGAAATTAAGAGTTGATGCTTAACTGACTGAGCCAACCAGGCGCCCCTGTAATTCAGTCTTAAGAGCTAAATGTATACAATGATATAAATTTCTGTATTAGTTTAAAGAGATTTATCTTTGTTTTGACTCAAGTATATTTGAGTACTTCAAATCATCTTATATGGCCAGCCACAGAAGGGCAACGTGATGGAAAATTGTTGGCAATTTTTTATGAAGACTTTTGAACCTTTTAAAAACGTTTTTAAAAAAATGTTTATTTTGAGAGGGAGCGAGAGCGTGCATGTGCATGAGTGAATGGGGGAGGGACAGAGAGAGGGAGAGAGAGAGAGAGAGATAGAATCCCAAGCAGGCTCCTTACTGTCAGTGCAGAACCTGATTCAGGACTTGAACCCATGATCTGAGCCAAAATCAAGAGTCAGACACCCAACCAACTGAGACACCCAGGCACCCCCTGGTTTGGGCTGTTTTAAGATCACGGATGGATAGCTTATAGCTGTGCTATAAAGCCCAGCGTGCCACCTGCTTCTCTTTCTTCAGATCAGGCATTTGTCCTGCAGTTAAGGGCTTGTTTCTAGGAGTTTGTCACCAAGACCACCACAAAGAGAGCAGAGAATAAAACTAAAGCGGCTGGCCAAGTCCAGGGCAGATGCCTCAGGAGTTCAGTTCCTGGGCACAGCATGGCAGGCTTGCAGATTAACTGAAAGCTCCTTTCACAGAAAGAAAGAAAGAAAAAAGACAAAGCTCTGCAGTGAAAGAGCTCAGGGCATCCAGTCAGAGACCAAGAGAGCCACTACCACATTGAGACCAAATCCTAGCAGCTGTTTCAGGTTCCTCTGAGTGCTGAGCATCGACCACCCAGAGAGTGGGTGGGGGTGCTTCCTCACCCCAGCCAGTCCTGCGGCTGGTGTTGCCTGAGTGCCCATCTGGGCTCCCTTTTGGTAGGGCTTCAGGGGTAAGAGCTCCAGCAGGACTTGGAGCACTTGCTCTGCAGCCCATGACTGCTCTTCCCATATGAGTCATCTAAGAAACGCACGACCTCTTGGGGGCACACCATCTGATAACTGGAGGAAACGCCTCCCTGTGTGCCCCCCCCGACTCAAATGCCTATCATACATGTGTTATTACCCATACAGTGCTTATTACTTAAGAACAGGAATTGTGACTTCTAGGTTTGAGAGGTCCAGGATGTGTATCTCTGTGACAGAATAGGACACGGCACCTTGTCACCTGGCCTCATTCCTTGCACAGTTTATTTCCCTCCGTGCCATCACCAACCAAGGGGAGTATGGCCTTTATCCGATTTCCTTGGGCACTGCCCCCTTCTCCCATCTGTCTCCTGAATCTTGACAGACATTATCAAGCTGAGTGTAAACAGCTGCGGAAATGTGGAGGGAGAAGTACAGTTATTCAGTTCGCTTGTTGAAAACACTCTTAGTGGAAGGGATACTGTGGGGGCCCTCATTAGGCAGTGGCAAGACCAAAGGAGAGGGTGCCCCCCACCTGCCATGTTATGGAAGAATTTATGGCAAAACTTATCCCATGAAGAGGAAGTTAACCTCGATGTTACACTGACCAGCTTTGCTGGAAACTGCTGAAAGGATCCTTGGATGCTTGGCAGCAGATTCAGCCAGCATGGAGTCTGCTCTCTCTACCCCCTGGACCAGCTTTCCCCCTCCCTGGACTGTTGTCTGTCTGCTACTTCACTGGGTCAGACTCTTAACTGATTATCTTCTGGCCCTCATTTCTTGTTGAGGTCTATTTTTTTTCTTTGCCTCCTTTTCCCTTGACCTCTTCAACTTAAACTTTCTGGTCAAAAAACAAAACAACTATCAGACTTTCTAACTTCGCATTAGCTAACATTCCCTGCCCAGGCACTGGCCCTGAGCACCTGCCAGAAGATATTCTTATTGCCTGTGGTTTCATTGTAGATGACAAAACACATGGAACTGAATATGTTTTTCCCAGGATTGAGTTGCTGGTTGTTTATTTCAAAAACAGATAGTATTTTCTGAGTGAAGTTATTTATAAGCAGTTGGATTCTTAAAAACCCTTTTTGATATTACTGGATCCATGTGGACTATTAATGTGACTTGTATGTTGAGAAGACATAGAAATTGAAGCATTGAAAAGTTGACACCAAACATGGGAACTGAAGCAGTCTCTGCCCATCATATGAATAATCTTCTGGTCTTAAGGTGACTTTTACTTTTGGGGGATATATAATTTTCTTGAAATTACTAGTCTTAGGAAAAACCACATTTGTTTTTCCTAGGTTAGTATGTTATCTTCCATTATAATTTTGATATAAGAGTAAAGAACCGATTGTGTCTAGCCCACGTTACATTTATAACTTCAAACAATTGTACTCTCTTAGACTTTAGCAAAGAAATGTCATAGAAAAGACTTTTAAAGTCTTTCATCTTTCCCTACCAAGTATAGTTGACATTTTCAGGTCTAAATCACTAAGGATGTTTGAGCACATTCTTTAGCAAAGTAGTTAATATTTCATAATCAGTTTTTTGGGATTTGAACTATATGAAAGAAAGTCTGTGATACCATTCAGTGAAATCTGTTAAACAACTTATCAGTGAACATACAAGGTTCCTGTGTCAATTCCTCTACTAGGAACTGAAGATGATGAAAATTAATTTTAAATCAGGGAAATGAAAATCCTTGAGTTCAGACATTTTCCATAGGCAAAAGCAAACAATAAGATCCTGAATAATTGACATTCCTTCTCTGAAATATGAATATTGGGTTCTTCATGGCAAGTGTAAACTTCATATTTGTGAATTACTCTAGGGTGTTAGTAGATTACCATAAAGATAAAGACAACTAAAGGAAATTAATGCATTGCCTTCTCAAGGGCATTTTAAGATAAGGTAAAATTATGTCACTGAATGGAAAGATATCCCATGTTCATGAATTGGAAGACTTGATATTATAAAGGTGGCAATACTACCCAAAATGATCTTCAGATTCAGTGCAATCTCTACCAAAATCCTGGTGGCCTTTTTTGCAGAAATGAAAAAGTTGGTCCTAAAATTCATATGGAATTGCAGGGGACTCCGAATAGTCAAAACAGTCTTGCAAAAGAAAGATAAAGTTGGAGCAATCACTCTTTCCAATTTTATTTATTTATTTTTATTTTAGAGCATGAGCAGGGGAGAGAGGCAGAGGGACACACAGAATCCTAAGCAGCCTCCATGCTTAGCATGAGCCCAGTGTGGGGCTCGATCCCATGACCTTGGGATCATGACTTGAGCTGAAATCAAGAGTTGGACACTCAACTGACTGGGAGCCACCCAGGCTCCCCACCCTTTCCAATTTTAGAAAAGCTACAATAATCAAAAGCATGGTACTGGCATAAGGCTAGACATATAGATCAATGGAATGGAACTGAAAATCCAGAAATAAACCCATTCATCTATAGTTATTTGGTTTTGACAAGGGTGCAAAGACCATTCAGTGGTGGGAAGGACAATCTCTTCCACAAACAATGCTGGGACAACTGGATATTGACATGCAAAATAATTAAGTTGGAGCCCAACCTCACACCATATTCTACAAGTAACTCAAAAATGAATCAGAGACCTAATTGTAAGAGCCAAAACTCTTAGAAGAAAACATAAGGGTAAATCTTCATAACCTTGGATTTGTAATAGATTCTTGGAAATGACACTGAAAGCACAAGCAGCAAAAGAAAAAAGTAGCTAAATTGGACTCCCTCAAAATTTAAAACTCTTAGAGGGGGAGGGGGGATGGTCATGGTGGAGGGCACTTGTGGGGAGAAGCACTGGGTGTTATATGGAAACTAATTTGACAATAAACTATTATAAAAAAAATTTTAAACTCTTGTACATCAAAGGACACTATTAAGAAAGTGGCAAGAAAATCTAGAGCATTGGAGAGGACATTTGCTAATCTAATAAGGGCCTTAGTATCCATAATATATTAAAAGCTCAACAACAAAAAGACAACCCAATTAAAATATGGGCAAAGGCTTGATTGGATATTTCTCCAAAGAAGATATAAAAATGGCCACACTTATGAAATGTTCAACATCATTAGTCATTAAGGAAATGCAAATAAAAAATCATAATGAGGTACTACTTCATGCCTATAAGGATGGCTATCATTAAAGCAAACAAACAGAAGTGTTGGTGAGGATGTAGAAAAATTGGAACCCTCGTGCTTCACTGGGAAGAATGTAAATGATGTAGCCACTGTGAAAACAGTTTGGCGATTGCTCAAAAAGTTAAATATAGAATTACCATGTGACCCAGCAATTCACTTCTAGGTATATACCCTGAATAATTGAAGATAGTCAAACAAGTACTTGTACACAAATGTTCATAGCACTATTCACAGAGGTTAAAACAACTCAAATGTCTATTGATGGATGAATGAACAAATCTGATATATCCATACAGTGGGATAGTTTTCAGCCATATAAAGGAATTAAATACTGGTACATGCTACAACATAGAAGAACTTCAAAGTATCATGCTAAGTAAAAGAAGATAGACACAAAAGTTCACATACCCAGAATAGGTAAATCCATATAGACATAAAGACTATTAGTGGTAGACTGGGGCTGGAGTAGGGAGATGGTAGTCTCTCTTTAATGAGGTTTCATTTTGGGGTGACTAACAGGGTTTGGAACTAGGTCAAGGTGAAAGTTGCACAATATTGTGAATACACTAAATGCCACTGAATTGTACACTTTAAAATGGTTGATTTCATATTGTGAATATTTAAAAATGGTCATATAGTTTTTAAAAATTTTTTTCTGTTTTTTATTTTATTTTAATGTTTTTTATTTATTTTTGAGGTACAGAGAGAGACAGCACAAGCAGGGGAGGGTCAGAGAGAGAGAGGGAGACTCGGAAGCTGAAACAGGCTCCAGGCTCTGAGCTAGCTAGCAGCACAGAGCCCGACACAGGGCTCAAACCCACGAACCGTGAGATCATGACCTGAGCCAAAGCCTGACGCTTAACTGATTGAGCCACCCAGGCGCCCCTAAAAATTATGTCACATAGTTTTTATGAGATCATAAATAACTGTGACTATGCTGTCATAGTTACCTTGTGACTGTTGGAACCCATGTGCTTTGCAGTGTTTGTACATCTTTCCAGCTGTGGGCAGGAAAACTCGAAGACAGATGATCACAAAAGTGGGTTTCTTTCTAAAATAAGTTGAGAAATATAGTTTTGTTCTTCCACTTTTATTTGTAGAAGCTGGTAAAACTACCTTGAGCAGGCCCTGGGTTGTTTTAAAATGTGATATGGACTAATGTTGGTTAGTTTCTTCATTTAACTTGAAAAAATGTTTAAAATAACTTTATATTACTTGGTTTTTTGAAAATTAAGAGTAATTTTAAGGAGCCTATGATATATACATGCAATGGCAATTTTCTAGCGGCTTGTCCTGCACTGCTAGTGATTTTTCTGACAGTTTCTAAGACCATCACATGTCTTTTGTATTGTCAGTGGAATTGGTGTCGAGTATAAGAAAGTTCTGTTTTCAGATCAGTCAGGCAGGGCTTGTGCGAAAACTAAAAAACTTAGTTGTTTTTTTTAATCTTATACTTGTTTTGTTTTTGAAGGAAGGACTTTAGGTTAGATTTGGCAAAATATCTGGCATTGAGAAGAGCTTCTCGCTCAGAAATGTAGAAATGCTTTGCCAGTGATCATAAAGCTTTTCTTTATAATGAAATTGATGCTTTTGTCTCCTAGTTTTGCTTCTGCCCCGGTGTTGCTTGTGGACCTGTTTCTCTAGCAGATGTATTCCTTCTAGTTGTCTTGCACACTCCTACCCAATTCCTCATAGGACTCAAAATATGCCATCTGAGCTAAGAGTTTGTAGACGTGAAGCAAACAGAGCTAACTGGTCTGCAGTGGATTGAACCCACCAGTTTTGGCATCATTATCATCCTGTTCCAATCAACTGAACTAGAATGTGAGAGAATAAATGCCTTACTTAAGGGCTTTGTGATTTCTAAGTTAGAAGGGATCTGGTAAGCGTAGCAAAGGATCTGGAATAAATACAATATGCTGAAGCTGGGGATGAGTGTGAGTACTCCGTTTAAAATAATTATTGCTTCTGACTTCCACAAAATTAGGAAGATCTCCTTTGTGTTATGTTCATTGGATAGTGTTTTAAAATAAGAAGGCGTCAGTTTTTAAGTTGTGGAGAACTCAAAGTTACGTTTTTCAATAAACTATTAATTAGGAAAAGTTTCCAACAAGAGTTAATTTAACTAGACATCCTGCTGCTGAACCATGACAGCCGCACGGAGAAAGCGAGGTATGTGAGGAGACTGCACTCCCCAGGGCGTCTGTTTGCTCCAGGACCCCCACCTCCGCACAGCAGCGTAGTGCATTTCCTTGCACAATTTACTTAACCTTTCTGTGCCTTCATTTCCTCTTTTAGGCAATTAGAATGATAGAATCCGTCACATATGGGTGTTACCAAGATTGAATTAGTTAATGTAGTTAAAGCTCTTAGAACAGCGCCTGATGCCGAGTAAAAGTGAACTGTGAACATTAGAGACCTAAGAATCACGGTGAGTGGTAGCAAGGCGCTACTTTGGTGAAGGATGCCTTTATGTGTTTACATTCACAGGTCCCAGTAGTTCTCACCCTCCGTCATGTGCCAGTGCACGGTCCTATCCGAGGTTCTGAGAGCTTCTGGTATACTCCCTTGGGGTCAGTTTACTCGTAATGGGCATCTCAACCAAAGAGAATGCTTTGGGAAAGAAAAAATGAACTCAAAATTAGTGGTTTTTCAACTGTTTCCTGAGAAATTTGAAGATTGCATGAAGCGTCCGTCTCTAGTGGTTTGTTGAAAACACATAGTTACTGTCTCACTCATTTGCTGAGAGTTACCATATGCCCATCATTGGCCCTGGGCAGAGTGGGACAACCTTGGTGTTAAGGGTCAGAGACACAGTTGAGGATGATGTGATTTCTTGGCCGGGAACTCACAGTGTAGACCATTTTTTGGCACCACTAGAATCCATGCCGGGAAAGCCTCGGGGCTTTGAGTGGAAGAGCGTCAGAAAAGAGCACATCCTCAATGGTGTGCCTTCTCGAAGTTTTAAGGCCAAACATCAGGTAATTTTTTCCTCTCTGTTAAGCCATCTCAAACTTAACCAGAGGAGGGACAGGGAAACTCACTGGTGGAAAGAGTGTTAAAATTACTGACTTTATGAACCCTCTTGTTCTGATCTATCATCGGAATTGTCTGCCTTCTTTCCATTTACATTTTTTTGTTTCTACTAGAATTTTCATGGTTTTAAATTGCTAGTTTGTCTTTTTACAGCCACGTTTTACTCTCCTTCTCCGCCCCTGGTCCTGATTTTTCTGTTTGTGTATAATTTCGGTGGAAATGAATTGGGAAAGGAGATTGATGAGACTCGGTGCCTCAGCTTCCTAGAAGGCGCTTTCTCTCTTCCCGCAAAGTGACGATTTGCTGCTGCTTTCGCGGGGCTGAACGGCAGCTGCCAAAGCAGCATGCGGACCCTTTAAAGATGCACACAGGGCGGCAAGAGACGGAGGGTGAAACTGGAGAGACCCACGAAGGGAGGAAGAAGCCTGTTTGCTGGGTAAATAGACTGTTTCTGATTTTTAACAGGTTCCTTGCCATACTTTGTGACTCCCGTCTTTATAGCTATATTTAGTCTTTGTGTTGTTGTTAAACACTCTTTATTTTCTCCTCCTTTGGTTTTTATTGCTGAGGTCTTTGATCAAATGATTCTTTAATTAATCTAAAAATCCTTATTGCTATATAGTATAGGTGAAACCTTAGATCCATTGATAGGAACGCCTGCTTCAGGCTGACTCTTGGGTGTTAGAGAAGTTGAGCTGTGTGTTGTGTGTCTGTGGTGTGAGGTCCAGTCTGAGGCCAGGACTTACAGCTGTGCTCTGTTAAATGACTGACTTGAAAACCTCGAGCACTGGTTTGAATGCCACTTTCCCAAACCACACTCTCAGGCCGCCCTCTGGAATAGCAGACACTTTTCAGTGCTGAATATGAGACTAAAGACAAAGCAGATGAGCAAACAATCAGTGTAAACAGACCTAGCCTTCATTTGCTGAAGTAGATGTGACCTACTTATGGTTTTGGGGGTGGTTTTTTTTTGGTCATTTATTTATTTTTTGAGTTGTGAACTCAATTTATTCTGTTACTAAGCCATTCACAAGCTTTAGACTTTGGTGTTTTGTTGTTATTGGCTGCTGCTGTTAAACTTTTTAAATAAAGGAAATCTATTGTATTATTTTTCATTATAAAATTAAAGAACTTTTCCTCAGTGTGCTGAGTAGGAATTTTTGGAAAGAAAGGGGAGGAAATGGAGTCAGAGTCAGTGATGGCATATTACGTGGAAGTTCTGTGCGCAGCCTCCTGAGGTAGACAACTGCACGGCGACGTCCCTCCTCCACACGGCTGGGGTCACCCGGTCCGTGGGGATGTTGTTGCTCCTGGAGCTTCTGGTACTTCCTGCCTTGTGGCGGCCTGCAGCAGGACTTTGTCAAACATAGGACACGTGACAGCTTGCTCCTTCCTTGAGGTGTAGGTTGAGTAAAATCTACTCCCTGGCCCTGTATGTCAATCCTCTAAATGAAAAAGGGCATACGACAAACTTTTCACAAGTGAACTTTTCTATACATTTTACGCTGCTCACCTTCACACCAGCTGTTCTAGTCAGTACTGGTCTTGCTCTCTCCAGTCAATCCAGGGTCAGTCCATGACCCGTGCAGCAGGTCGGTCAATGCAGGTCCTGAGGGAGGGAGTGAGAATTGGGGGGCAGGGGGACACAGAGAATGGAGGCAAGACAAGTCTCTGATCAAGCCTCATTTATTGAGAGACCACGCACGTCTTTTTTTTTTTTGTACTTAATGAAGGAAAATAGCATGTACCTTTATTGATAGTGATTGGCAACAAACATGAATAAAGGTTTAATTTGGTGTCTTTTACATTAATATCATTCTTTAAGTATTGGGAACAGAAAAGAATTAAGCAAAAAATCACTGTCACCTCTGGGTATTTATTAGAAAAGAAATTAACTATACCCACTAGAGACCACAGAAGGAAATAATTTTAACATTGCAGTTCTAGATCAAACCTCACAATAAAGAACTCTAACGTTTTCTGAGTGAAGGAAAAAGGAGGGAGAGACAATCACTTGGGACCGTGCTTCTCAAATTTGGCCCCTTTTACAGACATACTCTTGGGGAAGGGGTTTGCAAGTTTTCTGTAGTAACATTTTAAATGTTGCATTGACTTGCGTTCGTAACCTAAACAAGTTAAGACACTGCTCTTCCAGATCGCCTGGATGACCATATTGCATAACGGAGGGAACCCGTGATTGCAGCAGCTGTGCTGATACCTCGGCTCCCTGAGGCGCCAGCAACGGGCCTCACATGGTGCTTCCCACGTGGGGTCCTTACGACCCTTCACAGCATTGTTGAACATTTTCTATGAGATTTGTGAGTTGTCAAGGTTAAGAACATGAATTCAGAGCAGTGATTTCCAAGATAGGATGGAGTGGTATGGGGATAATGACTGGGGAGACACTTATAAGTTGAAAAATCACAGTCCAAATACCTGTTATTTTCATACTGCAAATTCCATCAAGTTAAACTCAGCAAAGTAACCTTGAGGCAATAGCAGGAAACCAATTATAGCTTCATCCTAGGGTGCTTGGAGTAATCTTGGTTGAGAAACACTGGCTCAGAGGTCCTGACATATGGAGAACAGTAAGAGACACGTGCCCAAGAGAAAGAACATCTTTGGGGTCATTGAGTGAATCCTAAGCCATACCCTGTCATGGTCTTTTGGAACCCAAAGGGCCAATAGAAAAGAAACCCAAGATGTCTATCAACCTTTTCTGTGGTCTGGGGCAAGTTGGTCTGCATTTAATACTGAGTCAAAAGAAGGAAAAGCTGTTTTTCCCAAAAAATCCACCCTCCCCCCTTTTTTTGTGTGAACACATTTCAGAATTTTAAGTAAACTGTTGCTGTGGCTGTGAGCTCCAGATCCATCCACCAGGAAGTGTGGTCCTCATTTGAAGTGCCATCCGGTTCTCAGGGGGAACGTCATCCTGGGGTCTGCCCTGTAATTACGGCAGAGCTCCAGTCGTTTTAGCCGCTTCAACAGCTCCCCACTCTCGTGCACTTCCGCTAGGTCCGAGCATCCGCCGATGCAGTCTTTACCGATAAAGACCCGAGGGACTGTTCTGGCTCCTGTGAACTGTTCCAAATAATTTTGAATCTTGCCAGTGTCACTGGTGGCTGTGATATCGACAAATTCCAAAAGCCCTTGTTTGAAGGGCAATTGGCTGAGGAGTTCTTGGGTCCTCCTGCAGTAGGTACAGGAGGGCTTGATGAACACAACCACCTTCCCGGGCTGGATCCTGCAGCTCACAAACTCTTCGGCCATGCTGACATGCCGCCTCCTGGGGAGGAATCCTCAATGGCAGGTATTGCTCTGAGTGTAAACCCCACGCACGTCTTATAAAGGGTAGAAGGTGGCCAGCTGACGTGAGTCAGTTGCTAAGAAACAAGGGCGAGGATAAGGGGGAAACTAAAAGCACAACACCTGGGAAACAAATAAGAGGGCCCAGCCTACAGGCCCTGAGCTGGACGTGATAACGCAGCTCTGCTGTGCGGGTGGCTGATCTTGCAGGTCGAGGCACATGCCTTTTCTTCTGATAGCTCTTCTGGCAGCTCCCCGTAAATCCAGAAATGCTCCTATCTCAAATCTTTTCCTTGCAGGTAGCCACATGGCTCCCGCCCTCCTCCTGCCGGTGTCTGCTGTGGGGACAGAGTCAATAGGAAAGGCAAAGCCAAGGTGGAGTCACGAGGAATTGTCTGCCATGTCAGGCACTGTACCGACCACCTGGCAACACTGAGCCATCTTGACTCGCTCCGGTTTAGCTCATTTGTCCTGCTCTACCCTCGCCTGTCATGTACGATGTTTTGTTTATTCTACACATCATGCTTTTCTATTTCACCTTTAAGATCTTTTAAGATTGATCTTTGGCTTTTAAAGGCACGTACCATTGACTCAGCAATTTCTAGGAATTCCTCTCACATATAACCTCACACAGGTATGCAGGTGATCCTCTTCCCCTGCAGCCTCTCTTGCGCACTTCCTGTCTCAATGGCACTTGCACCGAGACTCATTAGCTCTTGCTGCTGTTACTCTGTTGTGGCCGTGGGTCACGTCCCCCTCTAATAACCAGGGCAGCTGCCTGCTTCTTTGCCTAAGTAGCAGTGGACTGGAGACATTTGCACAGTAGTTAATTGTATCCCCTTTCAGGTTTCTGCTTTTGAACTCAGTTCCCTTACAGCATATCCTTACAACTCCTCTTCCCTTGTGAATATCACAAACGGTTACACTTTTTGCGTTGCGTTTTTTAGATATTTAGGTAATGAAGCATACAAGTCTGCACTGGGGGTACTCTACTGGACAGCACCCTGGAATCCCCTCAGAAGCTGTATAAAATACTGATGTCTGGTCACACCCCCAGAGATTCTGAGAACATTTGTCTGGGATGAGGTGTAGGCATTGGCATTTTGCATTTTAGATTTTAGTAATTTTAAAAAATTCTAGTATAATTAATATACAATGTCATATTAGTTTCAAGTGTAATATACAGTGACTCAACACTTGTATACATTTTTCAGCGCTCATCATAATTAGGATACTTCGTCCCCTTCACCTATTTCATCCATCCTTCACCCACCTCCCCTCTGGTAATCATCTGTTTGTTCTCTATAGTTGAGAGTCTGGTTTTTTGCTTGTCTTTCGTTTTCATTGTTCACTTAGTTTCTTAAATTCCATATTTGAGTGAAATCATATGGTATTGGTCTTTCTCTAACTTATTTAACTTAGCATTATACTCTCTAGATTCATCCATGTTGTTGCAAATGACAAGATTTCATTCTTTTTCATAGCTGAGTAATATTCCTCAGTGTGTGTGTGTGTGTGTGTGTGTGTGTGCGCGCGTGTGTGCACGCATGTGCATGTTCATGCCACATCTTCTTTATCCATTCATCTATTGATGGAAACTTGGATTACTTCCATAATTTGTTGCTTCAATAAACATAAGGATGCACGTCTCTTTTCAAATTAGTGTTTTGTATTCTTTGGGTAAATACCTAGTAGTGGAATTACTGGATCATGTGGTAATTCTGTTTTGAATTGAGGACCATACATACTGTTTTCCACAGTGGTTGCACCAGTTTGCATTTCCACCAACAGTGCACAAGGGTTCCTTTTTCTCCACACCCTCACCAATACTTGTTTCTTGTTTTTGATTATAGCCATTCTGACAGGTGTGAAGTGATATCTCATTGTGGTTTTGATTTGCATTTCTCTGCTGATGAGGGATGTTGAACATCTTTCCATGTGTCTGTTGGCCATCTCTGTATCTTTGGAGAAATGTCTGTTCATGTCTTCTTCTAATTTTCAGTTGAGTTATTTGGTGGTTTTTGGTGTTCAGTTGTATCAGCTCTTTATGTATTTTGCATACTAACCCTTTATCAGACGTGTCATTTGCAGATACCTTCTCCCATTCAGTAGGTTGTCTTTTACTGATTGTTTCATTTGCTGTGCAGAAGCTTTTTATTTTGATATGGTCCCAGTAGTTTATTTTTGCTTTTGTTTCCCTTGCCTCAAGAGACATATCTAGAAAAATGTTGCTACAGATGATGTCAGAGAAATTATTGCCAGTGTTCTCTTCTAGGATTTTTATGGTGTTGGGTCTCACATTTAGATATTTAATACATTTTGAGGTTATTTTATATGTATGATATAAGAAAGTGGTCCAGTTTCATTCTTTTTTTTTTAAATATAAAAAAATGTTTAATACTTGTTTATTTTTGAGAGAGCATGAACAGGGGGAGGGGCAGAAAGAGTGGGAGACACAGAATCTGAAGCAGGTTCCAGGCTCTGAGATGTCAGTGCAGAGCCTGACATGGGGCTTGAGTTCACAAACCATGAGATCATGAGCTGAGCTGAAGTCAGACACTTAACCAACTGAGCCACCCAGGCGCCCCCAGTCCAGTTTCATTCTTTGGGATGTAGCTAGCTAGTTTTCCCAACAGCATTATTGAAGAGGCTTTTTTCCCCACTATATATTCTTATCTCCTATGTCAAAGATTAATTGACCCTATAATCATGGGTTTATTTCTGGGCTCTCTATTCTGTTCCATTGATCTGTGTGTACCATACTGTTTTGATTACTACACCTTTGTATAGCATGTTTTAAAATCTGGGGTTGTGATACCTGCAGTTTTTTTTTTCTTTCTTTCAGATTGCTTTGGCTATTTGGGGTCTTTTCTGGTTCCATATAAATTTTAGGATTGTTTGTTCTAGTTTTATGAAAAATGTTATTAGTGTTTTGATAGGGACTGCATTAAATCTGTACCTTGTTTTGCACAGTATGAACCTTTTATCAATATTTGTTCTCCCAATCCATGAGTGTGGAATATCTTTGCATTTGTGTTCTCTCTGATTTCTTTCATCAGTGTTTTCTAGTGTTCAGAGTACAGGTCTTCGTTTCCTTGGTTATGTTTATTCCTAGATCTTTTATTCTTTTTGGTGCAGTTGTAAATTGCACCATGAAGACTGTTTTCTTCATCTCTCTCTCTACTACTTCATTGTTAGTGTATAGAAATGCAACAGATTTCTGTATATTGGTTTTATAAAACCTGTGACCTTACTGAATTCACTTATCCAGTCTAGCACTTTTTTGGTGGAGTATTTAGGTAAATGTCAGCACTTAAAAAAAAAAAAAAAGAGCCTGGGAGATTTCCCTGTGTGATCAAGTGCGAGGAACAGAAACACCATTGATTTTTCTGTATTGGTGATGATTCTGGTCATTTTAAATTCATCATAACCATGTAAAGGATTGCTTTGGGTTTATAAATAAATGATGGTGGCCTATATAAAAACATTTTGCCTCTGTATTTACAGTATTTGTGTTTCTTATTTGTTTTCATGTTACTTTGTTTTGGAAGGAAGTTCTGACAGTATGTTAACAGTGATGATAAAATACTTCATTTTTTTCCTATTTTTAATGACTGCATGGCTCATTTCTTCTTTGAAGTACAATATTGGCAATTTGGTTTTACATAGATACTCTAATAAGGGGAAGAAAGTACACCTTTATTATTCATTTTAGAATTTTTAAACTAGGAATAGGTATTGAATTTTAACAGGTCAATTTTTGGTATCTGTTAACGTGACACACAGTTTCAATTTAAGCTATTCTTAGATTATGTTTACTATTATTTTCTTTTAGATTTGAGCATAAATTCCAAGTAAGCTTTGTCTATAGTTTCTCTCTTTTCATTTTCTTTAGCCAGTGTTAGGACCAGCTTAGTACAATAAACTAGATAACCTATATCTTGGCCTATTTTGGGCATAATTTCTATATTATGAGTTGTTTGTTTCTAGAGAGTTTGAAAGTACGCACTAGTAAACCATCAGAGACTAGTGGCTGTGTGGGAGTGTCATTTTTAAAAAAGATGTTAGTCTAGCTAGGTATTGTATTTCTGCCAGTGTTAGAATTTTACACTTTTAATAGAAAATCCATTTATTTAGTTTTATCCAAACCGATTAAACACATGACACTCCCTTACAATTTTATTGTCTTTATGTTCTGTTTTTCCAACTTCATGCATTTGCTCTTTTTAAAAAAATAAATTTACCATAGTATCACATTGTCTCTTCACAGAAAATTTAGTAGAAATAGAAAACTTTATAAAATTATTATTAATCAGTAATAATTATTAATCATTAGAAATTAGGTACAAAACTAGGCCATGAAAAATCAGTTTCCCACTCCTCTGCAGGTGGTCAGTTTCCTCTCCTAAGCAGCAACTCCTGCCTGTTTCTTAAGGTTCCTTCTAAAAATATTTTGGTTTTTGGTTTAAAAAAAAAATCTCTAATTCCTTTCTTAAAAAAAAAAGTTTCTCTAGTCTTTTTTGGTTGTTTCTCAATATTATTAGCTGTGTGCTTAGTTTTTGTTTCTTAATAGCACTCAAAGCAATGTTTGTCTTATGTTTTTTTCATTGTCCATAGGTAACTTGTGTAGTGATTTTGTTACATTTTCTAAACTTCATTATTGTCATTTCAGAGCTTATCTCTTTCAAGTAGAATCTTACTGGGTTTTGTCATCTGTTGAACCAATCTTGAAGATTCTATAATGTATGTATAAATTTATCCTCTTTAATTTGTGGTTATTGCATTTGTCATATTTTCTATAAATGATTTATTTCTTGATTTTTATATTTCTTAGTTGTCTCTTTTCTGTTATACCTTCTGTTTTGGGGAATATTCTTTCCTTTTAACTTTTAAACACATTTTAAAGGTGAACAATCTTTTGAGTTTTCTTAGTGCCAAAAATAACGTTTCTATATTTATTTATTATCTTCAAAGCAAAAGCAGGAACTTTTCTTTCCTTCCATATAAGGAAACTCTGCTTCTCCCTGTTTTGGCATCCCCTCTTCTTATCTACTCCCATTACTTTTCCCTTTCACATTTTACATTTGTTCTAATTTTTCGGGGCTTCGGCCTGGTGCTCACAAGTATTTTGCTATTCTTGATTCAGTTAGTTAACAGCCTCTTAGGTCTCACTCTGAGCTGATGGACACTGAGGCTGGAGCCAGAGAGCTAAAGATGAAGGCAGTTCTGACCCTGCCTTCAAGGTCCCCTTTCTGGTTGATGAGGTAGCCTGCATGCAGACTAACAGTGGCAAAAGATGTGATGTGTCAGGTGTCTTGGAGGCACACAGGGAGGGGAGAGAGTGATGTTTGGTGAGTCAGCAAAGGTACCCTGGGAATGGAGTGTTACTTGCAAAGTAGAGTTTTTGCAAGATAGAAGATAAAACAAAAGGGCAAAAGCCTGAAGGTACCCAAGTTCCGTTGTCTCAAGTTCATCAAAGCCTAAAGGTACCTGAATGGCTGGAAATAAAACTGAACAAAGGGATGTTGGGCCAGATTGTGAAGCGCCTTGAATTCCTGGCCAACAAGTTCCAGTTTGTATTCTGTGGGCCGCCTCACGTAGGTTTTGAAGCAAGGGGTACCATGCTCACCTTTATTTTTAGAAAGATAACTGTGGCTCTCAGGTGAAGCATGGGCTGCAGGAAGTCAGTTCAGCGGCTGTGGCAGTTACCCAGGTAAGTGGTGACAGGAGCTTGAACAAGGTGGTAGCAGTGGTGATGGAAAAGAGAGAGTGAGGTGTTTCGAAGCAGTGTCTAAAAACTCTAGTGTATGACCCAGGTGAGGTCGGGAATTTGCAGATGACTGGGAGGGATGGGTTTGTTTGTTTTAGGGAAGGTGATGACCGTGGAAATATTGGCCAACGTATGGAGTGGGGTAATGGGTGCAGAGGGGCCACAGAGACTCATTTGGAGAGAGACAAGAGTTCATTTTAGGACTTGTTGAATTTAGGAGATCCTGAAGAGATGTCGGGAAACATACCTAGGAGCATTTGGAAACGTGGGTCAGAAAGTTATGTGTGTTGTGAGGGTTGGAGATAAGGGGGTGGCCACACTTGCTCTGAGGGTGTCAGAGTCATGAGACTAGACATACACCCGGAGGCAGAACACGTCGACAGAAAATAAGAGGGTTGGGATGGCCTCTGGGCAAAGACCAGTTCTTGACGTTCAGGAAATGGAGACGCACTGGGCACTGTACCACATGTCCACACAGGGCGGTGAGAGCTTTTTCACATGGCTTATTTTATCTTCTCAAAGCCCCGTGTATGGAAATTATTACTATTCTACTTTGTGGGCCAGAAAACGAAGACTCCAAGGCATTGTTACTAATCTAGTTAGTGGGATTGCAAACCAGATCAGAATGCCAAATCAATGCTAGAAGAAGAAAGAGCTGTGTGGAAGAGATGATTTCCTACAAGGGGCAGTGGCCAGCAGTGGCCGCCCACAGGTCCAGTAGGATAAGAAGCCAAGCCACTGGGTTCCCGGTTGGAAAACTGATGGTCGTGCCAGCCTGCCCAGCTGCCCCAGAGTTCCTAAGTCAGCTCACGCTGGAGTCTGGAGAAGCTGAAGGAATGCAGGTGGCTATTGACTGCAGCTTTTGGAGACGTTTCTGTGGGAGAGGATTGACAGGACACCTGGTCTGTGAGGTGGCATCACTGTGTTTGCAGACCACAGCTTCAAGTATCTTGATTTGCTCATCTTTTTTTCTTTGAGGTCTGTATCTTACATTGCCTTGTTTCTAGGCTTCTGCTACAAAAAAACAAAAAAACAAAAAGAAAGAGGAAAGAAAAAAAAGAAAAGAAAACTCTGCTGGATTCCTTTCACATAATCTACTTGTCTGCTTGTTTAACTTGTTTTCTTGGAGTTTTTTTTTTTCCTTCCCTTTTACACATTGCGTTTAGGTATTTCCAGGCTGTGTCTTAGTGACCCTCTTTGACTGCTAATTATGTGAGACCCTGGGAATTCCTCCTTGTTTCCTTTGAGGTCTTTCTATTCTGGAAGTGGTTTTCTTCTGTCATTCGAATCTTTTGTTCGGTTCAGCTTCATCCAGAACCCTAATTCATAGCCTGTGTCTGTCTTCCAGATAAGAATCTGTTCCTGCACTCTTTCACAACAGGAGAGCCCAGTGCTCAGAGCACGTGCTCTGGAACTAGGCCTGCCTGGGTTCAAATCATGGCTCTGCTGTCTACTAGCTAGCTGAGTGACCTTGGAAGTTACTTAGCTTTTTTGTGCCTTAGTTTCTGCACCTGTAGTTGGAGGCTATAATAATACCTATGACCAGGGATGTGCCGAGGACTAAATGCACTGCTGCATCAGGAGCATGCAGAGCACAGTGTCCGGTGCATGTCATGTGCGCTGCTGTTCCTAGCTGCTCTTGTTATTGCTGAGCACACAGTGTCCGGTGCATGTCATGTGCGCTGCTGTTCCTAGCTGCTCTTGTTATTGCTGCTGGTGTCTTGGAGGAAAATAGGAGAAATGAACTTTTCCTAGGTGTCATTTGGACCACACAAATAAGTGATACCTTTATAGACTATTGGAGTCTTACTTGAAAAACTAGAAATAGGTACATTCTGGGGGCCAGGTAGCATTCCCCCAAGTTTTTAAGTTATTCCGCACTGAATGACTTTGACTTTGGTCCAGATGTGGCATCTGGAGTTGCAGATGCCCACGGTGTGACCTCACCCTCCCCAGGGCAGTGTTTGATCGCTTTCCCATAAATACAGGCTATAAAATTTTTATTTCTACCTTACTGAATAGTTCTTTCAAAAAACTGTTAGTTAACTTTGCTTTACCCCATCTGCAAATAACAGATGCTGGCCAACCAGCACACAAATTAAGTGACTTGCCTAAAGTCCATGGTCTAGTTGGGATTTCAGCCCATGGTGTGTGACTCCAGTGGAATTGGAAGAGGAGAAAAGTTCAGTGGGATGCATATACATCAGACTGTCTGCAATGCTGTCTTAGCTCAGGCTGCTGTATCAAAATACAGCTTATAAATGACAAAAATTTATTTCTCCCAGGTCTGGTAGGCAGAAGTTGAGATAAGGTACCGGCTTGATCAGGTTCTGATGAATGCCCTCTTTTGGGTGACAGGTGACCTTTTTCTTGTTGTATCCTTCTATGGTGAGGGGGAGAGGGAGCCCTCTGAGGTTTCTTCCGTGAGGGTGTAATCGCGTTCATGAGAACTCCACTGTCATGACCTAATCACCTCCCAAGGCTCTGCCTCCTAATACCATTACATGTGGAGTTAGAATTTTAACTTGAATTTTGAGGTGGTCACAAACATTTAGTCCATAACAAGTACCAATCCCTAAAGGTATGGTTATGAGCCCTCCACAGTGATTTTTTTTTATAGTGAAGTTGTGCTATTTTTATAAGCAGAAGAAAAATAGAACTCCTTGAACAAACAAAAGGGTAATATCTTAAGTGTTTGCATGACAGAAATAATAAGGTGAAGTCATGTCAACTAATCTCTTGTTTTTAAGGAAAGTGAGCAGACTTATGAATAAGGGAGACAGTATTTTAAGGTCATTGATGGGGCGCCTGTGTGGCTCAGTCAGTTGAGTGTCGACTTTGGCTCAGGTCATGATCTCACAGCTCATGAGTTCAAGCCCTACATCAGGCTCTGTGCTAACAGCTCAGAGCCTGGAGGCTACTTTGGATTCTGTGTCTCCCTCTCACTCTGTCCCTCCCCTGCTTGTGCTTTCTCTCTCCCTCTCCCTCCCTCTCTCCCTCTCTCTCTCTTTCTCTCAAAAATAAATAAACAAACAAAAAAAAAGAAATCATTGACAGAATTTCCAGAGTCTAAACTCTCAACATGTTTATTAACTATAAAGGAAAAAAAGAGAAAGCACCTTAACCAAGTGAATCACCAGTGATAAGACATAGTGGCATAATGAACCCTGATGTATGATCCACTGTATGTATAACCTTAGGGGAATGGGTTAACTAGGTGATGAGGATTAAGGAGTGCACTTGTCATGATGAGCACAGGTCAAGTGTTGAATTACTATATTGTACTATATTACTATATTGTACACCTGAAACTAATATAACACCGTATGTTAACTAACTGGAATTAAAATGAAAACTGAAAAAATGCATAACCTCAGTGTAATCATGAGAAAACATTAGGCAAACCCAAATCCAGGGACAGTCACCAAAATAACTGATTAATACTCTTAAAAAGTGTCAAGGACACAAATGGCGAGGAAAGATCGGAGTTCTGTCACAGGCTGCCGGAGACTGAGAAATGGCTACATACAGTAGGGATTCTAGATAAGACAGAAGAAGGACATTGGTAGAGAAAAACTTGTGCAACTTGAAAAAGATTTTTGGTTTCATTAATAGTATTGTACCAGTGTTAATGTCCAGGTTCTGTTCGATGTACTAGGCTTATGTAAGATGTTAACATTAGAGGAAGCTGTTATTTTGCAACTTTTCTAAAGTCTAAAATTAGCTGAAACTAAAAAATTTGTTAAAAAAAGAAAATTTTGAGAGGATTCATTACCAAAATTTTCTGTTTTCTCCCTGCCTCGTTTTCTTTTCAATAAAAAGCCATCATGGTTAGAGAAACAACTTGGTCCTGGGTAGACACTGGCTTAAGAATAGGAAGCAAGCTTGAAGGTCAGTCCCCCTCTCTGAGTGGGTCAGTGATAATGGTGACTTGCCACAGTGTTGCCTCTGGGTTCATTTTTGGATATGTTAAATTTCCCAGACCTTTCTAAAGCTGTGTTGAAGGGAGATTTTTCTGCAAATTTTATGAGGCCAAGCAGGCAGAAGATTAGTCCTTGCAAGATATTGCACTTAAGGAAAAACAGAATCCAAACCAGAACTTACACAGAGTCATGGGTCCAAAGATATCAGTTAGTACCCTGGCATCCTCCTATGATATTGCTTCACTGCTGCCGAGGCCAAAATGGGCCTGAAAATCGGTGCACATCCACGCAGAGATGACCAAACCCAAGCAGTCCTCTGGAAGCATATGTAGATGAAAGTCTCTCCTAGGTCATTAGGAAGCAGCCAAGTTTGAAAGCCTTGTAAACAGAAAAATCCTAAAAGTTAGAGGCTTATAACATGTTCAAATGAAGAACGTTGCAAAGAGGCAGCAGACTGGGAGTCTGCATGGGGTCTAGGAGGGGTTGGACTCTGACCCGGTACAGACTGCTCTGTCCGCAGGATGGAAGGCACCCCACCGGCCTGGGACCCACATTTTGGTTGCTGCAAACTTGAGCTTGCTATATATGCAGGTTGAATATCAGGTTTGTGCCTGATGAGGTAGAGCCTGATGAGGGATTCTGTTTCCCAGATGCCCTGCTGTAAGCAGAGGACAGCTCTGCATAAGTGACGGGAACAGCGAGGCTCCTGGAAGGCTGCACCGCCTCTAAAAATGAGGAAAGAAATCTCGTGTGTCTCTGTTGAGTTTGGTTGGTATTAAACCAATTCTGGCCCACCCACTTAAGAATTTAATAATCTCAGGGCGCCTGGGTGGTTCAGTCGGTTAAGCGTCCGGCTTCGGCTCAGGTCAGATCTCACGGTTCGTGGGTTCGCGCCCCACGTCGGGCTCTGTGCTGACAGCTAGCTCAGAGCCTGGAGCTTGTTTCAGATTCTGTGTCTCCTTCTCTCTCTGACCCTCCCCTGCTCCAGCTGTCTCTGTCTCTCAAAAATAAATAAAAAGCATTAAAAAAAAAAAGAATTTAATAATCTCACCGAACTAAAAAAGAAAAGAAAAACATTGTATCTCTGTACTTCAGAGCTGAGGACTAGACTGTTTTCAGTCAGCAGATATTTTGTGAGCACCAGTTACATGCCAGGCCCCGTGTTAGGCCCTGAGAATAGAGCAATGATCAAAAGAGTCATGGTCCCTGCCCCCATGCGGCTCTGTCCCTCCGAGTGCCAGCCAGCCTGCCAGCCCACTCACTCAAAGTTGCCACTTCCAAAATGGCTTGATTTACACCAAGATAAAAGTTTGCCCATACATAATCCTAGAATTTAAAAACCTCTCTATGCATATTTTGTTATTTTAATTTCTTTTCAACAGTGCTTAAAAGGTGTTTTCATGTGTACTTCATATGTTTATATACATAATTTTGCAGTTGTATTTGGTGCCTTTAATCCTAAAACCTGCCCCCTTCCTGACCATTCCCCTCAGGCTCTGATGTTGAAGACACTTTGGGAAGGCTTAGTGGCCTTGCTCAGTGCTTCTGGCAATCAGAAATATGTTTACCAAGGCAGAGTGAGCTCGGAGAGGGGCAGTGTGGCCAGCTGGCAGTGTCCAGAGGGAGCCACCTCTTCTCTGCCACATAGACATTTCTCTCTTTCTGAATTTAATCTCTTGGGTCAGTTTCCAAGTTGAACCTCAAAGCAATGGACCAACTAGAGTGGTGCTAACTAACTTGGTTCCACAGACTGTTAACAATCTCTTCCTTGGCCCTCCTTCCAGAGGTTCTGGGCTTTCCTACTAAGTAGAGATTTGTCCTCACACCTTGAGGTGGTAAAATACTAATGGTGATGAATTTTTAGTTATCATATTTGAAAAGTACAGTGGATAAATGATGAACAGCATATCAGATAGAGAAATCAAGGTTAAGCTATTGGTTGACAATTAATTTGGAAGTGGAGTATATATATGGTTGGTAATTTTTTCAAAGTACTTTTGCAGAACAAAGTCTACATTCATCAGCAGAGCATTGCACCCTCTGATTCTGCTCCCTCTCCAGCCACAAATCTTCCAACCCATCCCTGCATAGCTCCTCTTTCTTATGCCTGGTTGGCTGTGTACTTCTGCATTATGAGGTTTTCCCTGCCTTCAACTCCCAGGTCCTCCAGGCCCCCTGCCCCCCGCCCATGAAGCCACCTTTGGTCTTCCTCTGGTATTGTTAATCTGTTTTGATTTCCTGGTGTTCCAGGTCCGTTGTAGCCCATCTGTTATGGGACACATCGCCCCCCATTCTGTGATGCTTCTGTTGACATGTCTTCCTCCTGTCCTGGGTTATCAATCAGCTCCATGAGGTGTCAGGCACTTGTGCACTCATCCACATGTTCTCTGGGTATCCAGCATCATGATTGAGTGCTTGTGCCATTCTAGCTACCGTTTAATTGTCACAATAACCCTGTGTGTACCACAGACTGGCTCATTACCCAGCTTTCCTTGCTCTTCTGTGCCTTCAAGGCCCAGATCATCCAGTCCCTACCACCCCCTCTCACCCCCATGAAGCAGACTTTGGTCTTCCTCTGGCACTATCATGAGAGAGAGGTTTTGTTATCCTTTTTAATTTTTTTTAACATGAGGAAACTGAGGCACAAAAAGATTAAAAACTTTGCCCAAAGCTAGAAAGTGGTGGAGTTGGGATTTGAACCCAGGTGGTGAGTTGGGAGTCAGGGCTTCTAACCATTACTTGATATGCTCCAAGCCACATTCTTTGCTGCATGCTATACTGGCATCATCGCAGCTAGCGTTTATCAGATACCGGCGAGGGCAAGAATACTGTTATATGTTTATTATCTTACTTAATCCTCACAGAAACCCCAAGATTCAGAGGGCTTAGGGCTGAGAGACTTGTAGTAGGCAGTGCTGCCCTGTGTGCCTGGTAAGTGTTTTCAACTATATGAACAATGGACGAATAACAGTAGGGACAGAATTTGGGCGGAGAGCTAATGTGTATACACATTACACCTATGCAGCTCAGACTCCTACCAGGATACTGTCATTACCCAGAAAGTCATGTCCTGTCCCTTCCTAGTCACTGCCCACCCCTACTTCCCAGAGGAGTGTCTACTATTTTTGTATTGCATATGTAGATCCTTTTTTGTTGTCGTTCCAAAAGAGTTTAAGGTGATTCATTCAGATCCATAAAATTCAGCAAGAAAACATAAGTGAAAAATAGGTGGAAAAAAAGAAACTAAGGAATATTAATTGGAGCCAGGAGAGTATCTGTGATATGCCAGGCACTTTTATAAGAAATATATTACTTACTCCTCACAAGAGGTATGCATAATTATTTCATTTTATAGATGGAGATGCTGCAAGCTTGTGTAGCTAATAAGTAATAGGGACTCTGACTCCGAAGTCCATGTTCTCCACTGTAGCTCAAAAAAAGCAAGACAACAGGTAAAATAAAAGCTTCTCTTAAAAGTAAACATGATCTCCAATATGTGCTCAAGTATTTGTAAGACTGTGTTACCTCTTCATGTTGGTGGGTGGTGAAGGTGGGGTCATTAAAACAGTCTTGCAGTATTTGCAAGAGCCTTTAGGTCAGGGTTAGCTCTGAGTTATCCTGTATGGCCCTAGAGATGGGATCCCATGTCCTCAGTAGGAGAAAAAGGCAGCTTTTCCAGAATTGGTGATAAAAATGGGAAGTCTTGGGCCACCTGGCTGGCTCAGTCGGTAGAATGCTCACGGTTCTGTGAATTCAAGTCCTGTATTGGACTCTGGTGGCAAGGAGCCTGTTTGGGATTCTCTCTCCCTTTCTTCTCCTCCCCTACTTGCACTATCAATGTCTCTCGAAAAAAAAAAAAAAAGAATATATGACTTTTGATCTTGGGGTTGTGAGTTCAAGCCCCACACTGGGTGTAGAGCCTACTAAAAAAGTGCTTGGGGTGCCCAGGTGGTGCAGTCGGTTAAGCATCCCACCCTTGATCTCGTCTTAGTTATGATCTCACAGTTCAGGAGTTCGAGCCCTGCATTGGGCTCTGCGCTAATGAGGAGGAGCCTGCTTGGGATTGTGTCTCTCCTTCTCTCTGCCATACACCACTTTCTCTCCCCCACCTTCTTGCTCTCTCTCTCAAATAAACATTAAAAAGTTTTAAAAAAGGGAAGTCTTAAAATGCTCCATTGATTATTAAATAGAGCCATAACAGCACCAGCAAAGAAGCAAGCCTCTCACACATGGAAGAGTCTTGGTTAGAGCTTTCAACTTTGACTTTAATAGGGCTCATTTGTTGTGTTACAAAAGAGTAAAGGTAATTTTGGTAAAAGAATTCTAAATATCTAATGGGGGCCTAAGAAATCTTTATATCTGCTAACTTCTGCATTCTGTCTTGAATCTCCTTTATAATCACAGATTGGAATTGGAGGTAAAGGGTAAGGGAGATTTGAAGATTCCTTTGAAGGTTTCTCACTTGAATTGCCAGAAAAAGGATTGGGCCTTTTGTGGTAGAAAGGTTGTCACAGGGCTGCTAAATAAAGTTAGAGAAAGACTTTGAAAAAGAGAAGAAAATGGGGGTGTTAAGTTGATACCAACTTGGCAATATAAAATAGGAGAATTTCCCCTTCTGGGCTGTTCTGTAATTTTCATTTGATTCTTTTTTTTTTTTTTTAAATAATTTCTATTTCTTTGATGAGATTTTCTAGTTTTTAAATTTGTTTCAAAAGAATTTTAATTGGTTGTTGAAGCATTTTTATGACAGCTGCTTAAAAATCCTTTGTAAGCTAATTCCAACATCAGATTCATCTTGATATTGGTGTCAGCTGGTTATCTTTTCTTATTCAAGTTGTGATTTTCCTGGTTCTTGGTACAATGGTTGATGTTTCAGTTCTCTTCAGGACGTTTTGTCTGTTAGGAGACTCTGGGTCCCATTTAATCTTTTCTTTTCCAGGCAGTCACCCTATATAGGTTTAGCACCCGAGTTGAGATCTCCTTTTGTGGGCTGTGGTTCTCCTGACCGTTTCTTTGTAGAGCCTTTGTTTTTACTGTCTGGTTTATCGGACACAGGGTGGCTCACACCGGGCCTCGCTGGTGCTGTCCATGGAGGGAAGGAGTCTCCTCAGGCCTGTAGCTGGAGGTTGGGGGTCTCCATCCCGCTGGGTGAAGCGTACTTCCTGGGGCCTTGCAGGGAGGGAGAGCGGTCCCCCAACGGCTTTGTCAGTGGGCTCCTGACCCATCTCTGTTGGTGCTGCCCGCTGGCCCGGTATCACCAGCAGAACCCCCATGCTGCGATGGGGAGGGATGCGGCCAGCTGGGCTGCCTTCTGTTGGTAGGTTGGGGTGTGGGAAACATTGGATCTTGGCCACCTTCTTCCATTGGATGGGGTTGGGGCCGGGCAACTGTCATAAAGTGCTCTCCTGCTGTGTTGTTCCTCCGGTCCTGGGGTCACTAACCTGTTTGTCTTCCTCTTTCCACCTTTCAGACTTCCCCTTTGGTTGCCTCTTGTGTTATTTCCAGTGTCTGTAGCTGTACTCAGCAAGGAGGTTGGGGGAGAAGCCATTTATTCCACGTTGCCTTAACTGGGACGGCGTTCTATTCAGCCATTTGTTGTTTGGATTATTCAGTTGTTTTAAGTGAGTCCTGCAGACATCATGACGGAGGGGGTGGCTTCCAACAGTCTGGAGACCTGAAAGGCTTCCTTACTGTACAGACCCGCGGGCCCGGGACTAGTTGGCTGCCCAGCACTCATGGTGCCTCAGCTGCCTTCTGCTTGCTTGGCTGCTGCTGTCCGCTCTTCATGTCTGTTCCAAAGGCAGGCATTTCTTATTGTTGTCGTTCTTATGCCCCCTGAATAATGCAGTAGTTTGTCACGTTTCTAGCATGATTAAAACAGATAAACTACTGCCTTTGTAGAGCCTTTTCTTAGCCTATCATTTTGGTCAATTTTCTCTCTTTTGGCAAAGGTTTTGTATTACATTCAGCCATGTGAATTGTATCTAATTGTGAATTAACTATAAGATATTTAATTTTTATGTGAATATTTTATGTTTCAGAGCTGCAAAACAATAGCCAATTTTTTTTATAAATTAGTGTGAAAAAAATTCTTGACATTTTCCACTTGTGCATGAGGAATTTGAGGTCATCTCTGTTCTTCCACAGGCAGTGTGCCTTAAAAAAAATTCAGAGTGGGAAATCCTTTATGTTAGAAGCCACGGGTCCCTTTGTATAGCTTACCATAATAGTTTTGCACAAATAATTTCAGGTTAAAATTGCATACTATTTATTCCTACCCATTTCCTTTATTGGCTGTGACACACAGGAATTACGCCCATGGCTGGACTAACCTTTCTGACCTTTTGTTACTTGGCTATAAATTGACTTGGGTCTTTTGCAAAAACACTGTCAGGGGGGAAAAATCTTTTTGTTAGAACCCAGCCAATTCCTGCTTCAGTGCAGAACAGTTTGTTCTCCTGAAGAAACGAGCCAGTTCAGTGAACAGAAAAACAGAGCCATAAACTGGCATCGCCAAAAACTGCAAAAGCAATTGCCCACGATCATTCCACAGAGCAGGGAACTTTATAAAAGTGCGACACTCTGGGGAGAAAGATACAATTTTGCGTTCCACGAGCTCTAGGTAAATGTAACAGACTTTTTAGAGACGTAACCACATTGAAAGGGCCTTCTTTTTCTGAGCTCTGGCAGTTGCCAGCATGGGAGCATTTTAGATGGGAATGTCGGAGTCTCCCTTTGCCTGCTCCCTGAGTTGCAGGCTGCCCTTGGAGCACACATGCCCTGCATTTGAGTTGATCTTCCCACTAGGTCTGGGTCGGAAGCTTCTGTTCAACAGCCCAAACATTTCCTGAGTGACGGCTCTGTGCGACACATGGAGTCCCAGGTCCATTCCCCAAAACTAGACATTTATGGTGGGCTAGTGAATTCCATGAAAATGTGCGAACTACAGCCTGGCAGCTGCAGGGACAGAAAAATGTACAAGACCTGGAGTCATTACCTGGCCCGCTTCACCTCATTTGAGTGGTGTTTGCAGGCTGTCTGGGAGTTTGCCCCGCAGAGGAGAGAAGGGTGTCTTGATCAGTGAGAGGGGCGCGGGGAGGTTGAAGCGTGGTGAGGCGGCGTGGGTGTCTGCGCACCGTGAGTAGAACTGCTTGGGTGCACAGTATGAGTGGGGGAAGGAGTGGTGGTCTCTGCAGCTGAAGAGGGACAGGGACCAGAGGGCATGGGTCCCTGACATGTGAAGCACTCTGGGGACTGTGTCAGGGCTCGAAGTGAGACTGGCCTGGGAACTGGAGTGGGAAGATGTGGGTCCACAAGGCAGCGTGAGCTCAGGAAGAGCAGGTTGGACCAGATTGATCTGGATCTGGACTTCAGGCTGAGTGGGGGACGCTGTCCTGTGGGGCATCAGTGACAGTGCCAAGTGCCGTGTTTTGGAAACACGGTTGTGATGCGGGAGCCCATATGCGGAGATGTGTGTGCAGGCAGCATTCGTCACTGAAGTCCCCACAGCAGTCTGCACGCAAGAGGAGAGGGACAGTGCTTAGAAACCTCACAGAGGGGCCACCTCTGTGACCTGGGAGGGCAGGGAGTGAGGAAGGAGGCAGAAACCCTGAGACTTCTCCTTAACTCTTGACATGCCTGGCAAGGATCCCATCACATATGCTGCCTCATCTCATTTTCCTAGTGAGCCTTGCACCATAGGCATGGATAGCATCCCACTTTATAAGAGAGAAAACTGAGGTTTGAGAGGTCAGATACTTCACCCAAGACCTGCACATCTGTTGCTAAGTCAGGGTTGGAACTCCGGTTTATCTGACTCCGACCGTAATGGCATGTCACCTTTGCTCTAACTGAGTCCCCCACCCCCACGGTGCTAGCCAAGTCTCACAATGCCTGCATCCTCTCTGGAAGAGCTGTGCCTCCAAGTAATAGCTCTGCTCAGACTTAGTCAGACTTTAATATTAATGATAATACAATTCATATTTAGAAAGCCTATTTTTCTTTTTCTCCTTAACCTGTCAGCCCATGAAAATATCAAATACATGATTTTATTTCTGAAAACCTCACCATTTGGGAGAATTGATATGGTAGAAAGTATTGGCAAAAAGTATAAATGATTCAATATTCTATAAGAAATGTAATTTTACAATGTTCAAGTGAGAGTGTATATATAACAACTCATATTAGAGTAATAAGCTGTGGCTTTCAGTGATTAGAGAAACTTTTTGGACTAACATGAAGTTAATATGGTAATTTTTAGTAAATGAATGCTTTTAAAGGTTGCAGAAAACATTTTTCAGGTAGGTTTACTATAGCTGATGGAGAGGTTTACTCAGTAAAAACCATCTTCAATCAAGTCCCAGGACGAATGAATGATTCTGTCTATGAAATATTGATTCTGTGGTCACGAAGTCCTAGATCCCAGGGTTAGGACCTAAGAGGCAGATGGGAAAGAACTAAAAACAAACAGCCTACTCTGTATCAAAAATATAGTCTTGGTTAATGGATCAGCCCCTATTTAGTTACCAAAGGGAAATACTTGCCCATTTGTGACTGGAGCCTTGAGGTTCTAGCATCAAAGGCTGTAATTATGGAATGTTGCAAGCTATCTCTCTAGCATCTCGTTTCGCCCTTTTTTTTTTTATTATTGCTTTTCAAAGTGGAACCAAAAAGAATGTTTTTGTGATAGAAAAATGCTCAAAATGTGGGAGAAGTATCTAAATCTTAAGCTAAGTCAGTAATTGTGATTTTTGTGGTATCACGAGCAAAAGAAAATTGGCTGGATTAGTATCTAATGTGACTGAGCCGTGGAACTGGAGCCTGCTCCCTCGCCAAAACAGAGCTTATATATAGCCCAGGAAGAGCCAGCCCCCTGTCCTCGGTGGCTGTGGAGCAGAGCGCAGCGGGAGAAGCACTTCTGTAAGCGGGTGTGCTCATTAGCAGGGCCGTGAGCTCGCAGCGCGGGGCTCGGCCGCCCGGGTTCTGTGTCTGCCTCACCTGTAGCTCTCGCCTGCCACCTCCCAGGGGTCTGGGGTCCGGGGCCTGTGCCTGGCACAGAAGGAAATGCTGGAGATGCAGATCCCAAAACACAGCCCCTGACAGCCTGGTCTGGTGGAGCAGACCGGGGAGCAAGAGGCTGCGGGCGCTGGGCCGAGAGGGGAAGCACCAAGGCACCCGCCAGCCATGCCTGTGGCCTCTGCTCAGGCGGGGCCGCCCTCAGGCAGGAGCAAAGCCAGATCGCTTGCCTCCCTGCACCTCACTTCCCTCTGCCACAAAAAGACTATAAAACCCGCACCGTCCGCAGGTATTACAGGAGGCCTTGAAAATCCAACTCGGTAGCCTTATCCATGCGGTGCGCCTTCCTCAGAACTGCACAACGTGGGCTTTCGCGAATGTTGCTTTCTCTGCCCCTTTCCTTCCCTAAGATCCCCCAGACTAGTTCCACTCTGTTTTCTCTTTACTGAGAAACGTGGCCCGGTCCCCCTTGGTGAACTGTCAGTATCTCCATCTTGAACCTCAGAACTCTCTCCTCTTCACCGCCCCCCCCACCCCCCACCCCTTGCCTACCAGTCTCCCCACAGAGAGTCTCCCGATTGCTTTCACCGTGGCTGGGCAGCGACCCCCCAGGGGTGGGGGAGGACAGGGGGGAGACCTTGCGGTCCTGGCCATATCACACATCAGCATTTCTTCTCATCCAGGTCCCCCCCAAATCCCCTTTGGGGAGGTCTTCCTCTCTTGCTTCAGGTTACTGAGAGAAGAGAGTGAGGATTTGCTTACATCTGGATCCTTTCTCTCCTCTGGCAGATGTTCTCCCAGCCAGTGTCCTGCTGGGCATTCTTCAAAGGCACCCCGCTGTGGGGCCACATCTGACTCCATTTGTCCATACCTGGGGGAGTGGATGAGCCAACACTGGGGAGATCTCCCTTTCCTGTGTGGTTCATGGCTTCCCTCCCTACTCTGCAGCCCTCTCGCCCTGATGGGCCCTTCATCTAAGGCCTTGGTTCTCAGCAGGGCACAATTGGCAGTGTCTGGAGACCTTGTTGATTGTCACAACAAGGGGGTGGGTGGGAGGTGCGTAGGCACCTAATGGGTAAAGGTCAGGGACATTGCTAAATATCCTGTGGTACACAGGACAGCCCCCCCACACCCCAACAAAGAATTACCTAGTCTAAAATGTCAATACCAGGTTTGAGAAACCCTCATCTGAGGGATTTTCCACACACATTTCTTTCCTTGTACTTGTCGGCCTCTGTGTCTGTGCCTGGGGGCTTGTGTTAACCTCAGAGGTTCCTGCTCCCCAGTAGATCGCCGGCCTTCCCTCTCTGAAGTTTTTCTTCATCTGCACCCCAGTCAGAGTTGGTCCTCACCCTCAGGCTCCCAGACTCCGTGTGTCCATTCATGGCAACACTTAGACCCTTTGCCTTCTGATAGTCCCCTTCAACGTAGCTCATTCTTTCTCTGTTGAGAGCAGAGTAAGAGCTTGGTTGTAATGAGGATGACCATCCAAACCCCGGTTTCTGGAGTAATAATATTCCAAGGCCCTGAATCTTTTTCATTAGGAAAGCCCGTGATACAGCATGGAATGAATGCTGGATTTGGCATTAGGAGATCCAGTCTGATCCCTAACTAGAACATTCCAGCACCGTGACCGTAGAAGTAACTTCCCTGAGCTTCAGCTGCCACACAGGTCAGGTGGAGATAACGTCCATTTCCTGGGTTTGTTTGAGGCTGTGAGGAGATGTTACCACAGAGCCTGGTACACAGTAGTCAAATGTGGGTTGGACCTGAAAAATGAATCCGATGTGACCCTGAAAACAGAATTATTTTCAAGTGCCTTGAGAGCAGCAACCTTGATTCCAGGCAGCACCTCACCGTTATACCCACGAGAAGGAGTAGGAGCCCTACTGGCATCAGACTGCTAGCATGTTCTGTTCGTTGTACAAGTACCAGAGGGTTGAAATTTTCACCTGTTCCCATTGAGTCACTGGCTTCTAACTCCCCACTGTTTTACAAGGAGAGATTTCTCTGGGGCCCTGGAACCCTACATACCCTGAAGGTTGAGTGGTCACCCCGACCGGAGGTGAGGAGAAGTCAGCTGCTTTGTAAGGAGGCTGCTGAGGCAGGAGAGGGACACTGCATTCATTCACTCCCACGACTTTCTGGTACATGAAGACTAGCACAGAGGAAGCAGTCTTATGTTTTGTTCAGACATTAGGTTACATTTGCCTTTTTCCACACTGCTAAGTGTTTAGTGACAAGCGATCTCCCGTGCAAAGGCAATTTTCAGGTACTCCTCGTGCTAGGGTCATGAAAACCATCTCGATATCCAAACAGTGGAAATACCATCTAGCATTCGCCCAGAGGATTTCAAACTTACTTCTTTTATATATGGCCTTATCTCTGGAACAGAGAAGTCTGTGCATATCAAAGAAAGAACTGATCGCACCCTTGGCAATAGCCATAAAACATCCTAAGAATGTCATCACCCGTGCATTTCTATCAGTGGCCCAATAATTGAGAAATATTACATAAGCAGGTCATGCGCAGGGGCAGGGGCTGGATGGCATACGGCCCGCTGGGCGTCGGCAGCGGTGGGGCTCGCACAGCTCACAGCAGCTTACGATTGCTCATCACGCCGCCTGCCGCCTTCGGTTTTCTCCAAATCCTGGGGCACCTAACTCTACGCCCTGGACTTAGCTCTTCACTTTTATATACTCTCTTGTTCTCTTTGCTCTTCCGGGATGTTTGTGTCTGTTTTCTTGCCAACCGGATGTGGTGTGGGTTAAGAGCATAGCTTTGGGATCCGGAAGACCTGGATTTGAATCCCGGCTCTTGCTGTTGCCTGTGTCACCTGAGTGAAGTTACTTAGCTATTTAACTTTGGTTTTTCAACTTGAAAAATCGATTGATGATACTTAGCTCATAGGATTGTTGTGAGGTTTAAATTAAATGAGGAACTAAATGTGAAGCAGTTGGCACAGTGCCTGACATAGAGTAAATTTTTTCGGTCAGCGTTGGTGGTGTGTGTGTGGGGGGGTTCACCTTAAGGACAGAGACACTGTGACTGTGAATTCTCCCATTTCTACTGTATTTCTTAGCACAGAGCTGACCATCTCATAGCACTCAAATATTTTTTATTTGAAATAAGTGACAGGGACACACATCTACATACAAACACACGCTTAAGAGGATAATCTGATAATGGTGATAACTTTTTTTAAAAACCCTCTAGGGTCATGTTTTAAAAGCGTTTAACTCATTTTTAGAAATTTGATACATAAGAAGGAATCTAAGGTAAGTCAGTCCCTCCTCTTTGCAGTAATTTAGCTCATTTGAAGGGAAGGCGTCTAGACCATTTCATCTCAGCCCTTTGCTGAAATGACTTCACCTGGTTATGAGTTACTGCTCTGTGATATGTCTTCTCGGGGGTCAGTGTAAAGAGTGGCTGTTTGCTTTGCCAAATTTAGCCTCCTTCCTCACCATTACCCATTTCCCCTTACATAGACATATTTCTATGGGACATGTTTCTTCTTGAGTTTACCTCCAAGACACTCCGCATAAGAGTGAATGTCCATCTACATTCAGTAGTGAAGTGTCACTCAAAATGCATTTCCAGTTTCCCCTTGAGACCTAGGATCTCCAAGATGAATACAATACCAGGTGAGATGTGGAGGACATTATAACTGTCCCCGTCCCCCCATATCTTCTACCTCCTCACTCCCTTCCCCAGCAAACAGATAGTATTTGTTTTTGTCTTCCAGTAGAGACGGACCTGTCCCACCCTCAGCTTCAGGGGTGGGTCTTGACCGTGTAAACCCAGTCAGGTAACCCCTCGTATGTTGCCACAGTTATTCACCCACTGGGAGTCAGTGCCAAGGTTCAGTGCTAAGCATGTGACCCAGTTCAGGCCATCAGAATGTTTGCTGAGGACTTGGGAAGAAGGTTCCTGAGTGTCTTGAGAGGCCTTCCCAAAACCAGTCTGTGTCCTTCTGGATGGCGTGGGACACGAAGCCTGGGACTGCTGTAGCCATCTTGCCTTGATTAGGGAACGTACTCCTAGAATGCAGCTAACAGAGTCAAGAGAAGGAAAGCAGGCCTTGCTTTCATTGTAGAGCACTGGAATCAAACCCAACCTGAGGCTTTTCCATCACGTGTGTCAGTAAACCTGCTTTATGATGTAGGTCATTTGAGTTGGATTTCATTACTTATACCTTAGAACCCAAATGGTACTTGGTAGATAAATTTCTTGCTATTTTATATAAATTAGTGATTCTAATCTATGGACCAAGACTCTACTTTGGAGGAGGAGGGATGAAGAGTGCTCCACTTTGGCACAGCGTGAATTGCTTATGCATTTCTGCAAATTAAGGAATTTTTTTGCCCATCTATCAATATTTTCATATTTATCTGAAGATTTTGATTAATGAAATACAGATTTAGGTAAAAGTACGGAATGTATAGGTTTCTGTCATGTGTTTTCACATTGAATAGATGTTAAAAGCATCATGTAAACTTACGTAAAAATGTTTTTTGGTAGAGAAGGCATTGCTTAGGAAAGTACTTCCTTTTTCCCTCTCTCACTCCACCCTTCCCTGCCTTTCTCTAATTCTTTCTCCGAATCTATTATCATCCTTTATCTCCTATTTAGTCTTGTTATCTCAACCTTTGTTAAAAATAGTTGGGATAAAATTCTATTTAATTGAGATGTCTACATTAAGATTCAGCTCGGCTTTTCAGACCCTGCATCTGTGAGCTGTACACACATGCGAACAAATACTGGGTATTTGAGTGCTTTAGTAACAAGGGAACCAAACTGAAGTTCAATCTCATGCAACGAACTGGGTGTTGGATGGGAGTAATTATGCCCCTTTTTATTCCTAGTAAAACAGGACACTGCCGTGAACTCCTGTCACTGGTGTGTTTACTAGACTCCCGTTGCGTACACATCCTCACTGCTGAGGCTGCATGGTCCCGCGCAGACCCTTTGCCTCAGGTCTTGTTCTTTGGAAAGACTATATACCAGATACTATATGAACCAGAGCTATTTTTAGAGAGGAATATATCAGTGGATTATTCTGGAACCTCTTAGAATTACTCTATCAGAAGACCACTCTGGAACCTGGCATTTTATAAATGTCAATCACTGCTGTTATGAAATATGCTTTTTGCTATTTTTCAGATGCTCTTTTCTTTACTTCTTCTATTCTGCCAGATTCTTGACCAGTAATTCTTAGCTTTTTTTTTTTGAGCAATTTACAATGGTTTTTTGTCATAGAACCAAAATTTTGACACCCCTTCCAGCCATGCACACACATGGAGACACACACACACAGAAATTTTTGCAAGTAGAGCATTGCAGTAATTCATAACTGTAACTCTCTCATGGAAAAGAGGCTGCCGTTGGCCCTGCATAAGTGTAAGCGAGCTCCCGAACCCCATTCGTTTCTTTACTAGTAAATAAAGTAAAACTGAATGCAAGGGAGAGAGACTTATCATAAGGACAACCTCGAATTATCTCCTGAATTGTTCAAAACAAAACAAAACTTACCGAGTCTGGTATGACATGTCAGCAGTGACATAGGCTTGCTGAGCTCCCCAGTTTTTGCCTGGCCCTGTGTGTACTGCTTCTAGAAGGCCAGGCTGAGACCGCCAGCTGGCTGTGGAGCCCTTATTCTAAGACTGTGCTGCCACTTCCTTGTGACACTGGAGTCAGAAGCAAAAGGGGCTTGCTGCCAGTAACCTGAAGGGCTGCCTTCAAGCACTGACCTATTTTTACACTGTAATCGGTTCGGGTTTCTCTTCTCCTTCACAGCTCTCATTCTTCTGAGTGCTCAAGAAGCCAGTTGCCTGGTACTTCCTTGGCTTGGTTGTTTTTCAGTTTGCGTAGGTCACTCTTAACTGGGGACCGGAATATTTAACCCCTTTCCCCAGTTGGAGAAGGGGGTTGATTGATGAGGAGCAAACCAAAGGGATAGGCAAACACAAACCAGGTGAGGACGGGAAACTGAGGAGGAAGAACAGAACAAGGTGAACCAGGCAGAGGAAGGTATTTGGGATTCTAGGTCCCAGGCCCTGCTCTTTACATCCTAATCGTGCATATGGACTAATTAGTCTACTCTTCAAATTGTGTCTCAGCTCCATACATCCCGAGCGATAGAGGCATGGTGGTAGGGAGATACGGCTCTCGCCTCAGCCCGCAGTCTTGTCGGGGAGGAGGCTCGCTCCACAGCGATGGCACGTTGTCGCCAGTGCTACTGGTGGGAGGCGCGCCAGCCAGGCTGCTGGCTTGGGGGGCAGGAGCTTCCCAGCAGGCCGGCCCTCGGCCCAGTCCTCTCTACACTAGTGTGCTTGCACTGCCATGGCCCGGTCCACCTCATCCTTGCGTGCTTGTTGCCACTTGGGTATGTGCTTGTTCAGGCGCATTGCTCATGTCTCCCCAAGGAGACCTTTGGGGCAGGAGGGAACGCGTGATACATGGCCCCATTCTCCCAGTGGTGACAGGGCTGGGGGACGTAAGTTTTTTAGTTGTTGTTGTTTTTTTTTAAGGTCCTGAGGTCTTTGTACCTATAATGCTACATGTTCCTATCTCCTCAGCCTGGATGATGCCTTCTCACCCTTTAAGACCTGCTCCCGCAGGGTGTTAAGTCTACTCTGTCCCAGGGATCATCCAGATAGTTCTTCTCTGGTGTCTCCACTGCATTTTTTCCATTCTCTGTTAGCACTTACAGCTTTGAGCGTCAGCTTTACACCTGTATCTGTCTGCCCCCCACTGGGCTGTGAATCTTGGACATAGGCCTGTGTCTTGTTCATGTAGGATATACTAGCTGCCTACCGTGATGAGTCACATGAGTGAAGTGTGTGTGCTGCGTAAATGGAGTTCCTAACCAGCACCAAGATGACTGAAGATATGGAGAGGACCCCAAAACATTCTTGAATGATTTCCAGACTTGTTGGGCAGGTAGACTATCTGTTGTACGTAAAAATAAAGGAAGGGATATGGAGAAAGTTTTGGACAACATAGCCTAGGAGGATATAAAAAGCTGCCTGTTGTCATTCATGAGACAGAGAGATGGGTGGGGAAGGGTCGTGTACACCGTGACAGCGCGGGAGCACGTTAGAAGAGTGTTCTCTTCCCTGACTCCTGTATGTGATGTCATCTCTTTGGTGCAGGGCAAGATTCAAATGATCTGGCAGAAAGCATTGCCATGCTTCAACCTGAAATGTTCGTGTGGCAGCCAGTTGAGAGATAGCCATGGTTCACATTTACAGAAGTTCAGGCTGACTGTGTAGGAGTCCTTGATCCCCAAGGCAGAAATCCAGAGTATGTGCTGGAAAAAGATGGGCGTAGTGATGAAATGAGCACTGGGACATGCTTGGTATGAGATTCTCTGGAGTCTTTCTTGGTTTGGACCTTATTTTGAGAAATACTGATATATGTCAAGAATCTTCCTTGATTGAAAGACAGTTATGTACACCAGAGGGTGCTGTGTTTCAATTTTCTTATCTTCTCTTTCTTTTCCATTCCTAAGATTGTATGTTTTGGGATTCATTTGAAGATTAACCAGCTGAGGATTTGCCCTCAACAAAAGGTTGTCGAAGGCCTAAACACACCCTACCCATTTGCTGCTTTTTTAGCGTAATTAAAGGCATTTGGAGGTAGCTACACCACAGACATCCCCGGCCTGCTTGCTGTATACTGCTAGTTCTTAGTTGTTCTTTTTTTAAAAGTAGACAACTTTTCTTATGCTGCGGCTTAGGTCCATTTTCAGTATTCTTTTTTTGGTGGAAATGGAGACCATCTGGTCACCATCGTGGTGTAATAACAATGATTGAAGATGGTTATTAAGTCACCCTTCGGCCTTTTCTCTTGTCTAGGCAGAATTGTCTCTGTTCCTGTGGCCATTCCCCATAAATCTCATTTCCAACCCTTTAATCATTTTGGTGGCTTTCTGTGGAAACTACATCAAAGGCTCAGTTTCAGTGCCTCTATTCTGGTGGGATCTGGGCTGTCAGCTAATGGATTCAGAATGTGGCTGTTTTAACCATCCAGTTTCTGTAGCCAGTCCCCACATTTCCAAGCCATTCAGGATCTGCTAACCATTAGGGGGCTGGTTTACTACCTCTTAATTGTGATATATATAATTATAATTTATAATATAATTTATAAATATAATTATGGTGCTGATTTGACTTAAAACACAAATCTTGGCTTGTGAATAATTACAACTCCTCCCCCCGACCCCCAGCCTGGTTTGTTGCATTTCAGATACTATTCTGAGTTGATTAGTAAGCGGATACATTAACTTTTTTGGAGGATAGTCTGAATTTTGTTGTGTTTCCTTCATTCATTTATTCACTCAATATCTGTGAGTGCCTACAGAGTGTCAGGATCTGTGCTAGAGATTGAGTACCCAAAGATGAACAAGGCGTCTTCCTTAAGTTCAAGGAGAGCTCACAAGCTAGAGAGAAAATCAGACACATACTTAAAAAAAAAAAAAAGGGCAGTATAAAGTGCTATAAAAGTGCAAGTGAAGTAGAAACTTAGAAAAGCTTCACTGAAGGGGTGTCTGGGTGGCTTAGTTGGTTGAGCATCTGACTCTTGGTTTTGGCTCAGTTCATGATCTCACGGTTCATGAGTTCAAGGCCCACATCAAGCTCTCTGCTGACCGTGTGGAACCTGCTTAGGATTGGCTCTCCCTCTCTCTGCCTCCACCCCCATGCTCTTGCTCTCTCGCTTTCCCAAAAGTAAATAAATAAGGGATGCATGGGCGGCTCAGTTGGTTAAGCCTCTGGCTGTGGCTCAGTTTGCGATTTTACAGTTTATGAGTTCGAGCCCCGCAATGCGCTCTGTGCTGACAACCCCGAGCCTGAAGCCTTGCTTCGGATTCTGTCTCCCTCTCTCTCTGCCTCTCCTCCACTCGCACTCTGTTTATCTCTCTCAAAAATAAATAAATGTAAAAAAAAATTTTTTTTAAGTAAACATTTTTTTAAGAAGAAAAACTTCACTGAAAATATATTTGAACTGGGTCTGAGCATGAATTAGTCTTCAGGAACAGTGGAGTTAAAGAAGGCTCTAGTGAGGGGACTTGGGTATATGTGAAGGCAAGGAGGCTGGCGTGTCATGGTGCAGTGACCCTGGGCTTAGCCAGACATGAACTTCAGTGGCTGAAGAGGCAGGCAGGTGCCAGACTGAAAAACTTCCCGTACCCAAGCCAACGGATATCCAACAGAATATGAGGTGAATTTCGTACGTCATTTTAAAATTCTAGGAGCAACATTTTAAAAGGAAAAATAAGAAATGAGCTATCAAGCCTTGAGGAGAAGTGGAGGAACCTTACATGTATATTACTAAGTAAAAAGCCAGTTTTTCAAAAAGGCTAATACTATGTGACTCCAACTCTATGACGTTCTGAAAAAGGCAAAACTATAGAGACAGTAAAAGGTTAGTAGTTGCCAGGGGTTAGGGAGAGGAAGGGATAAATAGAGCACAGAGGGTTTTTAGGACCATAAAACTATGCTGTATGACACTGTAATGGTAGATACCGGCCATTAGAAATTTATCCACGCCCATAGAATGTACGGCCTCAAGGATGAATTGTGATGCAAACGGTGGACTCTGGGTGACAATGACGTGTCCCTGAGGGTTCGTTTGTCCTAAGCAGTGGGGGTGCTGACTGCGGGAGAGGCTGAGTATCTGTGCGAGTAGGGGTGGGGTGGGGAGTCCTGTACCTTCTGCCCAATCTTGCTGTGCAACTAAAACTTCCTTCTAAAAAGTCTTTTAAAGATAAAAAGCAAGTCAAATTAATTTTAATATATTTTTATTTAACTAAGTCTATAAAAAATGTTAGTGTTTTAACATGTAATTAATATAAAGGTTACTAATGAGATACTTTACATCACTTTTTTGTGCACTGCATCTTTGGAATCTAGTCATTATCTGACACAGTGCATCTTAATCTGCACTAGCCACGTTGTGAGTACTTAATAGGCATGTGTAGCATTGGACAGAGTGGGTTGGGAAGACTGAAACCTGAGCTTGCCTGATTAAAATGCCTCAATTCTCAAGCTCTTGAGAGAATACTCAGTTCTCTCCTGCTCCGTAAGCACTGTAATCATAAACCCCGGAGAAAGGGAGCTTGCCGACTATCATTTAATTGCATGGTGTCACTTATGGGTTGCCTTCCACACTGCCGTTGGCCTCAGTTCAGAGCATTGAGAGCAGCACTGGTCATAGAAATGTAATGCAAGCCATATTTGTGATTTAAAGTGTTTTAGGGGGCGCCTGGGTGGCTCAGTCAGTTGAACTTCCAACTCTTGATTTTGGCTCAGTTCATGGTCGTGAGATCAAGCCCTGTGTTGGGCTCCATGCTGGGCCTGGGGCCTGCTTGAGATTCTCTCTTTCCCTCTACCCTTCTCCCCTCTCTCTTAAAAAAAAAAAAAAGTTGAACATAGAATTACCATATGATCCAGCAATTCTACTTTTGGGCATATTAGTGGGCAGATCCACAGAGATAGAGAGCAGAATGGTGGCTTCCAGGGGCTGGGAGGAGGAGAAGGAGGAGTTAATGTTAAATGGGTACAGAATTTCTGTTTTGCAAGATGGAAAGAGTTCTGGAGATGGACGGTAGTGATGGTTTCACAATAGTGGGAATGTACTTAATGCCACTGTACTCTGAACAATCATTAAGATGGTAAGTTTCACATTATGTATATTGTGCCACAGTATATTTTTTAAATCCCCCTCCTGCCAAAAAGAAAAAAAAGACGTAATAACTTCTGACACCATCTATGAACATTTCAAATGGGAAAAGAGAAAGAGGCATGAGTAAAGGGACTAAGAAAACTAAGTTACCCAAAACTATAAGCATACTGACTCAAAAAGGTCATGTAAAGGTGATTTAAAAGCAACTAGATAGCATTTGTTCTGTCACTGCTTTAGATAAAGAACTCTGTTCTCTTTTCAGAGTAAGTCTTCAGATCGAGTGTGTATTACCCTCATAATACATCTTAACTTGGACAAGCCACAGCTCAAGTGCTGAATAGCCACACGTGGCTAACGGCTACAGTATCAAACAGCAGCCTTCTGACCCCCAGCAGAAATCCTTTAAACAGACAAACATACTTGTTTTTGAGGATGTTGACTCTGCTGGCAGTGTTAGAGGTGGACAGAGGGGGAGAAAGAACTAAAGGCTGGAAACTCGAAGGGTTGTTCTGAACTCTAAGCCAGAGCAGACAGGGGACTGAATTACAGTAACAGACACAAGGCTGGGCCAGTGGCCCTTGTTTATGGTGAACTTGCTAGGCGTCAGACACAGTATTGCACCCCCACACCTCCACTTTATTCTTGGAGCAGCTCTGAGAGATTGAGTCCATCACCTCCACTTACAGAGGAGGAAATGGAAACACCGAAGACACAGGCACCTTGCTCAGGTTACCAAAGCTCATAGGTAGCAGAATCAGGACGTAAACCAGGCCCGTCTGTCTCTAGATCTTATGCCCTTAACCACTGGACTATGTCTCTCAAGGATATAGACAAGAGGTCCGATTTGAAACATTCTTAGACCTTTAGGATTTGACAACAGCCAGGTAAGGGGAAGATGGGCAAGGGCTGCATAAAGGATGCAGGAGCGATTTGGAGATCAGATCTGTTGCTTGAAAATCTGGATGAATGGTGGGAAGTGAGATGAAGATCTAGGCAGTAGAACATGACGGCTCAGTCTTTTGCTTATTTTGGTTTTTTTTGAGGTGTGAATGCCAAGGTAAGGGGAGGCAGAAACCAAGTGTGTAGCTTTCAAAGCCCTACAGGGACCAGCGGCAGTTGGAAGAGATGGATTTGGAGCTGGACAGATAGTTTGGAGCTGGCAAGCACAGTTTGGATGTCACTTGGGGACAGGAGATTGCAAGGTCCTGGGCAGGGGGGGTTGTTGCCTTGTGAAGAACTTGTGGAGGCGTGGGTCTTAACCTCCTTTGGGTCCTGGGTGACTTTGAGACTGGCTGGGGCAAGTAGTTTGGGCAGAATGGGAGGAGGGAATGGAGCCTGCAACGCGCCAAAGACGGACTGAGCAAGGAGGCTGAGTAAGCTGATGGCGGAGGCTGGCTCTGCGGGGGCGGAGGGAGGATGGGAGAGGGCCAATTAAAGGGATGATTTCTATTCTTATGAGAGTTAAGTGGCATTTTAAGTAAAGTCAGATGAAGTTTATTGTCCAAGATTGTCGTAGAAATGCCACCACCAAACCAATATGTAATATTAAAGGAGTCTTAACAAACAGATAAACAAATACAACTTTTACCAAGTTAATTGATGGCAGGCACATTGCAGCAGTTCTTGCATATGCCTTGAGAGAAGTTTTAGAGAAGCTTAGGCACTGGAAGCCTCGTGGAAGAAACATAAATATGCTTACTAGTTTGCATGTCCCCAAACGCCCTCCTGAGTGAGGCAATGGTGAGTGTGTGGACACTCATGTACCACAGGAAGAGCATTGAAATGGGAGTAGGGAGACGTGTGTACATTATTCCCAGTTTGGTGATGGTTGTGGATAAATAATTGTTGGTGTTTTATATTTGTACAGTCCTGGTCACTCTTGTTTTCATGATTTGTCATTGACTTTACCAGTTTACAGATGAGAGGAGGCTCAGATGCTGAGACCTGTTGCTCCTCCCTCCCCTGGGGGTCCTGGCACGCTGAGGTTCCTCGAGACGGATCCAGGAACCCCCACGGGGCCCCACATGCATCTTCCATGTGGCCCAACACCTGTGTCCCACTACCCCTCAGGACAATAACATGAAAGTGACTGTGACCCTGAAGAGTTCCAAGAAAATGAGGAACTTGTTGATCAAATCCATTTGGTCCTTCTGGTTAAACACCCCAGGATCAGGGGTGGATTTGCCTAGAACTGCCCTGGTTCTAAGTCACAAGACTGATAAACCCTGTGAATATTATTTAATCCTACCTGTGAAGGGAAACTGACAACTCTTATGAGACACTAACAGCATTCAAAACATGACTCTAAAAGTCAACGTATTCAAACTGTCCTGGGCCGCCTGAGGTCGCACCACAGGCCCACACTATTCTGGGGGCTGAGCCTCAGACTCCTGCAACCCCGTTGTGCTCAGGCCTGGGGGGCTGCCTACTCTGGATGAGGGGTCTGGAGGTTTTCCAACAGAGATGGTGAAGGAAAAGTTTAATTAGCTTCCCTCCCTTCTTGATATGGAAACGGATTTGAAATTTGACTTGTCAAATTGACTTAAAAATAGAGGAGCCTGGAGGACATCAGAAAGAACAGGCGAATGAGCTTAAGAGGAAGATACTTTGGTGACACAAGCAGACCGATGATGGCAAAAAGGACTGCTATGACTGGGGCCATGCTGCTGGCATCTTTGGATTGTGGAGAGCTCTGAAGATAGTGATATACGGGGGCACCTGGGTGCTCAGTCGGTTCAGCGTCTGACTCTTGATTTTGGCTCAAGTCATGATCTCAGGGTCGTGGGATCATGCCTCAAGTTGGGCTCTCTACTGAGCGTGGAGCCGGCCTGAGATTCTGCCTTTCTCCTTCTCTTCCTCTCTCTCTGCCTATCTACCACTGGTGCGTTCTCGCTCGCGCTCGCTCGCGCTCGCTCTCTCTCTCTCTCTCTATATATATATATCATAATAAACTTTTAAAAAACAGTGATACATAATATATCCAAGAGAATTGAAAGCAGGGTCTTGAAAAAATATTTGCACACCCATGTTCACAGCATTATTCACAACAACCAAAAGGTAGAAGCCACCTAAATGTCCACTGACAGATGAATGATATAGAAAATGTGGTCTCTACATACAGTGGAATATTATTCAGCCTTAAAAAGAAAGGAAATCCTGTCCCCTGGCACAACATAGATGATAAACCTTGAGGACATTGCTATAAGTCAAATTAGCCAGTCACAGAAACACAAATACTGCATAGTTCTGCTTACATGAAGTATTAAAGTAGTCAGACTCTCAGAAACAGAAAGTAGAATGGTGGTTTCGGGGGGCGGGGGGGGGAAGGAAGTTGTTCAGTGGATACAGAGTTTCAATTTTGCAAGATGAAAAGAACTCTGAAGATGCATATGCACAGCAACACTACTATACAGTACACTTAAAAATGGTTAAGATGGTAAATTTTATGGTTTTTTTTTACTATAATTAAAGAAAAAACAAGCAGCATAAAACAACTGATATGCCTTTTGCTCTTACACGGATTATCATCCTACCGTGGCCAGCCCCTCGTGGCAGTGAGAGCAGCATCGGTTGCTGTGGGAGCTGCGACTTACCGAGCGCTCACTGTGTACCAGGAGGCACGCTGTGTCCTTTCGTGCACCTTGTCAGTTCACTGAGCAGCATGTCAGCTCTGGGAGGTAGGCATCATTATCTCCCTTCACCATTCAGGGGTTGGATCATGAGGGATGAAGTTGTTTGCCTAGGAATACACAGGTCAGAATGATAGGGTTTGGGGACAATCCCAGTCCCATCTGATACTAGACTTATCACCCCATTTTCAGCTCCCATTTATTCCTCTATTCATTCACTGAAAATCCTTACTACCTGCCAGCCACTGTGCTAGACGCTGAGGTTACTGTGGATTTTGGCCCTGGTGTTACAGAGCTCAGAGACTAGCTGGGGTGAGAGACAGTAAGCAGGAAAAGGTGTAAATAGTGCAGATGCAGTGACCAATTTTGATAAATGCTCTGAAAGAAACAGGTGCCATAATGGAGGTCTGTTCAGCATGGAGGTTGGGGACTGACTTAGACGTTGAAAAGGGTGTTCAGAGATGTCACAAGGGCTGTGATTCTCAGGAAGAGAGGCATGCTGCCACCACCACCAGGGGAGTCTGCAAGAGCCTCACTGACCCAGATAACATGACTGAAATGAAAGACAAGAAACCAAAACATTCCCTCAAGACGAGAAGGTGGAATTCAAAGAGGCAAAGGGAACGAAAGCCCAGAGCTCCTGTGTCAGGATTGTAGATGAGTGTCTGAAAATGTGTAGCCCAGTGGCCTTTGATGAAAGAACCCCAGTCCTGCCAAATTCCAGTAGTGTTCTCTCGTCCCACTGGGCTGCCCCTCTGGGCCTCAGACTCCTCGTGTGCACGGGGAGAAAAAACAGAACATCCACCCAGACAGGTGTGTGGTGGTGTCAGTGGTGGTGGCATAATCACTGCAGCACTTCTGTGTGATTCTCTTCTAACTAGGCCGCGCCTCGCATGCTTATTCAGTTCTAATGGCCACATTTAGAGAGTGAGATGGATGATTTAGAATGTATCCAAAGAGCAGGTTACTAGAGAAAAGTGTGGGATGAGTTGGGGATGCTTACGCTGCAGGGGTGAGTGCTGACGGAGGAAGTGGGCACCTCCAGTGGGCGCAGGCCGCTGTGTGGACACAGTGATTGACTGAAGAGTGAACAACGAGCAGTGTTCACTTGTTCTCTGTCCATTCAAAAGGCACATTGAAACCTGGGAATCAGGCCTGACCAAGAAAGGAACTTCGCAATAAATAATTGTAAATGATTATGAGCTCCTGGACCATGGAGATAATCTAGAGACTGGATAACAGGTTGCTGTAGGTGTTTTTAATTGGGAGAGAGCTTGGTCTGCATATATTGTACCCTTTGCTTTGTCTTGGGTGTTTCTTTTTTTTTTCATCTTACCGTTTATTGTCAAGTTGGTTTCCATCTAACACCCAGTGCTTATCCCCACAAGTGCCCTCCTCTATACCCATCACCTCCTGTCCTCTCTCCCCCTCAGCTTGTTCTTAGCATTCAAGAGTCTCTCATGATTTGTCTCCCTCCCTCTCCCCACCTATTTTTTCCCCCTTCCCCTCCCCCATGGTCCTCTTAAGTGTTTCCTGTTACACTTATGGATGAAAACATATGGTATCTGTCCTTCTCTGCCTGACTTATTTCGCTTAGCATGACACCCTCAAGGTCCATCCATGTTGCTACAAATACCCAGATTTCATTCTTTCTCATTGCCAGGTAGTACTCCATTGTATATATAAACCACATCTACTTGATCCATTCATCAGGTGATGGACATTTAGGCTCTTTCCATGATTTGGATATTGTTGAAAGTGCTGCTATGAACATTGGGGTACATGTGCCCCTATGCATCAGGACTTTTGTATCCCTTGGGTAAGTCCCTAGCAGTGCTAGTGCTGGGTCATAGGGGAGTTCTACTGATAGTTTTTTAAGGAACCTCCGCACTGTTTTCCAGAGCGGCTGCACCAGTTTACATTCCCACCAACAGTGTAGGAGGGTGCCCGTTTCTCCACATCCTCGCCAGCATCTGTAGTCTTTTGATTTGTTCATTTTAGCCACTCTGACTGGCGTGAGGTGGTATCTCAGTGTGGTTTTGATTTGTTTTTCCCTGATGATGAGTGACATTGAGCATCATTTCATGTGTCTAGGCCATTTGGATGCCTTCTTTAGAGAAGTATCTATTCATGTCTTCTGCCAATTTATTCACTGGATTATTTGTTTCTCAGGTGTGGAGTTTGGTGAGTTCCTTATAGATTTTGGATACTAGCCCTTTATCCAATATGTCATTTGCAACTATCTTTTCCCATTCCTCGGTTGCCTTTTAGTTTTCTTGATTGTTTCCTTTGCAGTGCAGAAGCTTTTCATCTTGATGAGGTCCCAATAGTTCATTTTTGCTCTTGATTCCCTTGCCTCTGGGGATGTGTTGAGTAGGAAATTGCTGTGGTTGAGGTAGCTCAAGGAGGCTGTTTCCTACTTTCTCCTCTAGGGTTTTGATGGTTTCCTGTCTCACATTCAGGTCCTTCATCCATTTTGAGTTTATTTTTGTGTATGGTGTAAGAAAGTGCTCTAGTTTCATTCTTTTGCATGTTGCTGTCCCGTTCTCCCAGAACCACCTGTTAAAGAGGCAGTCTTTTTTCCATTTCTTTCCTGCTTGTTTTTTCTTTCTTTCCTGCTTTTTCAAATTTGTCAAAATTCTCGGTTCTCTATTCTATTCCATTGGTCCACGTGTCTGTTTTTGTGCCAATACCATACTGTCTTCATGATGACAGCTTTGTATTAGAGGCTAAAGTCTGGGATTGTGATGCCTCCCATTTTGGTTTTCTTCTTCAATATTACATTGGCTATTCAGTATCTTTTGTGGTTCCATACGAATTTTAGGATAGTTCTAGCTTTGAGAAGAATGCTGGTACAATTTTGATTGGGATTGCATTGAATGTGTAGATTGCTTTGGGTTATAATGACATTTTTACGATGTTTATTCTTCTGATCCATGAGCATGGAATGTTTTTCCATTTCTTTGTGTCATCTTCAATTTCCTTTTTAAGTTTTCTATAGTTTTCATCATTTAAATCTTTTGTATCTTTGGTTAGGTTTATTCCTAGGTATTTTATGTTTTTTTTGTGCAATTGTGAATGGGATCAGTTTCTTGATTTCCCTTTCTGTTGCTTCATTATTGGTGTATAAAAATGCAACCGATTTCTGTACACTGATTTTGTACCCTGCGACTTTGCTGAATTCATGGATCAGTTTCAGTAGGTTTCTGGTAGAGTCTGTCAGGTTTTCCACGTAGAGTATCATGTCGTCTGTGAAAAGTGAAAGTTTGACTTCATCTTTGCCAATTCTGATACCTTTTATTTCCTTTTGTTGTTTGTCTTGGGTGTTTCTAAGTTATTTTAGAACTGTGGCTTTAAGCTGGTGGCTGTGGAATATATTTAGATGTATTATATTTAGTTGTAGGTGAAGTGGCCATGGACACCATTACAGTTCAACCCAAAGCCCATCTGTATTTATTAGAACTTTGAAATAGAAAAGGGCTCTGCATGGCATTGATCTTCATCATAGGTTCTTGTCCTCTGCCCCAACCCCATTAGCCACTCACCTGTTCACTTGTTGCTATCTGTATGAGCCCACACACTTTGAGAAATGTGCTAACATTTTTTCCCATTTATATATTAATTCAAATTTTAATATTTTTGTTTTGAATACATGGTACTTTCACATGGTTGAGAATTTAAAAGGGTTCACTGCGAAAAGGTCCCCTAACTCCCCATTCCCCTGTACAGGGGCAGCCATGGCTACCAGATTCTCGTGTATTTGTCTAGAGACATTTTAGGTGTATATAAACCTAAGCACATGTCTGTTTTTGTTTCTGCACTCTGCTTTTGTAAAAAGCATCTGACTCTTGATTTTGGCTCAGGGCACCATCTCACAGTTCATAGGATCAAGCCACACCCAGTGCAGAGCCTGCTTAATATATTCTGTCTCTCTCTCCCTCTCCGTCCCCTGCTTGCAGACACATACACATGCACTCACTCTCTCCCCCTCTCTCTTGCTCTCAAAAAATTTTTTTAAAACGTAAAAGCCTGTATCAAGTTATCTTGAATATTAATCCATAGTAGTACACAAAGTGCTCCCTCATTCTTTTTCGCAGGTGCATATTATCTGCTGCCCGTGTTGTGGACAATGAGGCTATCTCTAGTCCCGTGCTATGACAGTGTGAAAATGACCTTCTACTCTGCTACTGCACACGTGGACAAGTATGTCCGCAGGCCACGCTCCTTGAGGCCGACTTGCTGAATCAAAGGGAATGAGCATTTGTAATTTTGTTGGCTATTGTATAGTTCTCAAGTAGAGGTTTCACCAGTTTCCACTCTTGCAAGCAGTGTGAGCACCTTACTTCCTCAAACCCTTGCCAACTCAGTATATTGTCAGACATTCTGAGCTTTTCCAAAGTAAGCAAAAGAAAGAATCGGAGTGCTTTTAATTAGCATTTCTCTTACTGTGAGTGAAATCGGCATCCTTTCTCCTGTGTATGGTCTTGCTGGGCTTTGTAGTGAGGCCATTGAAGAAAGTCATCGGTGCAGACTGAGCCTGAAAGGAGGGGGAAGAGCATCATATCCACAGGAGAGAGCCTGGGAGTTCTTTTTAAAATGATTGTTCTCGAGAGGTTCAAGCAGGCTTGGTCTTCTGCAAGCTAGTTAGCCTGTAAAGTCTATGACCGACAGTGGAAAAATTCAATTAAACAAAACAAAACAAAACAAAACAAATGTAATTCAGAAGTAAAACCACATCCAGAACAAACCATTTATATTGCTTTTTAAAATTTTGTTTTAAATTTAATAAAGTAATTTTGTAGTTGAAACAGAATTTAGGATGCAAGTAACAAAGTGTTTAACTTTGCCGAGAGCGGCCCCGTACTTCCCAGGGTGCAGGCTCTGGCTGGCTGCCTCGCAGGGTATCCTTTGAAACCTCAGGGTTTGCTCCCAGCCTCCTCCTGTCCCCAGCCCCTCACCCCCCACCCTGCCCACCTCTGTTCCACCCTCCCTCGGCTTCCGAAGTTTCTCTGTGGGTTTGAGCAGGTTTTGGCAAAGGCCCCAGGCTTTTCCCTGGGAGCAGTGGCCTGCCCATCAGTTCTCTAAAATGCATCTGACCAAACCAGCTCCATCCCGTTTTTCACCTGGAAAGGAACCTTCCAGTCTTAACAGCACAGGTTTGCTTTTGAGTGTTTGCCGTAAGCTCCCCAGGTTCGAACCCTCCTTGGTTGATGGCGACACCATCCTTCCAGTCGCTCAGGTCAGAAACCCGGCAGGCCTCTTGACCGCGGTGAACACACGCTCCATCCAGTCCTTCAGGACATCTGTCGGCTCTCCTTTGAAAATGTTTTTAGAATTCAGCCACATCTCTGCCTCCATCTGCGCCATCCTGGTCCACGCTGCTGTCATCCTTTGCCCTCCTGACAGGTCTCCTGCTTCGCCGCTTGTTTCGCCTGCTGTCTGTTCTCCACGCAGCCAGCAGAGGCGTCCTGGAGACGCAGGTTGGATCGGGGCAGCCCTTTCTGTTCCCTGAGGCTCAGCCCGCCTCCCAGAAACCGGGTAGTCGCTGGCTCGTGGCAGCCTCCTCACCTCTCTGACCCTGGCTTCTGCCGCCCTCCGGGGCCCTCCCACCCAGCTGTCCTGGGCTCCTTGCCGTCCTTGGAACCAGCAGGGCACATTCTCACTTCAGGGTCCGTGTGCCAGCTCAAGTGCTCTTCCCACACATCCAGATGCCTCTCTTCCTCCCCCCCAGGTCTCCGCTCGCGGGTCATGTTCTCAGTGAGGCCTTCCAAACCCCGTGTCTCACACTGCAGCGGCTCCCTCCCCACCCAGTGTGGGCTCCCTCTCCTTTCCTGCTGTCTCCAGTCCACTTACTACCCTTTAATACGCAAATTCATCCATTTATTTGGTTTGTGGTCTCTCTTCCAAACTAGAATGTAAATTCCAGGAAGGCAGGGATCTTTATTTTTTATTTTTTAATTTAATTAATTAATTTATTTATTTATTTTTAGGTCTTGCCCATACTGAAGCATCTCAAACAGCACAGGGTAGATGCTTAGTAAACAGTTGTTATCTCTCTTTTCTTTACCAAACTTGGTCCTCAAAGTCTGTCAAACCTAAACTAAAACAAGGGTATTTTGGTACTGGTAGTGGTGATGTGAATTAAATCCAGAGCACCCATCCCTATTTTTCTGAGGAATCTCACAGTATAAATACTCTGGCATCCCTGGGGTAACAAGGAAAAATCAAGTGTGACACAAGAAATGCCGGTCAGGAACGTGATCGATCCATTCAGACTGCATCTGGAGGATTCAGTTTCCATCCAGGTGCCGCTCCCCACAGGGCTATAGACAGCACGTTCAGAGGAAAGCAGTCGGGGTGGTGCCAGCAGTCCAAGCCGGGACACGACATGCAGGAGCAAGAATGCTTGGTTTTGGGGGAAAGACTCGTAGGGAATAGGATTCCTTTTTTCAAATGTTGGAAACGTGTTCTGTGGAAGATTACTAGGTCTGCGGAGAAGATCCGTAGACCTGGAATCGTTTCCTTCCCCCTCCGCCCCACCCAGAGCGAGCCTAGCTCTTGTGCAGCCTGAACATGAGGAGAGACGCCTTCCTGAGGAAAAAAGTATAAAGAATGTAAGTATAAATTTATTTAAAAATTTAGATACAGGCCACAGAAGGTGCCCACGCTGTGAGGGTCTCCAAAGCTTCTGCCTCATTAATTTTGTGATAAATCCACCCCAGTCAGACTGCATAAGCCAGCAAAACTGAGCTCCTTGTAATTCTCTGAACACAACATGTTTTCTCTTCCCTCCACAGCTTTGCATAGAGCGTCCCCTGTCTAGAACACACTTTTCTCAACCATATCTAGTCATCCTTTAACTTCTAATTCAAAGGTTGCCTATTCTGTGAGGCCTTAGCCAAGTCCTCTGGATAACTTACACCGGTGGTATGGCTTTTCCTAAACCCTCACTGAATCCTGTGCGTGCCTCCGCTCTGACACTTGGCTTGTTGTCTGACTTTGAGTCATTTGTTTGTCAGGTTCCCCTTATACTGTGTGTCAGTCAGGATGGGCTGGATTATGCCTTAGTGACAAGCAAGTCCAAAAACCTCAGTGGCTCAAAACAGCAAAGGTGATTTCTTGCTCACACTGTATGTTGTGGGTCAGCTTTTGTTCTCACTTTACGCTGAGTAGGCACAATCTGGAACACTGCCAGCTGTGGGCCAGAGAGTAAATATAAATAGTGAAGACGAACACGTACTGTCTCTTAAAGCTTTCTCCTAGAGATGGCATACTTGTCTGCATTTCTTTGTTATATCTAATTTCAGGGGGTCAGGGAAATCCAGTGTCACCAGAAGGCAAGCAAGCTCTAGAAAGCATATTGGCCAGTAGCCTCACAGCCACAAAAAATAATTAGCTTCTTGAGAACAGGGATGGCATATTTTAAAAATCTTTGTATACCCCGTATCTAGCACATGGTACTTAGCATAAAGTAAGCCTCAGCTATTTTGAGTGAAAAATTTAGAGAGTGAAGCCTAAAAGAAGGTAATTTCTTTCTGCTAATTGCAAGGAACCATGTCCAACCTCTTTTCAACCTCAGTAGGGGCTGACCTTCCTGTGTATGAAAGTATTCAAGCATAGGCTTTCCTAATCAGTTAGTGATATTTTCAAGATGACTCGTGCAGAGGTGAGTGGTTGAAATGGGTGGTAATCTAAAATCCTTTAATTCTGGGCACTCTGTCTTTATATCCTAATCACCTTTCTGAGCTTGAGAAGGAATAAATTAGTGTTCACTGAAAAGGTGAGAACATCTGACTGGAGCAGGCTGCTTCTGTTGGTGACTTGGCAGAAACAAGCATGGGCTGGGAGGGGTAAACAAGTGGAGAGCGCTGGCCCCAAGCCCCCCCGAAGGGTGATTACTACTCACCGAAAGTATTGCGACCCTTCCCTTCCCAGAGAGTGAAAGGAGGCCAGCGCTGGGCTTGGCGTTGCTTTGACACTTGAGGATTCAGCTTAGAAACAGGCTTGAATTCTTTGCGATTCCTTTCTTTGTTTCAGCAAAACCTGATGGTTGTGGCCAGCAGGTCTGCTGGCCTGCCAAGGTCCTGCCCACACACATTCCTGAGGACGGACGGTTCCCTTGTGTTCTCTTTGTTACAGGTTCCCAACGACTGACTTGGTCTGGTCACCTGGCCCTGCCATAACAGAACTCTGTAGTCACACATCCGGGTGAATAACACACCTGCTCTTCTGACAGTGTGAAATGTTGTACATGTTAAGGATCCTCGTAGCCCTGTCAAATCATTAAAAAAACAGCAACAACACTGGAATAATTCAGCTCCTAAAACCTTTGAGCCCCATGTAAGTAGGCTCAAAATAATATGATTCATAATGTAAATAATGTAAAAATAATTAAAGGTAGTGGGCTTATTATTCAGGTGGTATTCAGAGTGAATACGGTCTAAAAACCAGCATAGGATATAGTCAGAATATCAGGCTTATCCGCAGATCTGCGGTGTGACTTTGGTCGCGTCACCTTCCCTTCTTGCTCACAGCTCCTCAATGCTAAGATGGGGGGAGGGACAGTAATCACAGACTGGACGCAGAAGGCGAGGGGGATAGGTCAAAAGAAATGAAAGCACGTTGCAGGCTCTGAAGCACCTGGATAAAATGGAAGTAAATCCAGCTTCCTAGTTGGTCATGGACATTTCTCAGCCTTTCTTTCCAGCATAGCGGTGGCGCCATCGGTGCAAATTGATCCTCTTGTGTGTGGTGTTATCTTAGACGGCAGAAGTCTCTTGAGAAGGAACCTATTGATTTAATTTGGAGTCTATGGCAGTGGTTCACAGCACCAGCCACTGACCCCACTGCTGGGATCATTTGACTCATGCTGAACAGTGACTCCGAAAGGTACTCACACGCTCTATCGCTTACAGCTCCAGCTGAATTCATATGAGAACCTGCTGCGGTTTTTTGTTTTGTTTTGTTCGCACATCTGGCTCCAGTACAACTTCTTGACACTTCTGGTGCCTGAGGGGTTCACTGATTTTTTTTCAGCTACTGTGTGCAGCTCCACACAAACGTGTGATATTTAGGATGTTTGTAAGTGGGGTTCTTTGTAAGTGTCAGAATTCTACATTTCCAAGGATTCTGCCTCCATTTGTGCCTTTGTGGACTTCAGGGTGTCAGGCGTTCTCTGAAGTGGTCAGATGCGTTGATGGATTGAAAACAGTAAGCGGTCACCTTCCCTCCGCCTCCCCAGGCCAGCCCATGGCAGTTACCCTGTATTGTTCTGGGCAAATGACCTCCCCAAGGCAGGCTTGCCACGTGGGTGACAAGACAGTGATACCACTTAGGCGCTCCCTGTGGACACAGCCTGGCCACCCCTCCTGCACAGATGGTTCATGTCACTCTGAACGAGCAACTCACAGCCACCGCACGTGCTGGCCATGCCACTCGCACGGTGTACTGCCCAATGGCACTATCGATTTTACCTATTTTAATACTTACTGGGTTTTTTATTATTATTATTAAAAGCAACACATGGGGCACCTGGGTGGCTCAGTCAGTTTAGCGCTCGACTTCGGCTCGGGTCATGATCTCACAGTTCGTGAGTTCAAGCCCCACATTGGGCTCACTGCTGTCAGCCTGTCAGTGTGGAGCCCGCTTGGGACCCTCCATTCCCCTCTCTCTGCCCCTCCCCGACTTGTGCTCTCTCAAAAATAAATAAATATTTTAAAAGTCACACAGTACTGTAACAAATTCAAACAATATAGAAAGCATAAAGTTAAAAAAGAAGGTAAATGTTCCTGTCTGTCCTAATGAAATCACTCACTATTTAATGGATCAGTATTTATTCTTTTAAATTCTGTTTCTATTCAAGCAAATACAAGTCTACAAAGATTGTTCTTTAAAGTGAAAACTATTTTATTGTGTAGCACACTACATGTTTTCTTATTTAAATACATCTTAGAGGTATATTCACATCAGTGCCCATAGGTCTTAGCCCTTGTCAGTGTCTGTGTTTCATTTCCCGGCGCTCGCCCTCTTGTTCGTCACGCTCGGGCTAGTGGACACTGTTGCTGCTGTGAAGTGATGTCGGGGATAACCTGAGATCTTCATGGTCATGTGCATGTATTTTTGTACTTCATCAGATTATGTGGGCTTTTCCGAGGGAAATGGCTAGATAAAAGGAAAGGCCTTTTCAAGTTTTGCTGGCTATTGCTAAATTGACCTCCATAAAAATTTTGCCAATTTATACTCACCCGTATCACATGAATATGACATGGTCTGTTTTTCTGAATTTTGCCATTCTGTGAGGAAGGGGGAAGAGTCTCGTTAAAAAAAAAATTTTTTTTAATGTTTATTTTTGAGGGAGAGAGAGGAAGACACAGAATCCGAAGCAGGCTCCAGGCTCTGAGCGGTCAGCACAGAGCCTGACACAGGGCCTGAACTTAGGAACCATGAAATTATGTCCTGAGCTGAAGTCAGATGCTCAACTGAAGGAGCCGCTTAGGTGCCTGGGCCTCATTTTTAATTTTCATTTCCCTAATTACCAGTGAGATTGAGTGTCTTTTCTAGTTTATAGCTTGTGTAATTTGTTCATTTCCTTGCCCCCTTTTCTAGTTTTTTGTCATATACATTGAATGAAAACATTATTTTATAAATTTTCTCCCAGTGTGTCACTTGTGTTTAAGACTTATTAATGGTTTCCTTTAGTATTCAAAAACTTATCATATTTATGAAGTCGAATCAATCTTTTCTTTGGCAGTTGCTAAGTTTTAAGTCTTGCACAGAAAGAATTTTCGGCACAACTTAAAAAGACTTTTACTATATTTTTCTAATATGTTTGTGGTTTTGTTTGTTATATTTCTCTGTTAAATTCACCTGGAAATTGCTGTTCTTTAAAATATGAGTTAGGATTGAACTTAGTTGTCCTAATACTTATTAAGTTGCCTCTCTTTTACAACTGATTTAAAAATAGCACCACTTTCATTACTATGAAACTTCCATATATTCAAGGCATATCTATATGATCCATTCATCCATTTATTATTTTTTAGGCTGATAATACACAATTCTAATTACTCAAGCTTTAAATGGTTTTTTAATGTTTATGTTTGAGAGAGTGAGAGAGGAAGCATGAGCAGGGAGGGGCAGACAGGAAAGACTAGAGAGAGAATCCCAAGCAGGCCCTGCAGTCAGTGCAGAGCCCCACACAGGGCTTGAACCCACAAATCATGAGATCATGACCTGAGCTGAAATCAAGAGTTGGACGCTTAACCCACTGAGCCGCCCAGGCGCGCCTCAAGTTGTAAGTATGTTTTGATGTTGGGCGCCTGGGTGGCCCAGTGGGTTGAGTGGCCAGCTTTGGCTCAGGTCGTGATCTTGCAGCTTATGAGTTTGAGCCACATGTCGGGCTCTACACTGTCAGAGCCCACTTTGGATTCCGTGTCTCCATCTCTCTCTCTTTGCCCTTCCCATGCTTGTGCTCTCTCTGAAAAATAAATGCACATTAAAAAAATATGTTTTGATATCTTGTAAAGCAAGTTCATCTAAATAGTTTTAAAACTTAAGCTGTTTTGTGCTATTTCCCTTCCAGAGGAATTTCAGATTTAGCTTGTCAGATTCCATAAAGAATCCTGATGGCGATTCCTCAAAAATTTTTTTAAATAACATCTTTCAAACATACAGAAAAATTGAACTAATTTTGTAGTGAACACCCACATCTTCACCACCTAGATTTTACCATCCCCATTTTACAGTCCTTGCTTTACCTGGTGGCATTTTGATTGTGATTGTACTAGATTTAGAGATTAATCTAGAGAGGACAGACAGTTAAATAATTCTGAATCTTTGCCTCCAGGAATATGCTGTGACTCTCCACTTATTTAGGTCTTCTTTTTTGTTCTCGTTAGAGTTTCACGGTTACTGCCATATAGACATTGCTCGTGTTTTTACAAAGGTTTATTCTGAGACCTTTTCCAGTTTGGGTTGTTAATGTGAATGGGCCTCTCCACCATCCCCTCCCATTTCCTTCTCTAATTATTTTTGGCATAAGGGAAACATAATGATTTGTATGTGTTGCAAATATATGTCATCATTTTTTAATTTATTTTTGAGAGAGCATAAGCAGAGGAGGAGTGGAGAGAGAGAATCTCAAGCTGGCTCTGCACTGTCAGCACAGAGTCCAATGTGGGGCTCCATCTCATGATGACCATGAGATCATGACCTGAGCCAAAACCAAGAGTCAGATGCTTAACCACTGAGCCACCCAGGCACCCCTGTCTCATCCTCTTCCCCAGTCCACTTATCAGTTTTAACAGTTTTTCAGGAGATTTTCTCACTAGACAGGCCGCTCTTCTGCAGATAACACCAGTTTATCTCATTTTATTGTCTAGGCTCTCATTACAATGTTAATAATAACTATTCTTATTCTTAAAGATAAGAATAGTAGGAATTCTTATCTTGTTCCTGAGTTGAGTGTTTCACTACTACGTGTAATGTTTGTTGTGGTTTCTGATAGAAATCCTTTATCTCAGGACATTTCCCTCTTTTTTCCTTCATTTCCTAAATCATTTCCTAAATCTTCTACAACACTGTAAACCATTTGGACCTTTGAGACGCATACAGAACACTCCACTCAACAACAGCAGAATATGCATGTGCCCTCTTCTCAAGTGCACCTGGAACATTCTCTGGGATGGATTGTACATTAGGACAGAAAACAAATCTCTAACAAATTTTAAAGGATTGAAATTACATCAAGTGCCTTTTCCAACACAGTGAAATGTGGTTGGGAATGAGATGAAATGAAATGAAACAAATCACTAGCAAAAAGAAAACTGAAAAATCCACAAATGTGTGAAATAACACACTCTTTTAAAAAAAAATTTTTTTTATTGCTTTTTATTTATTTTTGAGAGACACAGAGAGACAGTGCGAGCAGGGGAGGGTCAGAGAGAGAGGGAGATACAGAATCTGAAGCAGGCTCCAGGCTCTGAGCTAGCAGTCAGCACAGAGCCCGACGTGGGGCTCGAACCCACTAACCATGAGATCATGACCTGAGCCGAAGCCGGACGCTTAACTGACTGAGCCACCAGGCGCCCCTAAACAACACACTCTTGAACAACCAGTGGGGCAAAGAAATGACAAAGGAAATTAGGAAATACCTTGAAACAAATGAAAACACAAATATACCAAAACTTATGGATGCAGCAAAAGCCCTACTAAGAGGGTCATTTATAGTGGTAAATGCATACATTAAAAAAAAAAAAGAGGACTATCTCAAATCAACAACCTCAACTCTCCACCTCAAGCAACTAGAAAAAGAACAAACTGATCCCAAAGTTAACAGAAGGAAGGGAACAATGAAGATTAAAGCAAAAATAAAATATAGAATAGAAAAAAAATGAATGAAACACAGTTGGTTTTTTTTAAAAGATCAACAAACTTTGGCACACCCTTAAAACAAATTGGCACACCCTAGCCAGAATTGAGAAAAGAGAGGAGACCCAATGACAAAAATCAGAGATGAAAGAGAAGACAGTATAACTGATGCCACAAAAATAAAAGGATCATAGAAGACGATTAGGAACAACTACACGCCAACACATTGGATGACCTAGAAAGAATGGATACATTCCTGGAAACATACAACGTACCAAGACCAAATCATGAAGAAATATTAAAAATCTGGTCAGACTTATAACTTGTAAGGAGACTTCAAATCAAAAAGCTCTCCACAAAGAAAAGCCCAGGACCAGACAACTTCACTGGAGATTTATACCAAAAGTTTAAAAACTAACACCAAACCTTCTCAAACTCTTCCAAAAATTGAAAAGAAGGAAACACTTCCAAACTTATTTGAGGTAAGCATTACCCTGATACTGAAGCAAAGGTCTAACAGGAATGCTACTGATCATATCTCTGATGATTATTGATACAAGTGCTCAACAAAATTCTAGTAAATCAAATTCAATAGCACATTAAAAGGATTATATACCATAGCCAAGCGGGCTTATTCCTGAAACCCAAGGAATGTACTGTGTATGAAAATCAATGTAATATACCACATTAACAGACTGAGGGACCAAACCCTATGATCATCTCAATTGATGCATAAAGAGCACTTGATAAGATTAGACATCTTTCCTGACAACACTCCAAAAACTAGGAATGGAAGGTAATTACCTCAACATAATAAAGGCCATATATGAAAAGCCCACAGCTAACATTATGCTTAATGGTGAAAAACTGAAAGCTTTTCCTTTAAGGTCAGGAGCAAGTCAAGGATGCCCACTCACACCACTTCTATTTCAGCATATTACCAGAAATTTTAGCGGAGCAATTAGTCAAGAAAAGTAAATAAAAGGCATCCAACTTGGAAAGGAAGAAGTCAAATTATCTCTCTTCACAGATGATATTACCATATATGCAGAAAATCCTAAAGGTTCCACAGAAATAACTGTCAGAACAAAAGAATTCAGCAAAGTTGTAGGACACAAAATCAACACACAAAAATCAGTTGTGTTTCTGTATATTAAGAGTGAAAAATCTGAATAAGAAAACAGTCTCATTTACAGTAGCCTCAAAAGAACAAAATGATTAGAGTCAAAAGACTTGTACACCAAACACTGCAAAACAGTGTCAAAACAGACTAAAGAAGACACAGGTACAAAGAAAGACATCTTATATTCATGGATTAAAAGACTTAATATTGCTGAATTGTCCACCAATCTACAGATTCGGTGCAACTTTTATTAAAATACTAATGGCACTTTTTTGCAGAAATAAGGGAAAAAATCCTGAAATTCATATGGAATTTCAAAGGACCCTGAATAGATGAAACAATCTTGAGGAAGGAAAGCAAGGCTGGAGGCCTAACAAAACCCAATTTCAAAATATATTACAAAGCTACGGTAAGCAAAACGGTATGGTGCTGGCACAAAGATGGACATAGACCAGTGGAACAGAATAATAGCGAACCCAGAAATAAACTCTTGCATATGTAATTAAATGATTTGCAATAGGTGTGCCAAGGGTACACAGTGGCTAAAGGGTAGTCCCTTCAACAAATGGTATAGGAAAAACTGGATCCCTATATACCAAAGAATGACGTTGGACCTTTACCTCACACCATATATAAAATTAATACAAAATAGATTAAAGACTTAAATATAAAAGCTGAAACTATAAACTTCAAGAAGAAAATATAAGGGAAAAGCTTCATGACATTGGTTTGGTAATAATTTCTTGGATATGACATGAAAAGCATGAGCAATAAAAGCAAAAATAGATAAATGGAACTATATCAAACTTAAACATTTCTGCACCTCAAAGGAAACAATCAACAGACTGAAAAGGCGACCTACGGAATAGGAGGAAATACTTGCAAACCATGTTTATCTGATAAGGATTAGTGTCTAGAATATATAAAGAAATCCTGTAACACAACAACCAATAACCTTATTGTTCATTTTTCAAATAACTTGAAGAGACATTTCTTCAAAGAAACTATACAAATGGCCAACAAGTATATGAAAAGATGCTCAGGGAATTGTTAGGGAAATTCAAATCAAACCAAGTGAGGTATCACTTCATACCTGTTAGGGTGGCCACCATTAAAAAAAAAAACCAAACAAACAGAAAATAAGTGTTGGTGAGGATGTGGAGAAATTCATTGTTGGTGGGAATGCAAAATGATATAGCTGGAAAATATTATGAAGTTTCTTAGAAAATAAAAAGTAGGGGCTCCTAGGTGGCTCAGTTGGTTAAGCATCCGGGTTTGGCTCAGGTCATGATCTCACGGTTCGTGGGTTTGAGCCCTGCATCGGGCTCTATGCTGACAGCTCAGAGCCTGGAGCCTGCTTCAGATTCTGTGTCTCCCTCTCTCTGACCCTCCCCTGTTTGTGCTCTCTCTGTCTCTCAAAAATAAATAAATATTTTTTTAAAAAAAGAAAAGAAAAAACAGAATTATCGTATGTCCAGCAAGCCTACTTCAGGGTATATATCCAACAGTATCAAAAGCAGGGGCTTAAAGAGGTACTTGTACGCCCTTGTTCATCGCAGCATTATTTACAGTAGGCCAAACATGGAAGCAACTTTAATATTCTTCAACAGATGAATGGATAAAGAAAATGTGCCATATATGTACGATGTAATGTTACTGATCCTTAAAAAGGAAGGAAATCTTGTCACATAGTAGAACATGGATGAACTTTGAGGACATTATCCCAAGTGAAAGAAGCCAGGCACACAAAGACAAATACTGCATGCTTCTCCTTGTATGAGGTATCTAAAGTTGTTGGCCTCATAGAAGCAGAAAGTAGAATGGCGGTTTCCAAGGGTTAGAGAGGGGGAAATGGGGACCCATTGTTGTTCAATGGGTATACAATTCAGTTTCGCAAGATGGAGAGAGTTCTGGAGATAGGTTACACGAGAATGTGCATATAGTTTACTGTGCTAGACGCTTCAAAGTAGTTAAGATGCTAAAATATATAGTACGTGGTTTTTACCACAATAAAAAATTGAGAGGGGGCACCTGGGTGGCTCAGTCAGTTGAGCATCTCACTCTTGTTTTGGCTCCAGTCATGATCCTAGGCTGTGGGATTGAATCCATATTGGGCTCTGTGCTGAGCGTGGAGCCTGCTTAGGATTCATTCATTCATTCATTCATTCATTCTCTCTCTCTCTCTCTCTCTCTCTCTCTCTCTCTCTCTCTCTCTCTCTCCCTCTCCCCCCCCCTCCCTCCCTCTCCCCTTCTGCCCCTCTCCCTGGCTCGTGCTATCACTCTCTCAAAAAAAATTGAAAGTATAATCTTATTAAATGCTGTTTTGGTTCTTCTTTAATTAGTGAAATTAATTTTTTAAAGGAATTTCATAATATTTAAGACACCTTGAAATCTTGGCTTAAACCATAGCTTTGTTTATGACATATTATAAGCTAATTTCATTAATAACAAAGACTCCCTATAATGCTAAGCAAGATAAGTCTGTTAGAGAAAGACAAATATCACATGATTTCACTCATGTGGAATTTGAGAAATAAAACAAAGGGGATAAAGAAAGACAAACCAAAAACTGGACTCCATAGAGAGAACAAAGTGGTGGTCGCCAGAGGGTGGTGGATGGCGGGTGGGGGAAGCTGGTGAAGGCGGGTCAGAGGACACTCGTCAGTCATGCTGAGCACTGAGTACTATGTGGGATTATTGAATCACTGCACTGAACCTGAGACTAATCTAGCACACTATATGTTAACTATCCTGGAAATATATATGTCCCAACAAATTCTTGTAAGAAAGTCAGAGTTTCAGAAATTCTCAAAAGCACAAAAATAGCTTTTGAGCCATTGCCTCTAGAGAAATGCAGAATGTCTATTAACAGCTGGACTGGTTAAGTAAATTATGCCACGTCCATAAATTAGAACTGTCCTTTAAGAGTGAGTTGGGGCGCCTGGGGGGCTCAGTCCGTTAAGCGTCCGACTTCGGCTCAGGTCATGATCTCACAGCTCATGGGTTCGAGCTCCACGTCTGGCTCAGTGATGACAGCTCAGAGCCTGGAGCCTGCTTCATATTCTGGGTGTCCTTCTCTCTCTCTGCCCCTCCCCTGCTCATGCTCTGTGTCTCAAAAATAAACATTAAAAAAAAAAACGGGGGTAGCTGAGGAGCACCTGGTTGGCTCAGTCAGTTAAGTGTGTGACGGTTGGTCATCATCTCATTGTTCACGGATTCAAGCCCTCTCGTAGGGTTCTGCACTGACAGTGCGGAGCCTGTTTAAGATTCTCTCTCTCTCCCCCTCTCTCTCTGCCTCTCCCCGACTCTTGCCATCTCTGTCCCTCTCAAAATAAACAAACATTAAAAAAAAAAGTGATCTAAACTGTGGACTTCGCCACTCTTCCCAACAAGGAGGAACAGAATGGAATGTAAAAATACAGCTCCATATTTTGTTTAAGAAGTTATAATGATCTATGCCTAGAAAACATTTGTAAAAATGGACTCTAGATCGTTAACACCAGCTATCTTTTGGGTGAATAGGATTTTTACTTCATTGTTTCTGAGAGAGAGAAGTTTCTACATAAAGAGCATAATTTGAAAGAGAAAGCAAAAAGGATACATTTCAATGTAAATCTCTAAAGCTAACAGTTTTTCTTAAAAAAGAGAATGCTACCTGCAAGTTTTTGTTTCGGATGAAGCTACGATATACAGAGGGCCCGTTAGGCCACACGCCCGCCCTTGACATCTGTTTCATGGGCGTTTGTAAGAGAAAGTGAAGCTGGAGGAGCAGGCATCACTCACAGTCGCAGGAGGCAGCCTGCCTGGTCCTCGGTGGTGCGGGTGACCTTGGGGGGCCCACGCACCAAGAACCCCCAACATCTGCACAGTTTCCCTGCCAGACACATGAAGAAGGGGAGGGGCTTGGGGAACCCTGCCTCGTCTCGCGGCATCAATAAAGTACTGTGCCCCCCAAAATATGAAGGTGATTGCTGTAAAGTATTCGACTATATGTTTGTCTGTCAAACTAGCCTCATTAAAGAAGTCATGCTCTTCACCTCCTGTGTGGCTGTCCACTTGACCCGTCAGAACCGTGAGCAGTCTGTCCCAGTCTCGCCGTGGACTTCTGTCTCTGTGACTCTGCCCACTGCTGTCACGTTCCTGTTCTTGCTGAAAAATCGTGGGCGGTGTGTCTCAGAGGGCTGCAGCCGGACTCGGAAGGAGTCTGCTGAGAGTCGCCTTTTGAAACGTTTGAGTCCTCCTGTTGAGCTCACTGTCCTTCCAGTTCCTTCCTCAAAACTAAAAAAAAATAAGTTCGTATCTGTAAAGTTAAGCACGTTAAGAATTTGATCTATAAGCATTGTTTTCAAGCCCTACATGGATATTTCGTACTCTTGAGATGCGATTAATAGCAGCAACTTCGCCAATTTAGTGAATTGAGTGACTCTCAATTCCCAAAGACAGACTTTTCAAAAAGTTATATGTTAGGGGCGCCTGGGTGGCTCAGTGGGTTAAGCATCTGACTCTTGATTTCGGCTCAGGTCAAGATCTCACAGTAGGTGGGTTCGAGTCCCGCGTCAGGCTCTGCTGACAGTGCAGAGCCCCCCACCCTCCCCTGCTCACTTGCTCTCTCTCAAAATAAATAAACATTAAACAATTTAAAAAGTCTTTTTTTTAATATTAATTTATTTTTGAGACACAGTGAGAGAGCACAAGTGGGGAAGGGGCAGAGAGAGGGAGACACAGAAACTGAAGCAGGCTCCAGGCTCTGAGCTGTCAGCACAAAGCCCAATATGGGACTCGAACCCACAAACCATGAGGTCATGGCCTGAGCCAAAGTCGGATGCTGAACTGACTGAGCCTCTCAGGTGCCCCACAGATTTTTTAAGAGATATATGCTTTTTTATTTCTTCACTAAAAAATTACAAGGTGAGTTTTCAAGACAGAGTATAGAAAAGATTCTGCAAAGAATGATGAGCATGCAGCTGTCACCTGGACCTTGTCTCTGGCTCTTTGGCAGCGTTTATATCCGCCCACGTCACTCAGGGCTTGATTTAGGAATTCCACATTGTAATTAGGGCCTCCTTTGTCAGAGCTGGTCCGTGAATGTCTTGTGGATGAATGGTTTTTTAGATAATTGGGGCTTTACCCTTTAAGCACCTCTTTTATTGGATGCCCTGTTAAAAATGCATGACAAGTAAGCAAACCAAACTTCCCTAAAGGGGTAGTGTTGCTAAACGTAGCCCTGTCGTAAGTGTCCACTTTGTGCACCCATGGGTGTTCACTGTAAAACCCCTTCGGCTTTGTTGTATGTTTAAAAATGTTCCTAATAAATATAGAGGGGGAAACGGCATTTTTGAAAGTCCTGCAACCCTTGTTCCAACAGTGTTGTGGCTACGCAGAGCTCAGTGTGAGGAGTGGTTGAGCTGGTGACCCTGGAGCCAGACTGCCTGGGCTTCCGTGCTGTGCACCCTTCAGGCGGTTACTGTCGTCTCTGAACCTTGCCTCTCTTGTCTGTAAAATGGGAATGATAGTGGTTCCTGCTCCAGGGTTTGTCACGGGAGTGAACCGAGAAGATGTGTATACCCGTCGTGCAGGACTGAACACTCTACACTTCGGCAAGTGTGGCCACTGTCCCCCCACGGCTTGCTGCTTTGCAGTTCCCTTCCGCCTCGACCCCCTGACCCACTCAGAATCATTACTTCTCTCCTTGATCATTAACTGGAATGACAGTTTGGGGCGACTTTGAGACTTAATTTCCAATGACATGGGAGTTTTTTCCAATTCAAATCCATCTTTATGTTGTTCACTTCCCAGCCTAAATTACCAGGAGCATAATTTAATTCTTCCCCCGCGGAGCCCAGCCCCATCCCACACCTCAGTGATGCCGCTGGGTCCCGGGTGTCTGCGCCCTGTAGACAGAGTTCCTGCCCGTGAATTCTGCGGGCTGCCGCCCTGGGGGAGCGCGTGGTCTCTTCGCCCCAGAGCTGCTTCTCGCTGGTGAGTGTGCGGTCTCCTCCCTCTGGCCTCTCCAGCCTTGTGCTCATGACCACTGCTGCCCATCTTCACCCAGGGCAGAATAGAGGACCAAGGTAAATACAGAAGTGTCACAGAGAAGTGACATCGCCTGTATAGGAACCTCAGAAGTGAGAATGATGTCCCTCTTCTATAGAACTGGGTGCTGGAGCGTTCTGTCCTCCACTTCTCTTGGGTTTGATGTCCTTTTAGTGGTTTTCAGCATATTCACATTTTTCTGCAATCATCACAACTATCTAAGAACATTTCGTGTTCTTAGGACATCTCATCGCCCCAAAAGAAACCTCGTGCCCATTAGCAGTTGCTCCCCATTCCCCCCTTCAGCCCTTGGCAACCACCAATCTACTTTGGATTCACCTCCTTGGGGCATTTCCTACAAATGCAGTCATATAACATGTGGCATTTTGGAGCTGCCCACTTGCAGTTACCATGCTTCTGTCTCTGTTGGGGCATTTTAACGGTGCTCCGTTCCTTTTCACAGCGTAATAATAAGCCAATTACATAGACATACCAAATGTTGTTTATTCATCCATCTGTTGATGCACATTGAGGTTGTTTCTACCTTTTGGCTATTATGATGGTGATGCCATGAGTGTCTGTGTACAAGTGTTTGTGTGAACATATTTTTATTTCCATGTGTGTACCTAGCACCAGAATTACTGGGTCTTCTGGTAACTCGGTATTTAACCTGAAGTTAAAGAACTGCCAACTGATCTACACACTGGCTGTGCCATTTTAAATCCTAGCAGCCATGTGCGGAGGCTCCGATTTCCCCTGCACGCCTTGTTGTTCTCACTGTGACTATAGCTACTATCCCCGTGGCTGTGAAGCGGTCCCTCCTTGTGGTCTTGGTTTTTCATTTCCCTAAAGACTAATGATGTTGAGCACTGTTTATGCTTATTGGCCATTTTGTAGATCTTCTTTGGAGAAAGAGTCTATTCAAATCCTTTACCAATTTTTAATTGGGTTATTTGTCTTTTCACTGTTGAGTTGTATACATGGGTCCGTATATGCTGGAGACAAGCCCCTTATCAGACCTCTGATTTGCAAATAAGTTCTCCCTTTCTGTGAGTTGACTTTTTCACTTTCTTGCTGGCAGCTTTTGAAGCACAACTGTTTTAATTTTGATGGAGTCCAAGTCACCTGTTTTTTCCTCACGTCACTGGCACGTTCAGATATTCTACTAGATGTCCCCAGTGACTTCTCTGGGAATCTGGTTTCTGATTTGCTCACTGGATACAGAATTGCGTTATTGTTAGTTTTCCTGTTTTGGAATTATAAAGCCCTTGCCAGTAATACAGGGTCTTAGAAATGTTGATTCTTGTTAGTCTGGTAAGCCCATTTCTGTGCCTTTAGCCTCAGGAAATAATTGGATAGAAAGCATACATCCTGTCTATGCACAGAGATCATTTCTCTGTCATCTAGGACAGTGGGACCAGGGAAGCCTGTTCAGTAGCAGAGGAGGGTGATTCAGTTCATAGTGGGATGTTGTTAGGCAACTATTGAATAATACCATTATGAAGCTTAATGAAAATATTCATAATAAAATCTTCAATTAAAAAAAAGGAAAAACATGGGGAACCTGGGTAGCTCAATTGGTTGAGCATCCGACTCTTGATTTTGGCTCAGGTCATGAGCTAATGGTTTGTGGGTTCGAGCCCTGTATCAGGCTCTGCGCTGACAGCGTGAAGCCTGCTTGGGATTCTCTTTCTCTACATCTCTCTCTTCCTTCTCTGACTTGTGCTATCTCTGTCTCTCTCAAAATACATAAACAACAAAAAACAGAAACATAACTATGTGGCTTGTATGGCTAAAATATGTGGAAGGGTGTAACGTGTGTAAGGCGCGTGGACCTAGCGGGAGGGTGTAACGTGTGTAAGGTGCGTGGACTAAGCGGAAAGGTACACAGGGTCACAGGTAGTTTTACTTCCATCCATTTTATTTAATACTGATGTTTTATCTCAAAAATCAATTTTAAGGTATTTTACCTAAATAACAACTAAAAAATCAATTTAAAAAATGCGTGCATGGTATTTCAGATCAGTGGGGGAAGTGGCGATGAGCGGCTAGGTCTGGTGTGTTTATTCCTATCCCACCCGACTGGTTTTTTTTTAATAGGAACTATTTTTTTTCACTGTGATCGTCCGGGTTAGTCATCCAGACAAATAATTTGCTGGGAGTATATAAGAACTTGAGTAGAGATATTCTAAGTCTCTTTACATTCTCCTATTAAATCCAAATACTGATGATAAGGTGATTTTGGAATTAGAATTAGTTATTTTAGTCATTACCAGTATTACAGTGTGCTAAAAGAAAGGTAATGATTATGTTGATATTACATTGATAATAGAGGTCCCAGAAACACTTTTCTCCTGGCATCTCATGAAAGAATTATAATGGTTTTATATATAAATAAACCAATCACCCCAACATGTGAAACAAATTTCATTTAAAAAAATATTTTTTAAAGTTCATTAGAGAGAGAGAGAGAGAGAGCAGGGGAGGGACAGAGAGAAGAGGGCAGAGAGAATCCCAAGCAGGCTCCACACTATCAGCCTGAAGCCCGATGTGGGGCTCGAGCTCACCAGCCATGAGATCCTGACCTGAACCGAAACTGAGAGTCAGATACGTAACAGACTGAGCCACCCAAGCACCCCTGAAACAAATTCAAACGGATCAAAGATGTTGAAGTTTTGTTTTTATTTCGTTTTGTTTTTAAGGAACAATAAAGGCACCAATGGAAATACAAAGGTAAGTAAGCAGGTTGCTAGGTCATGTGTAATGTGCGCCCCAAGGCGGTGCCACAGTCGCACAGTGGGTCCATGGCTCCCCTGACCTCCCACCTTTGGCTTCAGCGGAGGGGCGTGGTCTGGGGTACCAGGAGGTGCTCCCTGTTCCGTGGCCTGGACCGGGTGTGATAGGGCAGCAGGCAGGGAGAGGCCACAGAGGGAGGCCCGGCTCCTGTGGCAGCCGCAGCCCTGCACCCTCTTCGCAGGCTGCGGCCGACTTGGCCTCTGGTCCCGGCTTGGGGGAGGCGGAGGCGGCGTCTTGTTGTCGCACGTGGGAAGGCTGTGAAAAGAAAAACCCTTGTTGGCCCAAACATTTAAACAAGAATTACACTAGGATGTTTTGTTCTCACTCTGACACGGTCAGAATTAATTTGGGCGTCCGAAAGAGGATTATTTTGTCATTTGGCTTTTGAATCTGCGTAACTTAATACAAGAACACAGAGGGAAATACAAAACAGAATGCATGGCTCAAGTCTGTGAGATGGGGCCAGAGCATCCCCAGGGCACAATCTTGTTAGTGTTTGGGGGGCTTCTCGTTCAAGCCGCTGGTGACCTTGTGGAAAGGCCCCGGCGATGGGAGCGGCAGAGCATGGGCATCTGAGCAGTGCACAGCCTGCGAGATCGTAATCACCATTTGCTCTTCCTCCTCAGGTTTGCTAGGAAAAACTTGCGTTCTGCAAACAACTGAAAACACTGCCCTCGGAAACCATTTCTTCGGCCCTCGTGGAGCAGCTGGCTGCTTGGCCAGTGAGGCCCTGGACGGGACAAACTCTGCCCGCCCAGTCAGCCAGCGCGGTGGTCGCCATGGCCAGCAAGAGGAAGTCCACCACCCCATGCATGATCCCGGTGAAGACGGTGGTGCTGCAGGAGGCCCAGCCTGCCGAGGCCTTGCCCGAGGGGCCGCAGCAGGAGCCATCCCCCGACATGCCCGCCAGTGGCAGCAGTGGAGAGGTGACCCAGATGCCCAGCAGTACCAACGGTGCCGCACTGGCCAACGGGCACCGGAGCACTCTGGATGGCTATTCCTATTCCTGCAGATCCTGTGACTTCAGGTCCCAGGACATAACCCAGTTTGTGGGACATATGAACTCAGAGCACACAGATTTTAACAAGGACCCAACTTTTGTATGCACTGAATGCAGTTTTCTGGCAAAAACTCCTGAAGGGCTTTCTCTGCACAACGCCAAGTGTCACTCGGGGGAAGCCAGCTTTGTGTGGAAGGTGGCCAAGCCAGACCATCGTGTAGTAGTGGAGCAGAGTGTCCCCAAGACCACCTGCACTCCTGACATCTTGGGTGAGTCCAATGCCGAAGGGACTGACGGACAGGCCGAGATCATCATCACCAAAACCCCAATCATGAGGATACTAAAAGGCAAACCTGAAGCCAAAAAAATCCATACGCTCAAGGAGAACATCCCCAGTCAGCCTGTCGGTGATGCGGCCTTACCAAACCCGGCGGCAGGGGAGACCGAGGCGAAGGAGGGGGACCACTCCTTTGTTGACGGGGCGGCCCCGGTTGGTCAGCCTGCCACTGGTTCGGCAAAAGGGCCTCACGTGGCCAACGGGCCCCCAATAGGAGCCGTGCCGGTCCTGCCAGCGGGCCTCGCCCAGTTCCTCCCCCTGCAGCAGCCGCCCCCGGGGCGCGCCCAGCACCACCCCCAGCCACCGCCCACAGCCAAGTCTCTCCCCAAAGTGATGATCCCCCTGAGCAGCATCCCCACCTACAACGCGGCCATGGACTCCAACAGCTTTCTGAAGAACTCGTTCCACAAGTTCCCCTACCCGACCAAAGCCGAGCTCTGCTATCTGACCGTGGTCACCAAGTATCCAGAGGAGCAGCTCAAGATCTGGTTCACGGCCCAAAGGCTGAAGCAGGGCATCAGCTGGTCCCCTGAGGAGATCGAGGACGCCCGGAAGAAGATGTTCAACACGGTCATTCAGTCTGTGCCCCAGCCCACCATCACGGTCCTCAACACACCCCTGGTTGCCAGCGCTGGCGGCGTCCAGCACCTCATCCAGGCCGCCCTCCCGGGCCACGTGGTGGGGCAGCCAGAGGGCACGGCGGGCGGCCTGCTGGTCACTCAGCCGCTGATGGCCAACGGGCTGCAGGCGCCCGGCGCGTCCTTGCCACCAGCAGTCACCTCCGTCCCCAAGCCGCCCGCCGTGGCGCCCATCAACACAGTGTGCTCCAACACCACGTCAGCCGTGAAGGTGGTGAACGCGGCGCAGTCGCTGCTCACGGCGTGCCCCAGCATCACCTCCCAAGCCTTCCTCGACGCCAGCATCTACAAAAACAAGAAGTCTCACGAGCAGCTGTCGGCTCTGAAAGGAAGCTTCTGTCGGAACCAGTTCCCGGGCCAGAGCGAGGTGGAGCATCTGACCAAAGTGACCGGCCTCAGCACCAGAGAGGTGCGCAAGTGGTTCAGCGACCGCAGGTACCATTGCCGGAACCTGAAGGGCTCCAGGCCCGTGCTGCCGGGTGACCCCGGCCCCGTCATCCTTGACCCTGGGCCAGATGTACCCTTCACCCCAGTGGCCAAAGCCCCTGAGGGGCCCTGCGTCCCGCCGGCGGCTGCCCTGGCCAGCCCCCCTTCTGCCAGACGGCAGGCCTGGCACCAGACCCCCGACTTCACGCCGACCAGGTACAAGGAGCGAGCCCCCGAGCAGCTCAGAGCCCTGGAGAGCAGTTTTGCACAAAACCCCCTTCCTCCTGATGAGGAGCTGGACCGCCTGCGGACTGAAACCAAGATGACCCGGAGAGAGATTGACAGCTGGTTCTCGGAGAGACGCAAGAAAGTGAGTGCCGAGGACACCAAGAGGGCCGATGAGGGTGCTGCTCCAGAGGAGGCGACAGCTGCCGAGGACGAGGTGGGGGAAGAGGAGCTGGCCTGCGACCTGAGGGTCCCTGGCGGAGGCGGCTCCCCAGAAGGGGCTGGCGGTCACACGCTGGCCGAGCGCAAGGTCAGCCCCATCAAAATCAACCTCAAGAAACTTCGAGTCACCGAAGCCAATGGCAAGGGCGAGCTCCCGGGGCTGGGTGCCAGCGAGCCCGGGGATGGTGGGCTTGGAGAGCCGGCCGAGCAGCCCCCAGGCAAGGCGAGCTGCAAGAAGACGGCCCAGCAGCGGCACCTGCTACGGCAGCTCTTCGTGCAGACGCGGTGGCCCAGCAACCAGGACTATGACTCCATCATGGCACAGACGGGCTTGCCGAGGCCCGAGGTGGTGCGCTGGTTCGGGGACAGCAGGTACGCCCTGAAGAACGGCCAGCTCAAGTGGTACGAGGACTACAAGCGGGGCAACTTCCCCGCAGGGCTGCTGGTCGTCACCCCCCCGGGCAGCCGGGAGCTGCTGCAGGACTACTACCTGAGGCACCAGACGCTGTTCGAGCAGGACCTGCAGAGCCTGTGCGACAAGACCCAGATGAGCTCCCAGCAGGTCAAGCAGTGGTTTGCCAAGAAGATGGGCGAGGAGACCCGCACTGGGGCGGACACCAGTGGTGAGGACCAGGGCACCGGCGAGCCCGCAGCGGTTCACAGAGGGACGGGTGACACGTACTCAGAGGTGTCGGAGAACAGTGAGCCATGGGAGCCCAGCGCCCCCGAGGCCAGCTCGGAGCCCTGTGACACGCCAAGTCCCCAGGCTGGACTAGAGCTGGGTAAGGAGGAGCCTCTCCACGGCCTCTGCCTCAGGAGCATGAGCCGTCCTCCATGGGGAGGGGAGGGGGTCCCTGATGGCCTGGGGGACTGTCCCTGAGGCTGTGCCACAGCCAGGGCTCCTTCCGGGGCACCTGGCAGCAGGAGCCATTGGCGCATGATGTGAATCCAATACGGGGTGGAGAACTGTTTTTTCATTTTGTTTCACGTTTCTCTAAACCTGTGCAGGGGTGGGAACGCAGTGAACCTGTGAGGGTGCCAGCTTTTCTAGACATGTCTTAGTGGTCGGAGAGCAGGTCCAGCAGAGCCACCACCCCTGTACAGGAGAGAGCAGTTGGGCTGTTGAGGAAATTAAACTCACGTTGGCGAGCAGAAAGAAAGGGGCTTTAATTGTCCCTTTAATTGGGTTTGAGTCACAAGCACTGGCCGCCCTCATCTTCGAAATCCAACAAAAGGCCAAGTGTCATATCCTGGGTGGGACAGAGCAGAGGTAGCCAGAGGTGGCCACGCCTCTGTGGCATCATCCTGTGTCTGAGGCGGATAGCCGTTGGGTACAGGAAGGGCTTGTCTGTTTGTCTGTACTTGTTTCTCCTGGCTTTCCCGGCCAGCCTCAGTGCAAGCGCCATGGGTGACCGGCCTCTCCGGACAACGTGCTGATTTTGACTGCAGGATCAGAAGGCATCGGTAGAATGGGCAGAAGCCACCCCGCAGCTGCTTTTATGTCGGAGCATGTGTTCTGGAGAGCCAGTGGGGAAAGGCAGGAAAGGCAGGTTAGGACAGGGCTCCAGGGCAGCAGCGGCCCGGGGATCCATCGGCACTGGTCCCTTGGAGAGTCTGCGGCCCCTGCTCAGTTTAGCCCGCATCCTGTCCTTAACCCACGTACCCTCTGCATGGTACCTGGGGCTGGAGAATGGGGGAGTGGCTGGCAGGAAGGCACTGCTCTTGGTCTTAAGAGGTCCCTGCAGCTAGTGGGAGCACCCTGGCACGGCAAGGATCAGGCTGCCTTGGGGCTATACGAGCGGCAGCTGACGTGGAGGTGACAGGCATGTGTTTTCTCCTCAGAAACAGACTGAATTTAACTGATTACACTGAAGGACTGGACAGTCTGGGATGCCCCGTACCACGTGAAAGGGCTCAGCCCGACTCTCTGCTGCCACATGCTGTTCCACGCCCGCCGCTGGGCACGCCCGAGAGCTTCTGGAGGCCTCGCCACCAGCCGGGGGCCCGCCGCCACCTTCGGCCTGCCACCACCGAGCGAGCCAGCGGGGAGAGCAGCAGGGTCCCCGTCCGTTCTTCCTCCCACAGTGTAGGACATCTCCTTTGCCTTCCAGTGGATAAAATAGTTCAGATTTCATATTCATAGACACGAATCAAGTTTTTAACATATAAATCCGCCTATACACATTTAATAAAATGTCAGATTGTAAACACTTTCATTACACAGAAACTTTGGTTAGCAAGCAATACGTTGCCGTCTACATCATCTCTGAACGTGCCCGCGTCTGTTCTCTGGAGAACCCTGGGGCCACGCGTCCCCTCGGCGGTGGGCAGGGGGCACCTGCCCACCCAGAGGCGTCCCCGTGTGCTCCTTCACCAGGGCAGGGCCTTTGAAGAGGCCTCTGCCATCACGCTGGGCTCGCGTTGCCCCGCGACATGACAATCTGGGTGCAGGCGCCGGCCCCTGCGGTTTGAGCGGGGCCCACGAGCGTGGCGGCGTGTGCCCGTCCGCTTGTAAGTCCTTACAGCCCTCTCATCTCTCACGGGCGTCGGGAGCACGGACCAGAACTTTTCACGTGTCAGATCAACTTAGACGTTTGTTTTCAAGCCTGATGTACTGGCCTGCGTGCCCACGGTTTTGTTTTTGTTTTTAATCTAGATGTGTTGAGGAGGAGAGGGAAACTGAGACAAAGGGGGCTGAAAGCCGAAGTGCGTGGCCCCGGCAGGTGGCTTTGGCCGCTGTGGTTTTCAGAGCCCTTGACCCACACTCGCTTCAAGGCTGCCTTTGGTTTGGGAAGGAAGACCTGCACTCGGCCAGTAGTAAGAGTGAGAGCTGCCGGGATCTGGGGGCTCGGGAGTCCTCAGAGCTGAGGTGCGCTTGCACGTGGGGGTTCCTAGAAGGACGCCCGGAGTACTCATGGCCCCCACGCCCAGGGCCTGGCTGGGTGCCGGACACCACCAGGCGGGTCCTTGTGACAATGTTTTTCAAGTCCTGCATTTCTGCCCCCAAACTTGGAAACAAAATCTCTGTCATCTTTAGCCTAATCCTCCTACCCATTTGTTTAAACATTTTTTTGTTGTTGTTTTTGGAGGAAATCACAGGAAAAGGTGCTTTTGAAACACTGGGGAACTTTCTTACAAAGCTGTACTACATGGTAAATCCTTATTTCCCCAACATGGGCTGCTCTGAGAGCCGCGGGGAAGGGGGGTGCACACAGACTTCCCATCACACACACTTCTCACCTTCTGGGGACCACCTGCTTCTGAAAGCACCAAGACCTCATGCGCATGCTCCTCCGGGGCCCAGGCTGGGTGAGCGGCAGGGCCTTTGGGCAAGAAGTCCTGGTGGTGGGCTGGGTGCCGTCCTTCTCCCCAGCCCCACCCGGGAACTGACCTGGGCAGGGCACCGCACTGGCTTGGTTCCAGGGACTGAGGATGGTGGTGGCGTCTCTGCCTTCCAGGAGAGGGGCTTTCTTTGCAAACCAAAAGCCCTTGAGCCCCTGTTCTTCTACTAAAGTTTTCTCTTCCTCTCCCCGGCCCTGTAGGGACCACCTCCCAGTTGTTAACATGTGAGTACTTGGCAGGTTTTGCCCCCCCGAGTTTGCATCCTTTCCATGTGAGCGTGGAGCTCTGTAGCCCCAGAGGCCTGTTTGCAGAATTGCCAAGAGTGGGGAGTGCTTCTTCCTTCAGAGAACAGACACCTGGGATTTCTCCTTTAGTGTTTATGTACATGCAGATTAATTTATATGTACACATAGATACAGGACAGATACTCACTTTGATACTTTACTCCGAAGATGCACATCTGAGGTGTGCACCTGAGGAACCTAGTGGCACGTGGGGGCTGGGGAAAGCAGCCTGTGTTGAAGGCCGTGCTGGGACCCCGGCTGCAGCTGGGGTGACCCGGCCGGAAGCCATCAGTCTCGGAGACCCCACCCTGCAGGCCCTGCTCCCGGAGTCCTGCACGTGCTGGCCGGAGGGTTGTCTTTAGAGACAATTTTCTTGGTTATTTAATGTGTGTTCATGTTTCATTTACAACCCAAACAGCAGAACAGAAAATGAGCTAAATGGTAGACAAGTTGGTGCAGGACACAGGGACCCAAACTCAGCACCAGCCTGTGTGAATGGCGGGGAAGCTGCCGTGCTGCCGCCTGGACGTGTTCTTCTCACGTTCGCTCTTCCAGCGGCCGGGCCGCCCTGCACACGACAGGACCGCCCAGGTGAGGACCCCGCACGCCAGCCGGTCCCTCTTCCTCACTGTGCCCTCGGACCGGATTGGAGAGTGGGGTTGGAGCCTCAAACAATGAAAGATGAAAGCAAGAGAAATGGGTCCCCCCAGGGGACGCTGCGACAGGTGCGCAAGGCTTTGGGAGCTCGGGGAACACAGCCAACCCGGCACGCGGAAACATGCTGGCCGGGAGTCGGAACTGCACCCCGTGCTGGGGCCGTGGGACTGCCGCTGTCGGCCCGTGTTCTGTTGTGAGACAAATCACTGCGGTTTTGCACACCACCTGAGGGCATCTGTGAGGTCGCCTCCAGTAAGAAGGCGCTCTGGGCTGTAGAGCTGAGAGAGGTGGGACAGGGTTTCATAAGGTGACTCGTCTTTCCCCTCTTCTCCCTACGCACTTGGACTTGTCAGAGATAGTAAAATCTTTCGGTGTTTCTTGTTGCCTGTCTTGCACATGTTTGGTTTATTATATTTTTTACATGAGGTTGTAGATCCAGTTTTAATAGGTGAAATTAGATCACCATTGTGATCAGAGAAATCTGGATTTATGATATATATACTTGGCATATTAAAATTTTTTTAATGTTTATTTTTGAGAGAGAAACAGAGTACATGTGGGACAGGGGCAGAGAGAGAAGGAGACAGAATCCGAAGCAGGCTCCAAGCTCTGAGCTGTCAGCACAGAGCCCGACACGGGGCTGGAACCCACAAACCACGATCATGACCTGAGCCAAAGTCAGATGCCTAACCGATTGAGCCACCCAGGTGCCCCTACTTTGCATATTTTGATTACTTATTTTAATTCTTGACTATTAAGTAGCTCTTTGATTTGAAAGGAGTGTTCCCATTTTCGGGAGTCAAGGGTTCCAGAAAGAGCATTGGGTGGCCTGTTGGCGTTTGGGGTTTGGTAGGACCATGTGACTTGGAGCTCCTGGCTTGGCCAAGTGACTGGAAGGTGTGCAGGTGACCAAAGCACAGGGACCTGAGGCCCTGCTCCCTGCGCTGGAAGGACAGGTTTGGAAGCTGGGCAGAGTGCTATACTGGTGGTGCCGTCCCCACTGACCCTGGGAGGCTGACCCACCAGGAAGTTTCTGCATACTGTCCAGGCTGAGATGTCGCTTTTATCCTGCAGACCCTGTGTCACCTCCCTCTCCCCTCTGGCTCTGGGACATCTGTGCCAGGCCGCCTTCAATGGAGGGTGGGCGTCGGCCTCTCTGCTGGGTGTTCGCCTTGTCAGCACACCCTCCTCCGCAGCCTGCCCGTGCTGCCCTGCCACCTCATGTCTGCCTGTTCTCTTCTGGTACCGAGATCCTTGGATCGGAGCAGCCTTGTCAGTTTAAACATCACAGCCCAGGTGGATAAAGGCACTTTGTAGAAGAGAACCAGCCAAACCACACCTGGAATGTAGGCTTTTTCTAATTTCCCCCCTTTTTCCTCGCTCAGAATTTACTTGGGGCAGGTTATTGATTTGACCCACTTTTTGTATTCTGTTTAAATTTTCCTTGATCTCTATGTGCAAGGCTCAGTTACAAGCCACAGAAGAAAAATCCTGTAGATGTGCCAGCGTCTGCACAGCTAACTCCGGGCCAGAGCCAGCAGCAGCCTGGGTCAGGAGGCAAATGGGGCTGGGCTCTGCTCACTCCTGCCCAGAGCCCTGTCTCTAGGTCTCCCGACTCGGCGGCCTTTGCTGAGAGCACAGGTCCACCCAGCCTTCCTGCCCAGACCTTGGGGGGCATCTCGTTGTGGCTTGGGGAGCGCCTGGCACCTGAGCAAGCAGGAAGCGGGGAGCCCGAGCTTTCTTCTGAACGGACTGCCCCCCAAGACCGGGTTCAATCTGAGGTAACCATCGTGCGGTTTCTCTGGCCACTTAAAACAGCCAGGCTGTACGACACCAGGGCTGAGGAGACCAGGCAACTTCTCAATCTGGGCCAGGTGCCTGGGTAGAGGTGACAGTCATGGGTGCCACGCAGGCCAGCTCCAAGTCCCACGTGGAATGGCAAGGCCTCGGTTTGTGTTGTGTTCCTGGCACCAGGTGGTCCTGGGAAGGCAGGTCTCTCAGCCACTTGGCATCTGTATGCAGGGGTGTGAAGTAGAGGGCTCAGGGCGTGTGGCCCTAGGGACGATCCAGTCTGCTTTTCTGTTCTTCAGTCCTGAGCACACTTGTGAAGACTGGCTGCTAACCTGGCCTCCCCTTTGAATGGGGTCCTATTCCTTCACCAGCACGAAGACCAGACAGCCTGGATCCAGCAGGAAGCAACCATTCTACCTGCCAAAGTCCGGAGCAGGGTTGGAAACCCGATGCTTGGCACAGACGAGGCAGGCCCTGGTCAGCCCATGGACAAGGGTGGGAGCAAGAACCTGCTGCCTTAATTTTTAAGCTGTACTTGGTTTGCAGGACCGCCAGGATCCACAAAGAGCATATGACTACTGCTTTGCTGTCACCAGTCCCAAGGCTTCTGCAGCCCCCAGAGCCTGGCCCGTGTGGCTGCTCAGGCTGGGGCCACGGGGAGGGGTCCACACGGCGAGCAGGACCCTTGTGGCAGGGGCAAGGGTGGCCATCTTCTGTGCTGTCCACTGGAGCAGGTGGCAAGCCAGGCTACTGGAGGGGGTCTGAATGTCTACCTGCCGCTGGGGCTCTTCTGGGGCCTGGCCCTGCCCGTGTGTGCACCCTGAGCACTCGAACGTTGATGAATAGCTTTTCCTGGCTAATGCTTTGTGACTGACTGCTGCTCCTTTCCACGACAGACGGGTGACTTGGAAGTACTTGGAAGTATTTGGCTGGAGCCAAAGGCAGATTGTCCAGGGTAAAAGGCTGTTTGGAGTCCCTGACTGTAGAAAGCCACAAGTGCATGGTCTTTCCAAGGAGCCAAACTGCAGAGTAGACACACTGGTGGAGGGTAAGAATGTACCTGTGTGGTAGCTGTTCTGTCATTTGTGTTTCAAGAGAGACTGTCACTCATTCTTGGTTCCTGCCCACATAGTGGCCTCATTCTTGCAGTTTGCTTGAAATGCTGGGAGGCCGGGAGTCCCAGGCCAGGAGGAGCTGGGGACGGGCATGGTCCTTGGGCCGGGGAGAAAGGGTGGCCAGTGCAGGGGCATTCCTGCAGCGCTCCTGGGCTGCCACATCATTCAGCTGTGTTAAAACCTCCCTATGCCATGGTTAGTACAAAGAAAACACACCAACCTTCCCCTCTCCCCTGCCAGCCACTGTCCGTTGAAAGTTAACTGAGCACAGTGTTTGGGGAAGTCAGGGAGGTTGCCAGAGCTGCAGGGTCCTGCCTGAGCGCGCGGATTCCTGGTTTTCTACCACACATTTACCTTTTGTCTTCGGAGCGGCGGGAGGCCCTGGGAATGGCTGGTGAGCAGTTGGCTTTAGTGTGCCTCCCGTCTCCCCGAGACACAGCTGAAAGACGTGATCATCTTGGTGCTAAGAGACAACTGTCCTGTCTGTCCAGAGGCAAACTGCAACTTTACCAAACAATACACGAGGGTCCCCTTGGTGCGGCGGCCCAGTGTGAGACCAGACGGAGGGGGTACACTCTTGTCAGGCCTGGGTGCAATGGGTTCTTTACCCAGGGGAAGTGTTTTTAACAGAAAGGCGTAACTTGCCTTTGGACAGTGGCTGTGCTGAGGTCGAGTGGGCTGTGTCTCCAGGCCTCACGAGGTCCCCTGTGGGGATGCTGCTATTTCTAAGATGCAAATTGCACATTTCCTAGATTTTGTATCTGGGGATTTGGATAAGGGAGGGAGCAGGGCCAAACTGCTTATACAATTTGATATTGGGCTGAAATGGTACTTCAAATCTTTTGATTGTTCCTAAATAAAAACGTAAATATGTCTCACATCTGCTGACTATTTTGTGGGGGAGCCAGAAAAACTAAAAACATTTCACATCTGCTGGTTTATTCAGTGGGCAAGCCGGACCTTAAGCTTGGATGGATGAGCAAGGCTGTTCCCCTCAGCCTGCTTCAGTAAAGTTCCTCTGTTTTCCACACTGCTCTGTCCACAGGAATGGCTTCTGTGTGACCGACCTGTCATTTTTACAATTACACTAAATAGACAAAAGGCACAGGAGTGTGACTTGCAGTCATCAGGTATCTTGTGAGAAGGTGCTGGGAAGTCCTTTTCTTATCTCTGCTCCCTGCCCCCGCAAGGAGAGTGCTCAGAAGCACAGCACTTTTGTTTTGTTGCTGGGGGGGTGGGGGGGCTGGCGAATATGCTTAAGGACCCGGGGGCCTTAAAGGAATAGGATTACAAGCCTAATTTCTGGGGCACCTGGATGGCTAGGTTGGTGGAGCATGGAACCCTTGATGTTGGGGTTTTGTGAGCTTCACATTGGGTGATAGAGATTACTTAAAAAAAATTTTTTAAGGCCAGTTTCTAAGATTCAGAGCAACTGAATCTTGTTGGGGTGGCCCTGAGGCCCTGTGACAGGAAAAAGGGAGCCCAGACATAGAATCACCTGGGGCAGAGACACACCAAGGCTGGCCGGTGATTCTGGCCCCAGGCAGACACCAGGGCCTGTTCCTGACTGGGCTCTTCTAGAGGCCAACTGAAGTCTTGGGAAAACAGCTTTGTGTTGAATGTGAAGCAAATCCTTGGAAGCAAGAGCAGCCTGGTGTGGAAGCCTGACCGCTTCCGAGTCCAGACTCAGGCAGGGGCTTCCTGGGACACAACCGTGGATGGAGCTGGCAGTAGCAGCCCGTTGGGGGGTTGCTGAGCTTCTGGGGGGCAGTTGCAGTGGCCTCCGGGCAGGAAACAGAACCCCCGCCCGACTCAAGGGCAGAAGTCCCCTAGGGACCATCAGAGGAAGGCCCAATGAGGACGACTCTCGGTCTCCCAGTGGAGACGGGACTTGATGCCTTTAACTGAGAGGTGAGGAGGCAGGACCTTATTTTGTTCCATATGCCAGTCTGGTGGAATAACCAGATCATGCTTAGTGGTTTTTCCCTTTTAAGTAGAAATGGTGAGAGATGATGGGCTCAAACCTAAAGACAAGTGAGTTTTTAATTTTTTTCTTTTTTATGTTTTTATTTTAGGAAGCAAGAGCACATGAACAGGGGAGGGGCAGAGAGAGAGAGGGAGACAGAATCTGAAGCAGGCTCCAGGCTCTTAGCTGTCAGCACAGAGCCTGACGAAGGGCTCGAATTCATGAACTGTGAGATCAGGACCTGAGCAGAAGTCGGACACTTAACCGACAGAGCCACCCAGGTGCCCCCAAGACAAGTGAGTTTTTAAACAGCCCCAGCCTCCAGGTGATGTTCAGGATGTGCCTGCTCAGGAGGGGGAGGGAGGTCTTGTGTCCCTGTGCTTGTGGCCACAGATCCTTGTTAATGGCACTGTCCTCAACCGGAGTCAGAAACTGCTCCTGCCTTCCGTCTTTGGAGGGGTTCTTGCCCGGACTGCTCTGTCTGCAGGGGCTTTTGAAAGCTGCTGACCTGGCAGGTAGTGCTATGTGCACGTGTCCCCTCCACGAGAAGTCCAGGCCTGCCACTTTGAGCAGTCTACTTGTCCCTGGTATGCCAGTCAGCCAGGAGTGGTTCCTATTGGAGACAGTAGAAGGGACTGGCCTGTGGGTTTCCTCTGCCCACACTTGTGGGTCTCAACCTTGACCTTCCATTCAGTTCACCTGGGGAAGCTTTAGAAAAATCCTTATGCTAGGGCTGTGGGCACCGGTATTTTTTAGAAGCTTCCTAGGGATGCATAACCCAGTGGGTAGAAGCAGCTCACGCCAGTCCAAGCCGTCGTGCCACAGGGATGTGGCCCGCGCATGGTGAACCAATGTCGGTGGGAAAAGGACCATCTTTCTGAGTAGGACAGAGAAGCTCTAGGTAGAAAGCCCAGGGGCCAGCAAGACCCTGCACAGTGGGCGCTCTGATACTGGCTTTTGTATCTAGTTCAGTGAAAGGAAGTATTTTAAACTTCTCCAAGTGGGTGGTGCTCAGAGGGAACTAAAATGAACCAGGATTTGCCCTCAATCTGTCAACTTGGGAATTGTTAGGTCTTGGGTCTGACTTGTCATATAGGAAAGGAATGCTGGGAACCTGTAACTTTTTTTTTTTTTGAGAGATTGACAGGGTGTGAGCGAGCAAGGGGGCAGAGATAAGTGGGGCTCACCCAGGGCTCGTGTTTTACCCGAAGCAGGGCTTGAGCTCACCAGTGGGCCTCAGACTCCCAAACTGTGAGATCATGAGCTGAGCCGAAGTCAGATGCTTAACAACTGAGCCAACCAGGGGCCCCTCAGAACCTGTAACTCTAATCAGCCTTGGACTTGACTAAAAATCCTATTCTTTCCACACATTGTTTCGTCTGTGAATTATCACACCAGCAATGTACTAATAATTACCATTTAAGAACCGACTGATTACACACTTACCTGCACCTTCTCAGGATCCCCGGGCTTTTTAGGCCTGTCCTCATCCATCCACCAGGCAGGCAGCTCTGTGTGTTGCCTCATTCTTGACCTGCATCAGCGTAGACCACCGGGAAAACAGCCACAGGAAAGTAAGGGCAGGACCTTTTCAACCGTGTCTGGGCAGAGATTTGGTCACAAGTTATCAAGGTAACCAGAGTGGCGCCCAGCAACCTACTTCTTGGAGCTGCTGTTCTTTGAAAGGAGAGGCTTCTGTGGACTGGGGAAGGGCTCTGGCCGCACCCCGTTCCCCAGCAGGGCTGGCGGGCTGCTCTCCCGCAACATCTCCTCTGCAGGTGAGCTAGAGGAGGTGTTCTCACCCCACTTCGTAGCCCAGAGGAGGGAAGAGCTGCTTGACCTGAAAGTTGCCAAAAGCTTCCCACCTGCCTCTGCTGCGTAATAATCACCTGGCAAGTTGTCTCCAGACAACTGGCTTCCTGGAGTCCATGGAAGAGGACCCAAGTTACAAGGCCGTGGGGCCCATTGTGTGGCAGTCAGATTTTAAGAGCCAGCCCAACTAGCGACTGAGGCCAAACTAGCGCAGTGGACTTGCATGTGCGGAGTGCCGGCGTGCTGACGGGCACCCTCGTGCCCACAGGCCTGGACCCCTTCGTGGGGCTGCCTTCCCAACCTTCCCGTCTCCTTTCCGGGGCCTTCTCACCGGCTAAATGGAAGCAGACAATGGCACAGTGGCCGCTCCTTCACCTGCCCACAACGGAGACTGGTCCTTAACCCTCTTCTGTTCCTAAGGATCGCACACACGGCGTCTCTGCCTTTGAACAGAGATCCACCTGACAAGAATAGGCTTTGCTGCTGCCGCTGCTCCCACCCGCCACCCGGTCCCGACAGCCTTACCATGCGCAGCACAGCTGTCCCCACGCACGGGGTGGTCGCCAGCCCCTCCCCGAGGCTCTGCTCCGAGGCTGCCCTCCAAAGGTGAGGGGCAGGGAGAGTCACTAACTTTGTTATACTACTACTGAGAAGAAAATTAATACGGCTCTTCTTTTCAAAAGGAAAGCTTATCCAATAAAATTTACAATTTTTGTTAATACTTCAATTATAAACCAAACGCTGACAGCCATATGTAGGTATGTTTGCTATGGACAGGACTGCGAGCTCATTCTTGCAAAGACAACCTCAGAATTAGTTTAAATAAACCAATACATTTCCTCTGGAATTGTATAATTTCCTTCGGTTTACAATCCATGATATGAGAAGTTTAATATAACGTTAAATAATTTACCTTCTACTCTAAAAGTAAACTATAGAAAACTGAATCACTATTAGGATTGAATAATAACAAGGCTTTAACGGCTCAGTGGTTTTTCTTAAGAGTATATAAATATATAAATCTTAAAAATGTAACACTGTTAGTTTAGCTGTAAAATCCATAAAAATAACAGTTCTGCCACAGCGCACAGACCAGTTCATTTGTTTTGTTTCCCCTACCCCCCAACCAAGCAGCTTTTCTTTTCCGGTTGGAAGTGGAAGACAGAGAAAATCATACATCCTATGTGAAATAATGAACATAGTAGGAAACAGGGTGTGCAAAAAATAACCTTTAAAATTCCATACTCCAACATCACAGATGCCCAGCAAGAGAACTTTCAACTGGTTTAATGAATACTCGGGCTAATCTCCGCATCTCCCCACAGTGCTGTCTGCAGATTCAGAGCCCAGGTCTTAGGCCACAACGGGGAGAGTGGTCTTCAGTCTGGGACAGGGGTGGGGGAAGGGGGTCCCCTAGCCGGGCTGCTGAAGGGCATCTTGAAGAAGGGCCTGTCAGTTGTGTGCAGGAGTTTCCTGAATGTACTGGGGAAAATCCCCAGCGTGGCCTGTGACGTGCTCCTCCATCTGACCTTGCTGTTAAGACCTTCTGCCACTTGGTGGCCTCTGTATAAAAGCGAGGCATGCCCTCCCGGACAATGTGGCAGGAGTTGCTGTGCTCGGCCAGCACGGCCACACACTCGTCCACCCTGGTGAGCGGGTCCGGACTCCAGGCTCACGTCCAGAACGTCAACCTTGGGCTGACCCCTGGCTTCAGGCAGCAGGCAGGTGGTGCAGCCCAGGGCAGGGCATCCGGGTCCCCTTCAACCTTCCATGGTCCTGAGGGGCTGCTGTCCCCATTCCAGGCATCGCCCTAGGCTTTGGCCTCCTCAGGCCCCTCATGCAGTGGCCTTCAGGGAGATCCTCCCTGGCCCACAGCAGCCTGGGCTGCCCGATGCTGCTATTTCTAACACGATCCCCTGGTTCTTGAGGGCTGGGCTGTGTTCCCAGCCACGGGCAACATGCCCTTGTGCTGTGTCCTCTTCCTTGAGCAGGCGGGGCCCCTCTCCAGGCAGGTCCTGTGCTCCTCTGCCCTGGCTCCAGGGCCAAACCATGGGGGCATCTCTCCCCCACCCTGCCCAGCCGGGGGGTTTAAAGCTACAGGACAATGTAAACTTGGGTTTGGTTCCCTGGCCCCGTGAGGCTGCTGTGGTTCCTCAGAGCCTCCTGTGCCACAGGCTAAGGCAGCCTCTCTCTCCAAGGGGCTGCAGCCACGGTCCTGGCCCCACAGATGGAAAGCTCCATCTCCAGAAGTCAGGACCAGAGGTGTGTGCTTAAATAATTTGAGACACAGTACAGTGTTTGCCTTCACCCAGAGCTGGGGCCCAGAGGCCCTGAACGGTAATACAACTCATTAATGGCTTGGTTTCGTCTAGCAGTCACTGCTGGAATCCAGGCTACGGGGCCAGGAAGGCTGCCACGACAGGCCACATCTCAAGAACCCAGCTCACGGCACTCCATGAGGTGCGCGGCACCTGCTGCTCTCAACGAGGCTGGCGCGCAACTAGAGGCGGTTGTCCCCGTTGACCCGAGTCCTTCGTGGGGCCCTGGACACAAGAAGAGAGTGTCCCTTCTGGCGGTGGGACACAACCCAGAGCTTGACAATTATAACCTCCACCCACCCAGGAGGCAAGAGAAAGACCCAGAAGAGGCAGTAAGTGCTTCTTCCCATCGCTCCCCCCACCCACACAAGCTGCACATTGGGCACCCATCCTCCAGCCCCTCACCTCCGTTCCCGACTGTCAAAATGGTCTGCCAGATGCTCCTGCGAGATGCGCAAGTCCTCAAAGGGCTGCTGGTAGCGGGCTTCGAAGGAACCCTCCCGGGCCCGGCTGTGAAACAGCTGGCTGGAGGCATCGGAGCCCCGCTCCCGCAGAGACATACTACTGAAGGGACTGACGTCACCATTCTCCTGCTTCAACAAGAGCCGTGCACAAGAGGTCAGTGCCTCCCCTAGGCCTTGTGAGGCTGCCGCCGGGCTCCCAGTCCCCCTTCCTCATGGTTACCTTGGCAGGAAAAACCTCGATCTTGATGAGCAGGGAGGCCAGCTCCAGGTCCTCACTGTAGTTGTTCTTCAAAGGCACGGCTCTGTATCCTAGGAGGAGGAAGGCCTGGCCCTCAGTCCAGGATGGGGCCAAGCAGGTGGCCTGGCTGCCCCCGCCCCACCTCCATGTCCCCAAGCCATATCCCAGGCACTGTCTCTAGGAAGCTCCTCACCTGCCTTCAAGCCTTTAACAGGGAAAGTGGCCTGAGCCAGGAAGTTCTGGTCACTGAACATGTCCTCCTCATACACCACAAAGCGCAGAAAGGCGAATTCTGGGTTACTGATCTGGAAGTGGAAGGGCTTGGCAGGCCACACAGGGTTCAGTCCGTTGTCCACTGCAAAAGTCAGGGCAGAAGGCCTCAGGCCACCACCCAGAGAACAGGGTCACCGGTGTAGAGGGACCTGCAGGGCGTGGTGAGTGGGGAAGGCAGACCTACCCACAAACTCTGTCTTCTGCTTGACGCTGTCATACTCCGCTCCAGCCACCTCAATCTCCACAAAAGGACACACGATGCCTCGGCCATTCTTTGGCAGGTGCCGAGCTCCCAGCACCTGGAAAGCAGGCAGAGATGGGCAGGGGACTGTCCTTTCTGCTCCCTCCAGTCCTAGCTCTGCAGTGGAAGCAGTGCGCCCTCTGCTGGGCCCCAAAGACAGGGCCCACTGAGTGGCTCATGGCATGTGGCCCTAAGAGCAGTGATATTTGAAGCTTCAGTACTTTTCACGGGAGTTTCTGCAATCTACTTCATCAAACTCAAGTCTGTTTCAATATGAAAATCTTTTAAGTTACTTCCACACAACATAAAAAAAAAAAATCATCTTTTCTCAGGAAAGCAGCACTCACCACATACTATCCTTCCCCTCCTTCAAAACTGCTCAGCCTCACTGCCACCCCACAGCTTCTCCCCAGGGGGCATCAAGTGCTCACTCAGGGACTGTTCTAGAGAGCTGGGGACGAGGGGTCACTCTCCCTCAAGCCCCGTTGCAGTGGGGAGCGCCCCATGGCCACTAGTTTCCTGTCCTGCCAGGCAGCAGCTACCCATGGCTTCACAGGACAGCCTGACGCTTTAGTATCAAGAACTGGCGGCCTTTAGCCCACCTGCCTCGGGCTTTCACCACCCTGGGCCGAGCCCCACGGTGGAGACTTGCACCCGCCTTCCTATCTCAGACCATGGTTACACCTTCCTCATGCTCGAACCAGTCCAGTGCCCTCTCCACAGCCACACTAACCAGCACCCTGTCCTTGACTACAGAAACGAGCCCCAGCAGAGCAACTCCCACCCACCCTGAAGCCCTCAGGTGAGCACCACCCACCTCAATGCAGATGGCATAGGGCTCCAGGCCTCGGAGGCTGCTCTTGTCAAAGGGATCAAAGGCCTCATCCCGCATGGTGCTTGGCTGCAGCACGTAGCCACAGTGGCCACCGGCCATGAACAGGGCCTGGTTCATCTGCATAGGCTTGTCTGGAAGAGCCGAGTTACAGTGGGCTCCAGCCTGACGCCCCGTGGAACCCCTCCCCGCCCCACAGGGCAGCCTCCTCACCTGGAGTCTGGAAGTTGAGAGCTACGAGCTGACTGCCACAGATCCACATGGGCAAAGGGTCGTAGTTGGAGGAGTCCAGCCGCTGGCCCTTGGGGTAGATGCGGGAGAGCTGCAGCCGGTTGTACTGGAGAAACTTCTTGCCTTTGGCCTTGTTCACATATTTCTCAGCCTTGGTTTCCGGGAAGGACGACATGTCCCGGTAGCAGGCACGTTCTGTGCCAATCTCTGGGCCAAACAGGGAGAAAGCTTACAGAGCCCACCGCCCCCACCACCTCGGCAGCTCCCCCACCCCCCATACAAAGGGGCAGAATGCTCCTCTTCCGCCTGCCAGGGAAGGCGCCCCCCTCCCCGCAGGGCCCTTGGCCCTTACTCTCTTCATCAAAGGGAACAGGCCGACAGTAGACAACCAGCTCAGAGAGCTCCAGGGCGATCTTCTTCCTCCGCTCCATCATCTTCCCCTCCGTGAGCTGGGGACACACACACATGGCCAGGATGCCCCTGCCAGCCTCAAGCGTAGCCATATCGCAGGTGTTCTCTAGGCCCTGCCCTGTCCCCCGAATCTTCCAGACCCCACTGGACAGTAAACCCCAGAATCCTCCTTCCTCTTTTCTGTCCCCAAGGCCACACTTGCCATTCTAAGGTTCTTAGAGGCTGTATCCCCCTCACCCATGCCCCAGGATCCTGGGGTTGGCTGTACTCTCTGGTGATGCTTTGTGACCATCGGGTACCCAGCCTCCCTTAGGCAAGGCAGTCTCCTGTGACTTCAGTGGGAACTCGGGTCTCTGGTGCTAAGGAGGCTCCTTCCACCTTAAGGCCTAACAGCCTCATGGCCTCAGATATTGGTATGCCCGACGTGGCCACCTACCCACCAGAGTCACTCACAAGTGCACCCCATCCTGTCCTTATACCTCCAGAGACCCACTGTCTTCCATCAAGGGCTCCTATACTCACACTCTTACTTCCTCTTTCAGCCCAGACCCCAGAATGCATCCCCTTAACCAGCCAGTTTGCCAGAAAAGTCCTCAGCACCTTCTGTTCTGTGTGGCTCACAGACGCCCATCCTCCAAAGCAGCCACAGACCTGTTCTGTCGCCCTCCACCCACACTCACAGGAGAATGGCGTTCACACAAAATTCCCTGAACACCTGTGAATACTTCCTGCTCTCTGCTCCCCCAGGCTCAGTGGAGGTGGGCTGGCTCCTCTCCAGCCAGCGTGAAAGCCGGCCCAGGCTCCAGCCCCATGGAGGGTGTGCCCACTGCCACGGTTCCCGGTAGTAGTCCTAGGGCCATTTGCTGCTGCCCAAACCACAGGCACTTTCAGGTTCCTATCATCCCTGTTGGTTCCTCTGAAGCCCTCACACATCAGATACCACCCACACCTGGCTGCCTCAGGTCTGCCCTTCCCAGCTCCTCCTGCCACCCTCCAAAGTTAAACCCTCTCCCTGCTCCACCCCTCCCAAGCTCCGGGGATCTGCTCCTGCTTCCAGCACAGGACTGCTCTTGCCTCGTCCCCGTGTGCCCAACTACCAACCAGGCAGATCTGTGAGGGTGGCCCACAGCCACTATCTCCATCTCCGCCCTGAACGAGCCACAGGCCCTGCTATGTCTGTGTGCTGTTTCCTCCAGGTCCTGGCCTAGAGGCAGGCCTGGTGCTGCAGGCCTCATCCCCAACAGGCTCACATGGTGCCCGCCTGCACCCCTGCACCCCAAGGACGCCCCTCACCCTGGCATCTGCCGTCTGGGCCACTTCTCGGATCTTCTTCACCCAGTCCTGCAGCTCCTCTTGTGAGTCAGCAGCGACATCCAGGGACCAGTGTGCCACGGAAGCCATGCTGATGGAGAACACGAACAGCCGGTTGTTCTTGCCCTCGGGACGAATGGCTGTGAGAGCAAGAGAACAGCGCTTGGAAAGAGGTCTCTGTCACCCCACGCTACAGCCCTGGCGCTGGCTCAGAGCCCCTTGCCATCTGCCCTCTTCCCCACGGGTTGTGAGGGAGGAGAGGCTGTGCTGCCAGGAGAGGGGGCCAGGGTTCAAACCCCGGTCTGTCTCACATGGCTCACGTGCCCCACCCTGTCTGTAATCTGCCATCACACCTTGTGCCCCAGCCTACAAGGACTGTGGAAGTCAGCTAGCCTTCCGCGTCACCCACGGTGCCTGGCTCATGGTGAGCACACAGGGGCTCAGAGCTGGAGGTGAGGAAAGGAGCCTGGGGAGTCAAGAGTATCCAAGCACACGAGAGCTCAGAGTGAGAGCAGCCTCCGGGGGGCCAGCCACTGGCTTCTCCCCACAGAACACAGGGAAGTCACAAAGGAGAGCCTGACCCTAAGGAACAGCAGGCTGCAGAAGGGGGCAGGGACTCACCAATCTGACAAGCTGGCACATCCAAGACCCCCCGGAGCAAGTCCCCCAAGGGGCTGTTCTCGTCCAAGTGCTGTGAAAAGCAGAGCCCACAGTCGTCAGCATATCTACTATATACATGCACGGGAGGGGACGTCTGTGTGCATGCAGTGGACACATCTTACAAGCACACACGTGACAATACAAACAGCACGTGTACTGGAAACCGTGCACCCCACAGGGGTGTGACAGGACCACACACTGCGTGAGACAGTCATATGCACAAGAGTCTGGGGATGGGGACTCCGTCCCACCAACATGGCTCTGCTCTCACCTCCCTCTCAGGCTCCAGGGTTGCGGGGCTGACCATTTCTTCCACGTAGTTTGACGGGAACCACAGTTGCTTCTTCCCACCATAGTCCCCCCGCCACCTGTGGAAGCCACAGCGTGCTGACCCCAGCAGCCACCCCGAACCCCCACAGGGAGGGTACCTCTTGTCAGGGGCCCCGCACCTAACCAGACTGCAGGAGCGCCACTGCTGCACATATTATGTGGGACGGACACACCACGACAGCACCGTGGCAGGCGCACATGGGCCCTCGCCTCCCATCCCGCCACACATGCCACAGGCTCTGGGGACCAGGCTCACCAGCCGCCTTCTTGCTTCTCCACGTTCTGGATGATGGCACTCTTAGTGAAAGTCAGCTCGTCCTCTCTCTGGGCCTTGTAGTCAAACAGCGCTTTGACGGCACACTGCAGAGGGTGAACCACGGGTAAGAGCAGGCAGCCAATCCCCGCCATCAGCCCTACAGGAGGCTCCAGGACACACATGGCCCAGGACTTCTGTCATGGAGGCTCCTCAGGGCACACATGGAACACTGCAAGCCCCCCAGCCCGGGCCTCAGGGAGATCTGCCCCCAGGAGCCAAGGCTGGCAGGCTAGGAGTGGCTGTAGGTGCCCCGGTGCCTCCCCCAGGACCTGAAAGCCTACGGGCATGATGGGGACCCCACCATTCCTCATCTGGAAAATAGGAGAGAGAACCTTCTCCCACGCTCCCTGGCTGCTGAGGGACAGAGCACAGCTCCTTATCCCTTGGGGAAAAAAGAAAAAGGTCCATTCTGAGGGATCTGTACGAGGTGAGAGAGTGAGTGGCAAAGAACAAAGTTTCTTGGCCATTGTGGCCTGCCCCCACCCTGCTGCCACCTGGGGAGCAAACAGGACTTACCCTGGGGAGGTCAGTGCTGACCCCCAGGAACAGGGACTGGGAGGGGGGTCAGCCCCAGGAGAGCTGTGGTCAGACACCAACCACACATCTCTCACAAGCTCTAAGGACTCGGAAAACCACAAACACCACTTCTCCACAACGACCACAGATGCACACCCCCCACCTGCCCCCTGTAGAGAAATACAAGCCCTGAGCAGCCAGGAGCCTTTCTAGCTTCCTGCACCCGAAGGCCCAAGGACGTACCTTGAAAGTCGGCATAGGATTCGCCTCCACGTAGAATCCAGGGTTGCGGCCCTCATACAGGGCCCCATAGTCTGGCTCCTGGAAACAGGACCGAGCGGTACACGTGAACACCCAGAGAGGACAGGGGCTGCTGGCTTCCCCGTGCCCCTGTTGCTGCAGCAGGCCTCCACAGGCCTTCCTCTCCAGGCCAGGTTGGCCCCCTCCCCTGGCATCTCAGACCTTGGCAGGCATGGCCTCACCCTTCCCACTCTCCATGTTAACCCCTGAGCCCCACCCCATGGTTCAGAAACCTCTCTGTTCCCAAAGGCTCAAAGCGCTGCTGCAGAGTTCCTCAGGAGCCACGCACTCCACATTCCTGCTCAGTGGCTCACTTCACTCCCCACTGGGCGCCCCTGCCCCACACTGCCTATTCACCAGCCCAGCCCTGGGCCCCAGTGTGCACAGTCCTCTCGCTGGTCACCTGTGCTCGCCAATGCCAACTCTCAAGCAGGCTTCCCGTCCTAGGCACCTTCCTTCAGTTCAAGTCCCGAGCCCTCCTTGTCCCCGTGCCGTCCGTGCAGCCTACTACTTCACGGTCTCACCTCTGTGCCTCTTCCTTCTGCAGCCAACTCCCCTGCCCCTGGCAACCGTCCAGTCCACGCCTGCTGGGTAGCCTCTGGCCCCGAGCCTACCTCACCCTGCATGAGCTCCAGAACCTCCTTACCCTACAGCCCAGCTCGCAGGGGCTCCCTGCTCGGACGCCTTCACCTAACACATGCCCGTCCTCACAAATACATCCTTGTGGAGGACATTCCCTCTGGGACACGGCACCCACACCGTGGGCCCTAGCTGGGCAGAGTGATCATCCTGGGAGCTCCTACACCATCCCCTGGCTTCTGTGTCCCACACACCGACAGTCCCACCACTGCCCAGCAGCTAGCCCAGGGTCACGCTGCCCACCACAGCCCCGCAAGCACTGGGCCCTCACAGCTGTGCCGATCTTCTCCAGCGCCTCCTCGTTGATGGGATAGCGCAGCTTCATTTTGCGGTACAGCGGATGCTTCTCATAATAGCTGATGAGGTCCACAAGGCTGTCGAACTCTGAGTTGCCCAAAACCACCGTCTGGCCCTCCTGCTGGACTCGGCAATGCTTGATCTTGCCCTCGGCCCTTAACACAACAGCCACACAGGGTCAGGGCAGCCCAGACTCAGGCGCAGCCCCACACCACCTAGTGCCCCGAGGCTATACCCCTCACCGGAAGGATATGGCGTAAGAGTTGGGCTCATTCCGTTTCCTCACCAGGAAGGCCCCATCCCGGGGGACACGCATCAGCATGTGCTCGGCCTGAGCTCTGGTCAGGCTGGCATGGTACCACCTGAAGACAGGCCTCGGTCAAGCCCCGGCCATCACCACTCAGGTACCCCACCCAGCCCCCAGCCCCTCCCTCACTCTTTGCTCTCGTGGGCATTGGTCTGCGGGACAGGCTCTGAGAGGCGCATCTCAAATTCGTTGCAGCGTAGGGGCACCTGCTGGTAGTGTGTGATGAGGTCGTAGAGCGAGTCAAAGACCAGGTTGTCTGTCAAGAAGAACTTGGGGGCCCCAGCGTCCTGCCGAGAGTGGATCCGGCAGTGCTGGACTTTCCCATTCCGCCTAAGGGAAGACAAGGAGGCAGTGAGGAGCAGTCTGGGCCCATGCGAGGTGCCTAAGCTGTTCGGGTGAGGGCAGCCCTGCAGGAGGGCTTCAAAGCACCCTGAGAAGTATAGGCGTGCACGGGTGTGTGAAGAGATCACGTTCCATGAGAGAGGCTGCGACAGAGACCAGGAACGGACTGCGGTGGTCTCTGGGAGGTGCCACATCGGAGTATACATGTGCCAGGAGTGAGTTACCAGAAAGAGAGGGTATAGTCGCCCACGAAGGTCTCGCTCTCTCGCACAAGGAAGGAGCCGTCAGGGGCCCCGGTCTCGATGCAGTACTCGGTGAGCAGGCGCTCGGCGATGTGCCGCCCATCCCGTCCTGCCCCGAGCTTCCCGTGGAACCACTTCTCGCTGGAGTGCAGCTCTGTGCTGCCACTGGCCTGTGGGGGGAGGGCGACAGCAAACATACTAGGTGACTCTGACCCCAGCCCGGCCCCCAGCCCTGGGCTGGCCCCTCACCTCCTTGGGCTCCTCCTCATCCTCATTGCCCTGGTCATTGCTGGTCTCCTCAGAATAGTAGATCTTGCTGCTGGTCAGGACGAAGTAGTGCGGATACCACTCCTGGGAGAGACCAAGCGCAGCCCATGAATGGAGGCCTCCTCCCACGATGCCCCTCCCCATGCCTGGCCCGGCCCGGCCCTCACGTGGTTCACAGGGTCCTCCAGGTAGAGGATGCCATTCTTGATGGAGTTGCTGATATCATTCTCGGAGTACATCACTGATGTAGGCACCTCCTCATAGGCACTGCCCTCTGCCAGCTTCTTGTGCTATAGGGACAGGCCAAGGCATGGCAGCTTTCCCCAGTCCCAGCATCCTTCCTCCTCACCCCGGCTGCGATGGCCTGGGAGAGGTGCTGGGAAGTGTGGGGGCCCCACCCCTACCTTGATAAGGATCTTCCTCTTGAGCTGGTTGGGTGAGGGGAGTCCGTCGGCAGCGATGTCCACAGGCTTGGTAAGGAGTGTGTCCCCAAGCACCTTCTTGAAGTACTGCGCCATGTTCCTCTGCTGGGCGATGCTGCAATGGTCCTCAATGGACAGGATGACAGGGTACCTAAAGGGTAAGGAGCCAGTGCAGTGACAGACACCTTACAATTCTGAGCGGTCGATGCTTAATCCAAACACCTCGTCAGAGAAGGAAGTGTCAGGAACCAAGGGCCTGGAGGCTCTGTCTATATGGAAGCTACCCAGAGAAGATGCTGGCCTTGGTCGCTGGAAGAGTGGAGAAGGTTCCACAGGGCACCAAAGGGTGCAACAGGAACAAAGGGATGGGACTGCGCAGTGCAAGAGACATCCTACAGCAAGAAGGTGAGGAGAGACAGGCATCACCCTCCAGTTAGTTGCTGGGGCCCCTGATGATCCCTTCAGCAAGGCAGGAGAGAACAGTGAGGGCAGGTACGGGTGAGCAGGAATTGCAGGACAGCAAGTGGGGACATCGACAACTCTCTGGGCTGTGAAGGGAAAGGGGTTGGCAGGACAATGGCCTAAAGGGACCAGGGTTAAGGAAATATTTTTTGAGGATGGGTAGAGCTTCAGTTCCACAGGCTAGAGAAAAACCCACAAAGAGGGCAGACCGTGGGTGTAAGAAACAGGAAGGGGCTTAGGAAGAATGGGTCCAGCAAACAGCAACAAAGGAAAGACCCAAAAGGACAACAAAAGTAAGAAAAAACAGGGGGTGTGGAGACAGGGCACTGGAGGGGACCCTCTGTCACAGGACAGAGCTGGAGCCAAGCTAATCTTAGCCCTCCTCTCCCTGCGCCGCCCCCCACTCACTCTGAGGCAACAAAGGCGTGCTCCTTGATGGTGTGCAGGACGTCTGAGAACTTGATCTTGGTGGTAAGGGTGTGTCCATGGTAAATGACTGGCATCCCATCTGGGCCATCCCAGCAGTCCACTGGGGAGCAACACGACCACAGTCAAGAGGGCAGGCCCCCCAACCTCCTCCCCCAGCCCCGGCCCCAACGCACACTCAATGCAGCGACAGCCCATCCGCAGGCAGCGAGCATAAGCTTCCAGGGATGACTCGCTGGAGAACTGGTCCCCAGTCAGGTACCTGGACAGGGAAGGAGAGGCAAGGGTGGTTGTATGAGTGCCTCCCTCCCAAGGGTGGCCTGGGTGGGGTCCGAGGGAGAAACTCACGTGTTGTGGGAGGAGGAGATCCAGTAGTGGGAGAGCGGGTTGTTCATGGTGTCCGGGCACACTGCATCCAGCTGCGAGTTCCACACGCTGTTCTCTTTGGAGAACAGGAAGGTGACAAACTGTCCAGAAATGGGCAGGGAAAGAAAGACAAAAGTGAGCCCCTACCCCAACCTGCTGGCATGGCAGTGCTGGGAAGGAGAGGATGCTCAGTGTCCACTGTGGTGGGCAAGGGAAACAATGGGGGGAGCAAAGGGGCACCCCTAAGGAGAATCTGGCTCCTGGGACCCAGGTGGGGTTCTGGTCAGCAGCTCCCATTCTGATGTGTGAAAGGTAGGGCTCACCTCATCCAGGGAGAAGTATGGCTCTTCAATCTCTCGCAGGGGGTCTCGGAGAAAGCTGAGCATGAATTCTTGCACCTGAAGCCGGTCGACAGCCCACAGCTCCTGGTGGGGGCAGGGTGGTAAGGAGCACATGAGACCTCGCCAGTGACGAGCCCACTCCCCACCCCCTCAGCCAGACTCCCTGGCTCTGCCCAGCCCAGCCATACCCCCTGGTACTCGAGGAGGAACTGCTGGAACTCAGGAAGGGATACACGACAGAGCTCTGGCCGCTCCCCTGCCCTGTGGGGAAGAAGGGAAGTACCTGGCAGGCAGCTGGCTGGCGCAGCCCCGATAGTGAGGGCCCCTCAGAAGGCAGAGCCCAGCTCCTGGCCAGCACAGCTGCCCCATGGCTCACCCCCTCCCACTGCCTCCCACCTACACTGGGAGGGACCAGGGGAGAACCCCACCGCCCCACTTCAAACCAAACCTCAAGGCACTGGCTTCCAAGAAGGGGAGGTCCATCTGCAGGAGACAGAACCTGGTCAGAGTGAGAGCCCCTGGGAGGCCACGTGGGAAAAGGGCTTTCAGGAAGAAAGGCTGGGGCAACAGGTAGGGGCAGGCCTCAAGGAGAAGAGCTGGAGAAATGGCACCCAAAAGCCCTCAAGAGGGGCAGTAGGGCTGAGGCAAGCGGGGCTGGGGCTGGGGCGGGAGAGCAGGGGCAGGGGCCGTGGGAGGGCAGGTGGCTCATGCACCGTCTTCTGGGCGCTGTACATGAGGCTGCGGTACAGCTGAGCAAACTGTCCGTAGGTGATGTCACTGCTGCGCTGCTCCAGGTCCTGCACAACACAGTACAGGACTGTAGTGAGGCCCGCAGTGAGGGGCTCCCAGGCTGCCCCCACTGCTGGCCTGTCGACGGCCTGGGAATTCCTTACCGTCAGCCGCTCTCGGAGAAAGCGCATGTTGGGGACCCGGTAGTTGACCTGGGACAGCATGTTCTTCAGGTCCTTAGCTGATATACTGAGGAAAGAGACATCCCCAGTGGCATCACCCAACCTCTCATGACCTCTGACCTACAGGCTGAGTTCACCTGGGGCTGGACAGGTAAGCACTACCCTTGGACCTGCATTTCTGATGGGGAAACTAAATCAGAACCCTTGAGATGACAAAGGGAAGTCCCCTCCTTTCTCTGGGTGTCAGTTTCCCATGGCAAGGGAAAAGGCCATGATTCTCACAAGGAAGGAGCAAACAGGCCTGAAGAAGTGGGTCAGGCCCTCAAGCCTGTACCTTGGTCCCCCTAGACTCTCCCAGAGGCTGGTGGCCCACCCAGGACACAGGAAGGCAGCCTCCCCCTGCTGAACTTCCAGGCCCCACGCAGCTCACTCAAGAGTCCCTGCGAGGGGCAGCTCAACAGTGACTCCTCACGAGTCACCTGGAATGCTGGGAGTTTGCGCCTCAATACCCGGCAGCAGAGGCGGGGGAGGTCCTGCTCGGTGAACCACCACTGCTGGTGACTGGGCACTCTCCTGGGGCTGACGGGGAACTGTTCCTATCCTCCAGGGCCAAGGATTTGAGGACAGAGGACACTGCTGGGCCCCAGCAGCAGAAAGGAAAAGATGGAGGAAAGAGAGGCTTTTCCCTCCTCTTCCTCCTCCTGCCAGAGAGCCTGGTGGGCAGCAGCAGAACTTCCTTCCAGGATTTGGCTCTGTACCGAGTGGTCTTAGCTGGTGCTGGCAAGGGCTGTTCAGCAAGTGTGCGCTCTGTGCAGGCACCGGATCATCTGACCCCAGTCACCAGGGGGGAGCCTGTCAGGCTAGGAAACTCGCTGCATCACCCAGCTTTCCCCCTGTGGACTCTTGACCGCTAGCATTACAAGCAAGCTGCTATCTCTCTGACTGAAACACTCATCTTGACCCTGCTAACTTCTCCGGCTACCACCCACTTCTCTGCTCCCTTCACAGCAGCACCCTGAAGGAGCCATCCACACTCCCTTTCCTTCCCTGAGCCCCCTTCTCCACTCAAGGTCACCAACAACCTCTGTGCTGTCAAGTCCAAAGGGCACCTCTCTGTCTTCAACACACTTGACAAAGCCAGGCACAGATGACCACTCCCTCCTCCCTGGGCTTCCAAACTCCACCCTCCGGGTTTTCCTCTTACCTCACGACTGCTACTTCCCCAGGCCAGCACCTCTTCACCACTCCAATCCCTAATGTGGGATCAGCCACTAGTCCTCTTCCCTTTTCGTGCTATGCTTACCCCACCCCAACGTGATCTCCAGCCTCATGGTTTGTGGAAAGAACATCTCTATACTCCTGAGGTAACATCTCCTGCTCCAACTTCTCCCTGAAACTCACTCTACCTACCTGCTATGGCTCTACCTGGACATCTAAGGGCATCATAAAACTTAATATGCACCAAATGAACCCATAAGTCCCCAAATGTGCTCCTCCCATGGCCTTCCCCCATCTCAGTCAATGGCAACTCCACCTTTCTAGATGCTCCAGTCAAAAAGCTTACTGTTATCCTGGACTCCTCTTTCTTTTGCACACTAAAACCAATGTTAAGAAATTATACTGGGTTCTGGGGCGCCTGGGTGGCTCAGTCAGTTAAGCCTCCAACTTCGGCTCAGGTCATGATCTCACGTTCATGGGTTCCGAGCCCCACATCGGGCTCTGTGCTGACAACTCAGAGCCTGAAGCCTGCTTCCGATTCTGTCTCCCTCTCTCTCTGCCCCTCCCCACTCATGCTCTGTCTCTGTCTCAGAAATAAATTAAAAAAAAAAATCTTCAAAATACAGCGAGCACAGGGGTGCCTGGATGGCTCAGTCAGTTAAGCGTCCAACTCTTAACCTCAGCTCAGGTCATGATCTCAGGGTTTTTGAGACCAAGTCCTACGTTGGGCTCTATAGAAGCCTGCTTGGAATTCTCTCTTTCCCTCTCTCTCAAAATAACTAAATAAACTTAAAACAACAACAACAACATTAGAGCCCAATTCCTCTCCTCCCCACCACCCCCAACCCCTCTCATCTTCTACCTGGAATGCTGAAGCGGCTGCCTGACCGAGCTCTCTGGCTCTGTCCTGACCTACACTCTCCTGGTACAACTCAAGTCAGGACCCCAGACGCCTCCCTTCAGTGAACTCTGTGGTTTTCCAGCTCTTTCACAGCAACAATCAAAAGCTCTTCCCGTGACCTGGTCTCTGTCCTCCATCTCCCCTAGGCCCCTCTGTTGTATAACAGCTTCAAAGGCATGAGCTCAGAAGGCGCCCCTGCACATACTGCAGGCCCCTGACCTTCCCTGCAGGACACCCAGAGCCAGGTCTCCCATTTCCTATCTCTGTGCCCGGTAGGGCACATGACTTACAGTCCCTGGCCTCTCTGGTCAACCTGCACCAAGGCCATCAGAGGGCTTTCTGTAGGAAGTTATCTGTGCCAGAATCACCTGCCTGCCCCCCAACTCTAATGCCCCCCAGGAGGCAGGCCCCCTGGGTCCTCCGGTTCTCCAGGCAGCTGCTCAGAGACACAGCTACCGTTCTGGCTGCCCCAACCCACCTGCTGGGCTACAGCCGCAGCTCAATACCTACCGATCCTCACGATTCCGATCCACTGAGTAGAACTGCTTCCGCAGCCACCTGGAGAGAGAGAAGCCTGAAGTGAGAACAACTTCTCCAGCTAGACTAGTTTTGGGGAAGTCAGCAGGCAGCATCTGGGCTCACAAAGCCTGTGTCCCTGCTTCTGCTCCCTAGAACCCAATGCCCCCAACCCTACCATGTCAGGGATGGTTCTTACCTCTCAATCTGCAGAGGTGTGGCCGCCTGCAATGTATCCTCCATCAGCCAAGTTAGCCCCTTGATCCACATGTTCACTTCATCCTCAGATGTAGCTGTGATCAAGGGGTAAAGGGCTAAACTAAGGACACACACTTCCTGATGAGCCAGGGGCTAGTAGATATTTCCCTCTAAACAACCCCCCACCTCCAGCAGACCCATGACCCCCACCTTGTAGGCTCAGGGTCTTCAGGCGGAATTCCATTCCATAAAGTATGACAAAGCAGTGTGATTGGTCTGTTCGGAAAGCAGGGTCCTCCTGGTAGCGATCAAAATCCCGTGAGGTCTTCCCTGGGCGGATCTCTTTGATTTCTCGAATGTCAACTAGGAAGGCAGAGAAGAGGCCAAGACCAGGCTGAGGTCTCCTGAGTCTGTGCCAGAATGAGAGCTGCTTGGTTTCCTCCCTCACTCCCTCAGGGAAGGATGACAAAGAGAGACACCTTGTCCAGGGGCAGAGACAGGAATACTCACAGTCCCACTAGCTGGTAAAAGAGAGCTAGGCTAAGCCTAAGGATAGGCCTCTACTAAAAGCTGAGCTGTCTGGGGGAGCAGGCAACCCCATCCTGTATACCTTCCCTTGCTGAGAATCCCCTTGCTGACCTGGAAAACAGCTGGACTCTAGAAAGAGAAATGAGGACTAAGGCTGTTCTGTGAGGACCATTTCCTGACATGAAGTATACAAACGAAACTGTAAAGTCCCAGGTTATGGCTAGGGAGACACCCAAATGAGTCTCAGGATCCAGGGGAGAAATGAGAGATCAGGCCCAGGGGACTGAGGCACCCCTGAAATGGCTCACCACCTACAGACATGCACGAGCAAGTCTCAGCAAGGGGCCTGGAAGTGGGTATCCAAAGGGATGTCTCCCCATCCTGGCTGTCAAAGGGCCTGTCTGTGCTCCCCTGCCCTCAAACAGTACAGATCGGGGAAGCACAGGGGCCTGAATGGCAGACGACCTGCCTCGGCCACTAATAAGGGAGAGGATGTTGAGTGACTCGTTTAACTTCCTCTAGTCTCAGTTTTATAATATATAAAGCCAAGGGCTTGACTCAATTTCTCTAGCAAACAGGGTGGTAGAAAAAGCATCCATGGACTCTGGGACCACCCTGCCTGGACTAGAATCCCAGCTCTACCTCCCAATAGCTCACCACAGTGACAATCACTCTGACCCCACTGTTTCATCTGTTAACACAGGCAACAGTAATAGTGAGGGTGCTGGTAAGATCAAAAATCCTAATAGCAAAAACTGCCCAGTCCTGTATGCGGCACCCAGGAGCTCGGTCAGTGCAGGTTCCCTCCCTCTGCTCCCTCACCAAAGTATGACTGGGGCACAGGTTCTAACCCCAGGCCTGGAGGGGCCCCTAGCACTGTGCAACAGAGACAGGCCGCCCCCAGCCACACACCCATATGATTCCTGCTGCTGGCTGTGACCCTGGACAGCGGGCAGATTTTCCAAGCCAGATAAAGAGACAGCTTTAGGGAGGATCCCCCCTGAGCAGTGCCCTGGCACTACAGCCCCTTCTAATGCTCTCAACCCGGAATGGCCCAGGAGTAGTTCTAGCACGCTAGCATCCACCTCAGAGTCCTCTCAGCTCCAACTGTACACCACCCTGGCTGGAATGCCCTAAGGGGGCCAAATCCCCAGGCCTTCTTCCTGACTTCCAGCCACATGTGTGCCCCATCTATCCCACCTGAAATAGAGGCACTGCTTCTAGCTCCAACTCCAGCTGCCCCCATCACAGCATTATTGGTTCTACCTGGACCTTGCTCCCTCCCTGCTCCTTGCCTTCATCAACCTTCACAAGCCTGGTCCTCCTGCTGAAAGCCCTACCCCCCCTTTCCCACCCCCAGTCCTCTTTACCAATGAGCTACCCTTCCTAAATTTTCTGAATCCTTATAACACTGTTTTGATCCCTCCCAAGGCTGCTGACTGAGGAGAACAGCTCCTCATCTGGCCTTGAAGGCCCTTCCTGGTGAGGTCAGTGATTTATACCCCCAGCTTCTTCCCTTCCATCTTTTCTGCTCCATCTAAACTAAGCTGGACCAAGTGCAAGAATGTCCAGTGCTTCCTATCACCCATTTTGTCCCAGTCCCTAGGGTGGACCGTCTACCTCCCAGGCTCCATCCTCTCCCTCCAAAGACCCAACTCAGAAGTCTACAGTAATCACACCCATGACTCCTCGTGGCAGTGTGTGTGTGTGTGTGTGTGTGTGTGTGTGTGTGTGTGTATACACACATTCTTCATCTCCCCCCGGGCCAGGTTTGCTGAAGGACTGAATGAACAAATGAAAAAAGCAGGCACACAGGTGGGGGAAGGGGCCACAAAAAGAGGTGGGGGTGTTTTAGAAACAGGGAGTTACACTCAGGTAGAAACAGGGAGGGTGGGGGGAACTGAGTCACAAAACCCCAGCCAGAGAAGATAGTTTCCAAGGATGGAAGGATGAGCTGAACAGGGGAAATGCCCAGATCAGAAACTACAGAATAACCACAACCCCTGCCCTTTGAAACAGAAACCAGCACACTTTTCCGGTGCAGAGCTGCTGTCATTCCCTCCCACACCTCTCACAAAGGCACACAGTCTCACACACACAAATGCATCTAGGCCAGGGCCTGCATACTCCACAGTCTGGGCCCTTCCTCTCAGCTGCCCAGCCATCATTAGAGGTAGTCCACGATGTGCCTGCTCGGCAGGCAGCTAGAGGGTCAGTTGAAAGCCTGGGGCAAGGCCTCTTGGAGCCTGGCGTGGGTGCATGGGCGTGCACACACACACACAGACACACTGCTAGCAGGCCCAGGAACTTCTGGCCTGCCCTGTGCTCCTGGGCACATTCCCCTGAGACCAGGCTGGAGGCAGAATAGGCTCCTGCCTAAGACAGGAACCAGGTAGGCACAGAGCAGCTCCCAGCCAGGTGTCCAAGTCACCTCAGCTCCCACTTGGCCACACTTGATCCCTTGTACTTCCCTCACATAAGGAAGTGCCAGCCTGGTCCTGATGACTTCCAAGTGCATCAAGCCAACAGCAGGCTGAAAAGGACGTGATGCCTGGTGCAATGCTCTACTATGTTCCTAAAAGTCATATCTTGTGTCCCCTCCCAACCCCACTTCCCATCCATCTGCCTCCCAGACAAACACAAGGATCTCTCCTTTCCTAAGAGGGCCAGGACTGGTCCCCCAGGGATTGCGATCGGGGGGAGGAGTCTCCCTGGGACAGGTAGGGCCTCTGCCTTAGCTGGGGACTGGGGGAGGCCGAGCCATCCCTGCTGTCTGGGTCAGAACTGCAGTGGAACAGGAAGGGCAGGGACAGAGACCCTCCCAGGACCTGGGAGCCTGAAGAGGAGAGGAGAGCTACTTGGAAGAGTAGGAGAGTAGCACTCTGTTTCCAGAGACCCACAACTCAGAACCTATCACCTACTTACAACCATGGGAAAGCAATGTTCAAGGAACACTGGGGGAAAAGAAAAGCCAGGGTACTGAGAGGCTCTTGGTGGGCTGGAAATGGGGAAGTGAGACGGTGAGGACAAGGGCAGGATCCTACAACCAAGGGACCTGTGGCCAGGCCAACTTGTGTGGCACACGAGAGTATAGGCTTCCACCAGTGACAAAGGCCCATCTTCCAGCTCACTCCACCCAGAGAGGGCCTGGGGTTCCATCAGCACAACGTGGCCAAGCTCAGCCTGTCTGGAGGCATGGTGGGCAGATTCCTCCCAGGACCAGGTCCCTGAGGCCCATGCTTCAGGAATGGCATTGAGGATCACCACTTGAAGCATGGCTGTGGTGGACAGTAACAATTTACCGAGACATTTAATACCCACACATCCTCATGAAGATATAGAGACCAGCTCTTCTCGAGAGAGGCTTTGGGGTAATGAGGGATTACCCAAACCCGGGCCAGGGACTGGCATCACCCGCCAGCTCTGAGGGCTGAGGACCTTCTGATGGCCAGGCTGCCTGGAGCTCTGATCAGAGGTCTGGGGATCCTGTGGCAATCTGCCTCCTCCCACTCCCTCAGGAAGCCTGCCCTGACTGTCCCTTCCTGAAGGCTGCCCACGCCTAGCAGAGGAGAACCACACAGGTCTTAAATTCTAGCTGTGCAGCCCTGGGCAGGTCCTCACTCTTTCGGCCGTGGTTTCCCCGTTAGGAAACTGGGAACTCTTCTTATCTCACAGTGTTGCAGTAAGGGCCTTGCCAGGACCCACTGATCCCAGTGATGTCTGAAGGAGACTGACCCCTGCCTCCCTGTGTGCCTAATGTGTCAACATGGAGCCCACGGGGCTGGCAGCAGGGGAGACCAAAGCAGCTGTCTGCCAGGGCTTTGCTGGGAGTGAACCCAGACCTAGGAGAGATAAAGCTAGGCCACAGCTGCCTCGGCCAAAGGAAAAGAATCCAAGCACCCATTTTCCTAGCTCAAAAAGGGGGTTCACAGGGATGGGACACCATGGAGGAGTAGGGCTCCTAGGACCAGAGTTCAGTGCGCGCAGACATGCTCTAAGCCAAGAGCTGCTGCCTGAACCTGCAGTCCCTGCCGCCACAGTGGCCACAGCGCCCCACCAGCACACTCATCAAGAGTCTGAGGCATATGCACCCCGTGGTGGAGCACCGGAACAGGAGACGAAGAGATCTAAAATCACAAAGATCAATTTTCAAATCCTGCTTCCAAGCGTATAGCTGGGCCGCAGTTTGCTCTCTCTGGCACATCATGGATAAAATGAAAGGTTTTGTTAGGACAGCCAATTGACCATCACATGCAAACAGACTATGACATAAAGATATTCACAGAGGAGACTCAACCTTCACCTGCCTTGACCACCCTCAACCTTGATTTTTAGGCAGAAAGAAACACGCTTGTTGCCCGGTGGTAGGAGCCAGCTCTGAGTACTGAGGCAGAATGCCACAAGACCGAACCTGCAAATGCAGACCAAAGCTCGCATGACCAGATAAGGAACCCCCCGCCCTTCTTTCCTCTCTTGGCCCAAGGACAGACTCCTCTGCCTGAGACCACAGAGACTAGAGACCAGCAGTGACCCAGCGCAGAGTGGCTGGGTCAGGCAGCCTTCTGGACATACCAGTAATGGCAGTCACTTTCCCTTTAAGAGTCTTAGTTTCCTCATCTGAGCCCCAGAACTGATCCCATGCACCGGGAGGTGGGTAGCTAGACAACAACAAAAAGTACTGTTGCTGCTCTCAGGGCCTGCTTAGAACTTGCCTTTGCAAAAAAGTAGGTCCCCAACTCTGCCGGATGAGAAAAGAGGGTGCTATGAAGGGGACAAGCTAAATGACAGGCAGCCAGTCTGCAGCCTGGGAAGGGGTTGAAGATGATGATCATAGAGGACTTGTCTATGCTAGGCTCTTCTGAGGATACAGCTGCTTCTGGTCTTAGAATCCTGCTCCCCAGCTCCTCCCAGACATTAGGCTGAGCCACAGGTGTCCCACCAGCCCTCCTTCTGCCTAGTGCATCAGGACAGCCACACCAGGGATGTGCACAGAGACAGCATTCCTGTAGCCCAGGCAGAGTCCCAGGAAAACAGGAACCCCAGGAAAGAGAAAGGATATGGCAAGGGCAGGGCACCAAGCCTTTATCGGGATATCTTAATGAGTATGACTCAGGAGAGCCAGCCAATCCTGATCCATAGCAGATTTCACTGGCAGGCCCTGGGACAGAGACAACGGAGCCTAGCATCAAATCCAAGATTCTAAAGTAGACCTGAGATTCCTGGTCAGGAACCAGTATCCTAGCATCGCCTGCCCCCAGTGAAGCCACTTTTCTTTTCTTTTTGAAGCCACTTTTCAAACAGCCCTACAAAGACAAGTCTTCAAAACCTACTGGCCAATCAACCACCCATCAGGAAAGGAGGATGTACAGAGAAGGACCATGAGCACCAAACACTGGCAAGGCAGGCGGGAGGCACAGCCTCACCTCTGGGCCTCATTTTCCTCACCTGCAAAATGGGATCACCTCTCCTGGTCCCTTCTTCATTGGGTTACTAGGATATGTCAGTAAGAGACACCAAAGTGATCTCATGAGAAAGAGACAGGAAGACATACTGAAAATTAAACCCCCCAAATGATGAACATATGGCCAAGAACACCACCACCAGCACAACAAAAAACCAGAAGGAAGTGGCCTATATCACAAATTTCTGGATATGAAACATGCTTTCAGTGAAACACTTTTCTTGAGAGCATTCTCCTTTTACAAAGTAAGCTAACTGATGAAACTGCAAAAATTACCCCCCCCACACACACATTTTGTAACTTAAAAGAATTACAATTCATGATAAATATGAAGGTTTCCGTTCATTTGTTTGTTTTTCCAAATCTAGAGAGCTTGAAAGAGGAAAACGAATGTTATCTGGGCAGGTCTGGGGGTTTTCATTACCCCCACCCATGCGATATGGACTTCCAGATCTCCTCCAGGCCTGTGTGCCCAGCCCTGCAGAGGGTGTTGGGGGAAGCTGGGGAAAGTCCAGCCCTCCTCCAAAGGGGCCACATCCAACCTAGGCAGCAAACTGCAAGAACCCTGGCCCATAGCTCTCAGCCCACCCTCCTCCCTCCAAGCCTCTGCACATGCCAGGCACACCTTCTCTCCATCAGGCCCAGTCCAGTGGCATGCCCCGTGCTCCGCCACTCTTGCCACACTGTCTAGGGCTTCCAGGTACCTGGGTCACTGACTGTGAGCTAGCTTCCCAGAGAAGAAACTACACTTGACTCTTCTCTCCATTCTCAAAACCTAGGTCCTGGGAGGCCTCAAAATGTTTAGAGTGCTAAGCAGCAAGGATGAACACATGAGTTAGACTCCAGAACTCATTATCTAACAAAGGCAGCAAAGACCACAGATGCTCAAAGATGGTATCAGGGATGGCTTCCTGGAAAAGGTGGTGCAGTGGGACAAAAAAAGGCAGAAGAACTACAACAAATATACAAATACAGAATTTGGTGTGGTTTACTCTGGGGATAGAAAAAAGGAGCAGTCACAGTCGGGAAGGGGTAGCGGGGAGACATGGCCCCAGGGGGCTAGTGCAATCTGGAAATACTGGGAAGTCCCTACACAAAGGTTGCTGCCGCTGATGGGAACCACAGGAAGCCAATGGGGCTTTGAGGAACAGAAAAAGCAGGACTCCCTGAGCACCCTGCCCTTCTTGGCTCTAAGCCAAGGACACCAAGCGATTCAGAAGAGCAAATCTGGAGAGGTGGAAAATATCCCCCAAATGGGCTGCCTGTCTCAGTCAGTACAACATGTGACTCTTGATCTCAGGGTTATAAGTTCGAGCCCCACACTGACTGTAGAGATCACTTAAAAATGAAATCTTTAGGGGCACTTGGGTGGCTCAGTCAGTTAAGCATCCAACTTCGGCCCAGGTCATGATCTCACAGTCCGTGGGTTGGAGCCCCACCTCGGGCTCTGTGCTGACAGCTCAAAACCTGGAGCCTGCTCAGATTCTGTGTCTCCCTCTCTCTCTGCCCCTTCCCCGCTCACTCTCTGCTCTCTCAAAATAAAATAAAGACATTTAAAAAAAAAAATGAAAAAAAAATCTTAAAAAAAAATCTTCCCCCAAAATGCTCTTCATTATTAAACCTTCCAAGCAGTCTGGGGTACACAGATAGGCCATTTCCAGTTGCCCCTGCCCCTCGAGTGAGCCACCTCATTCATCACCCTCTAAAGAAACTGCACATGCTGGGAGACGGAAGACAGATGGAATGGAGCCCTCTCTTTCAGAAGATGCTGAGATGGAGAAAGGAAGCCACCAAGGGAAGCAACTGCTCTGTGGCCAATTCCAAGTTCCTGCGCAGCACACCAAAGGAAGGGCAGACACTGCAGCCCAGAGCCCCCTTCAGCGGGGGCCAGAGACAAAGAGGCTCTGCTCCCAGGCCAGCTGTACCAACTAGAAGTTAACAGCTTTCACAGCCTGCAGACCTCTGAAGGGGAAGGATGGAGGTGACAAAGGGAGGCAAGGGTGGGGAAAAGCACCTGACACAGCTGGAAGCAGGGGGCGTGGGATAGGCCAGCAGTCTACACGCTGCTCAAGGCCTCTAAAGGAGAGTCTCCCCCAGGCCCCCGAATCACCTCTGTTCTGAGACTATGACCTTCCCCCTCTTACTTTCCAACAGGAACAGACAGAAGCAGCTCCCAGCTCCCACCAGAGAGGAAGTCAAAAGTGGAGGCCACAGGAAGGGTAGCTATCTACCTCCATTTTATAGACAAGGATCCAGGCTGGGAAACTTGGAGCCACAGGGTCACTCAACAAAGAAAAGGTGAGGATGGGACTTCTCTCCTTTCTGTTCCTGTGCAGCAGCTGCCTTCAAACCAGAGCAGCAGGGGAGAGAGGCCACAGCCCTTCCCAGGGGTACACAAGGAGACCCTGGCTGAATATGGGGGTCCAGGATGTATCAGGGCAGAGTTCAGCATCTGCCTCTGGCTGTGGTTTCAGCAGTCACTCCTCCCCAAACACCTGATTGAGAAGGGCCGCCAGGCCTGACTGGGCCTCTGGGCCCTCTCCCACCTTGATAAACAGGAAAAGGCCATTCAGACAGCTGGATGGAGGTCTGCAGGGTCCTCCAACATGGGACCTGGAACCCATATGTACTAACTGCTTCAGGTTACAGCTGTAAAGGATCCTTGCCAGCACATGAATCATCCAGAGTCTAGATTCTAGATGAATCTCCTCTTTGGAGCAATGAGAAAATGGAGGTTCCAAAGGGTCTTTTCCTGGTCACATACACGTGGCAGAACTAGGACCCTCTACATGGGCCCATAGCCTTCACACCACCCAGGCAGGCAGCCGCTTGTCTATATAACGCTAAACTAATCCCATCAATTTCAGAGGTGGGAACACCATGCCTATGCCACAAAGGAAGGAAGGGAAAGGAGGCCCCACCCAGAGAACCCAAAGCTGGAAGAGCGCTGAGCAGTTGCCTGTTACGCTTATTCATTCATTCCATCATCTAATCAAACACGTATTAGTATTAGACACCTATCTACTCAGTATCAGACCCTGGGTTGGGTCCTGGGTAAACAGAGATCAATAAGGCGCTTGAGTTCCTGCCCTTCAGAAAAGCCCCTGGCTGATGGCGGAAACAGATGTGGAAGCAGATAACTGTAAGGTCGTGCAAAGATGGAACAACAGGGAGATGTTTGTGGTGCTGACAGCACAGAGAAAGTGAGCGGTGCTCTCTGGGACTTCTCAGACTGCTCCGTAGAAGGCAGGTCTGGAGGGCTGATCTGCTTGTGTCAGGCAGAGGGGATTGCGGAAGCCAAGGCATCAATGAAGCAGTCTGGATGCTGGAGGTAGGGCTGGGCAGTTTCATGGAAGAGAGGAAGGGGCAGCAGGCCTAACTTGGCCTTCAATGCCACACAACAGGCAAAAGCTGCAGTATGGACAAGGGCTTGTTCCAACTTTCCAATCCAGACCTAAATAACTCCTCAGGCAGCCCATGGGTCAGCCCCCCAGGCAGAGGTCCTGTAAACTCTGACCTGTGCACCACTGCAGGCTGATGTTGTCCAAGTTTCTTCTAGATGTCTGTGTCTGCCAGGTCCCATAACTGTCCAGCACCTTAAAAGTTCAATGAAATGCTCCCCCTAGTATATTCAGGCTTCCCGGAGAACCACAACACTGAGTTTACGTCACTTTTCAATCGTCCTCCTTCCTGACGCTCAAAGTAATCAACAAGGTTGTCCAGGGCCTCCCTCCTGCTTGGACCTCTGCTCTTGGCTTGTCCCTCATGACTTCTCCTAGGTTTCCCCCTTCTTCTTGGGCTTCACTCCTATCCGCATTAAACACTGGCCTTTTGCAAGGCCGAGGCCAAGGTCCTCTCCTCTCCCAGTGTTCTAACTTTTCCCAGTCATCGATGCCCAGAGATTTCAGTGCCTCCTCTTACAGACACCACGGTCCTCACCCCTAAGCTTCAGACCCTTCAGTTCAACTACCTACTTGTCATGTCCACCTGCTTACCTCAAAAACAACTCAAAGTTAACCCCTCAAGCCCAAAAACACTCTTCAACACTTCTCTCACCAAAACCCAGGCCTCCTGCCACACCTCTTGGGTCAGGTAACACCATCACCTCCTGACAGATACACGAACTAGAAAGTTTAGAATCATTCTTAGCACCTCCTTTTCTATGCATATTTTGTCTTTTCTATGGAGTGTGAGCTCCTGGAGGGCATCGATTATGCACTTTAAGGCCCCAGGCCCTAGCAGGAAACGGAATGGCTTTGAAGACAAAAATCTGGGGCCTCTCTCCCCTGTGGAAACAACAGGGGCCTCCGACGGGGAGGATCCAAATAACAGGGGCTGAGGTGGGAAGGCAAATGGGAAGGGGACCCCAGCGGTCTCACCTGCAGAGCTCCTTGTGAAGCTCCATGCCAGCCCTGACTCCTGCCCTTTGGCTTCCATGTTACCACACACGCCCTATTCCCTCTTGGAGGAAGGGGGGTGGGAGGGAGGTAGCCCTTAAAACCCCCAGCGGAATCAACCTTGACCAGGAGGTTGAAGATGTGCTAAGTAATGAAAGACGTCATGAAAGCAAGGTCTGCTCACCCAAACACCCTCTTCTGAGCACCCCACTAGGCTCTCTCATTTTAGAGCCAGCCTCTCCTCAGCATCTGGTCACACTCCCTCTGGCCTCTTGGCCAGACCAAGCCAAGGCACGCTTCTTGTCCTTCTTTTACTTCCTGGGCAGGCAAGGCCTTGATGCATGATCTACCCTCTGACCTCACTCCGAGGTGATCAGGAACTCACTGCCTCCCCAGGAAGCCCAGCTAGGATTCTTCAAAGTTGCCTCCCCTGTCAACAGGAACTGCTGCCTTGGGACCTCTCCCTCCTGATTTTAATTTCCTAGTTCTACCTGCTTAAGACAGCTTCTGGCCTCACCTCCCCTAACAGGCTCCTCGCTGCCTCCCACCATAGCCTGCAGAACCTCTTCCTCCCAGTGTGGCCCCACCAGGGACTAGGACATCCTTGTGGAAACAGTCCAGGCACCAGGCGTTCTCTTGTCACTGGAGGGGATACTCTGTATTTCACTGCTGGTCTCAAGGGGCCCTGAGTAAAATCCTGGACAACGTGACATGTTACCCTTTCGAACCTCCTCAGTGGATATACTGAGAGCTACCAAGAAAGGCCAACAGGCACATTATACTCAATTACTACTTCTTCGAGTAGAGGAAGTTACTAGGGTAGGAAGAGGAAAGCTGCCTCCCAACAGCTGGAGGAAAATCAGGCGGAATGGGGGGAAGTGGTATGCAGAGCCTCAGAGAATCCATCACACACACAAACACACACACACACACACACCCCACCACTACCAAACCCGCCCCCCCCCAGCTGCCCTCCTGCCCCTAAGCAGACTGAAAAGTCTTTGAACCTGTGGCCAGCTCCTCCTCTCCTTCCCAGGGTTAGTCACTCTATGAACTCAGACCCACACTCTTGGGCCTGAGTCTTAAGTCACTCAATCCCATGGGGTTAGAACTTACCCACTACACACCCACAGCTTTACAGCCAAAGGCCCAGTGTGGTCAGTGCCCTACACCCCCCAGAGGCAAGGCCAAGCCAAGGACACTGTGACCTGGAGCCTCCCTTAAACAACCACTTCCCTCAGCTCAGCCATATCCCCAGGTGTCCAAGAAAACAGGAAGCCAACCCCAAAGTGAACGGCCCACCCCTACTGAGTTAGAATTAGATCTCACACAAACAAGTGGTCAAACTTGCAGTGGCCCAGCCCCTCACCAGTCTGGTCAGTGTTCACTGCCAGGGGTTGGAGCTTCCGTCAGCCCACTTTTCACCGTGCCCACGCCTTGGTCCCGGGCATCTCAAAGTCTTTGTACAGATTCTCTAACCAATCCTGGCATGCCAGCCAGCAAGAGGAGGAACTCCACAAGGGCAAGATGGGCTGCTACAGAGAGGAAGCTGATTGTGTCTGGACCCCTAGGCTCAGCCTACAATGTCTTAGGTATAAATGTTTCTTGCTGGCTCTAGGCTTTCATGGTTTTCTGCATGTTCTAGACTGCAAGTGTCCCAGGATCAAGGACTGAGTCTCCTTCTTTACATGTTTGCTAACCCCAGTGTCCTCTGTGCCAAGCATGGGATCGGCAAAGGAGATGCCAGTCTTCCGCAGGAGAAAGCCCCGCCCATTTATTCTGCATCCTGAGTCTTACTGAAGCCAGGGCCACCCGCCAACACCGGGAAGGGCCCGGAAGGAAGCGGCAGAGCCTATACACAAAGCCTACATGTGGCTATAAAAAGGAGCCCTCCCTGCTTCCCCCAGGATGGGCCCGGTTCCTAGGAGGTGACGAGTGGGGGAGAGAGCTAGTACTTGTGCCTGGGCACACAGCCACTGCAGCCTCTTAAAGGCTAGCCAAGCACCACCTCGAAAGGAACTAGTGTTACAAGGAGGGGGAGAATGTTAAGAGCTAAGTGAAAATGGCAAGCAGAGACTCTTAGAGCCCCATCTCCTGGGACCACAGCCTCCTCCAAAGCAACCAACTCCATGTCCCCCACTGCCTCTTCACCCAACCCGAGTATTCAGGGAGGACCCATTTCCCACACTTCTTTGCCTCTCCTCCTCCTCTCTCTCTCCTGAGGGCTCCCTGTGGAGGTGCCAGCATATCCAGCAAAAGAGCTCTGGGAGCATCTGTGAGGAGGCAATGAGAGACCTTACCTCCGGGGCAAAAGTGAGAAGCTGTGGCCACAACATCAGAGGTTTAGGGGCAGCTCAAGGATGGCACAGCAGGGAGGTAACAATCAGGAAGCGGCACAGCTATGGTATTCAAGTCTGAGCACAAAGCTGCCTTGCTGCAGAGAGCCCGGCCACATGGGCGGCAGTCTATCTGTCCTAACAGCAGAGCCACCCGCACCACTGCCCACGCCAAGCCACAGAAATTAATTCCTCCCCAGCCTCTGTTCTCTGAAGGCCTCTCGAGCCTAGTTTGCCCAGTGCTCGGGTCCTGCACCAGGAGGCTGATCCTGGCCACTGAGGCCATTCTCCAGGAACCAGTCGAGTGGCTTGTCGTGGTCACACACATGTAGTAGAAGTGAAAAACAAGTCTGCAACTGAGGTCGGGGGTTACTTATTATCAGAACACACCCTCACCTCTCCTGACTGACAGAACGGCCTCCTCTGGTTTCTTTCCTCTACAGTGCACCCCAGGTCCCATAATTATTTTCAGTCTTTCTGGCTGTACCTACCCCAACCTTTACATTCATTACTGGCCTCCCTGGTGCTTGGCACGTCAGCAAATGGCAGCGTCCAAAGCCAGGAAAGCACGGAGGTGTCTTGCTTGTTCAGTGTGTCACAAGAGCCCAAGAAAGCTTGGGGTTGGGTTTTTTTGTTGTTGTTGTTTTAAGGACAGAGTAGCTACAGTGATAAAACACAACGGCCTAGAGACCTACTACCACCAGGAACAAGGCAGAGGTTGCAGTTCTCACGTCCTGGTTAGCAGGCCTAACACACACCAGCTAGGCAGGCAAATGAAGAAACACGTGGATGAAACTTTGCACTTGAGCTTGTCATCAAAGAGAGGCCCTTCTCAGAGTTCCTCAAGCACAGAGCCCCAGGTCCTCATTTCCCTGCAGAGGCTGAGGGACAGTCATCACTGTGGGCCAGTTAACAGCAAGTCAGAGCAGGGCTTTATTGTCCCCCAGCTCACACCACCTGCTATCTTCACCCCCGGCCAAGAGGAAAACATCCTGATGGGGGGTGCCATTGCAAGATGAGGCAGCAGGTCATCTAGATGGAGGGTCTAGGTCCAGTCTGTCCATGGCCAGAAGCCTGGACTGGTCCAACAGCACATCTGACCAGAGGGCAGAGTGGATCAGATCACTGTGTCCACCAAAAAAAAAAAAAAAAACACCATGCTGGTCCACCAGAAGAGTCTATCTTTTTGTCGTTTCTACAAGAGTGAAAAAATAAACTGAATATTGTAGTGGGAATCAGAGATCCTGCATCTGGTCCCGGCACTGCCATGAATTTGCGATGTGACCTTACCCTGGGGGCCCTGGTTTCTCATCTCTGAGAGAGGGCTAACCATTCTTGCCCTCCCTCGATACATGAGCTGTGGCAGCACACAAACAATACCACGGATGAGAAAATGCCCCATGAACTGTTCACTATTCAAATACCTGATTTTCCTCATGCCCCAGTCCTTCGTGCACAAACTCAAGGAAAGAACAAAGAAAACAAGCAGGAAACAGATTTCTAGCCCAGGCTGTCAGAGCAGTCACCAGTGGCCATGCTTGGTGGTGGAAAGAACTCGAGCTCTATAGTTAGTTAAGGCGAAAACAAAGGAAACAAATATTTATTAAGTGCCCACAAGTGCCAAATGCTATGCAGAGCACTTTCACATAAAACCTCTTACTCTCATATACGACTTCGTTTAATTATTGCCAATATACAACTCTATGAGGAAGTGACTTTTACAGCTAAAAATCAGCTTCAGGTAGGTTAAAGTAACTTACCCAAGATCACAGGAAGAGCTGAGACCTGAACCCAAGTCTAATTTGAGCCACAAATCTTCAGTCATATGGAGCCCAACTGCCAACAGCTGCTCAAGGCCACTCAACACCCTTGTCTCTGCCTAGAGTCTTATCATCTGCTACCACACCGGTCTCAAAGAGTTCCTCTAGGGAAGCACAGGCACCATGCTTCTCTGGACAGAGCACTCTACAAGGAGCACCAGTACATTCCCCTCCTCCTTTCTCTCCCCCATTTCTCCCAGCCCCCAGTGACTTCTCCAGTTCTAAGGAAATAGGGGGGAAAATTCTCCTATCCGGGGAGCACCTGGGTGGCTCAGTGGGTTGAGCATCCGACTTCGTCTCAGGCCATGATCTCACAGTTTGTGGGTTTGAGTCCCCATGTCGGGCTCTGTGCTGACCGCTAGCTCAGAGCTTGGAGCCTGCCTCAGCTTCTGTGGTCTCCCTCCCTCCTTCCCCTGTTCACACTGTGCCTCTGTCTCTCAAAAATAAATAAATGTAAAAAAAACTTTTTTTTTAAGTCTCCTATCCCCTAATATCAGACCTTTGTGATATTAGGCCTCACTTCCTCCCTCCAACTTACTCATCTCTGACCTCTTTGAAGCTGTGTGAGAGGAAAAGGCATAGAATGGGAAGGGATGCCATGACTTACTGAAGGCTGACAGGAACAGTGGCAGTCCAGGCAGAAACAGGCCCTATTATACTGAGGTGGTAGCATTAAAGCACTTCCTAGAAAACAGGGGTCTCCAACCAATGTGCTCAGATAGCATTTCTCTGGACTAGGCACACAGAAATTTTGATATCAAAACAGCCGCTTTCAGTCAACTGCCCTGTCACCTTGGAAAAGTTGGCAGCGGGAAAGAGCCCTGACAACATCAGGGCTGCTGAAAGCTTAGAGAGAGGGAATGGGTAGGCTTCCTTGTCTCCACACCGAAGGGGCTGGTGGCCAGGCACCAGCACCCTCAATACAATAGGTACATCTGCTCCCTTCATCTGGTGTGTCCTCCTGGGGACCTTAACCCTCATCTTCCTCCTGGTCAGAACACCCACTGTGCCACACTCCATGTGAAACACTTCATGAAGACTCTCCTCAAATGTTCACGATACCCTTAGAAGACAAATGCAGCTTGTTACAATAACTCCCTTTTGTAGACAGGGACCCCAGAGAGAAAGTCACACGCTCAAGGTCACACAGTAAGTTAGTTTCGCAACCTGCATAGTCTGAGTTCACAACCCAAATGCAAAACTAGTATGCTTCACTAGGTCATCCCTCCAGACCCAGACCCCTCCCGTCTGGAGACACTGCTGTATCCCTGCCCTGCCTCAGCAAGGAGGTCTTGCCCCTGCTCATCAGCTCTCTCCTGCAAACTGCAGTCGCTCCACTGGTTTCCCTCAACTTTTCCCAGATAAAATGCAAGACAACCCCGCTTCAGCCTCTGCTGACAGCCACGGCCTGTAGGACAGAGTGTAACCTATGAGTATGGCACCCCTTGACCGTCACTGAACTGCTCCCAACCAGCCCCAGCCTTACCTCTACCACACTAAATGCATACCTGACTGTGACACAGGGATCCCCAGTGCCTCAGCCTGGGCACAGGCAAGCTCCTCAATCAGTCACACCACACAGATCACCTCCCCTGGGGATTGTTCCCTGGCTCTCTCCTTTCAACCCCAGCTCACTAGGCAGAGCTTGCTACTCTGCACTCACAGACCTCTTGGTAGACCTTTATTATGGTACATAGCACACACGGCTATAATTACATGTTCCCAGTTCTGTCTCTTCCAAGAGTGTGGGAGTTCCTCAGTGGCACAGTCCATGTGTTACTCATCCTCAGTGCCTAGCATTGGGCAAACAGGAGGTGTTCAAACACTATTTACTGAACAAATAAATGCTCCTCGTTCTAAGAGACTACACAAAAAAGGTTAGTGACCAAGATCTCTAACCAGGGACTCAAGCCTATGCATCTGTGTACATAATGTACACATACATTCTTAAAGTCAGATCTGATTCTAGCCACCAACTTCCAGTTACTGTGGCTCAATTACCATTGGCTGCTCACAGTCATTCTTTACCCTTGTCTATCTGCCTAGAGTCTTGTCATCTATTACTATCCTTTTCTCAAAGATGTCCCCCCAGGGAAGCAAGGTCGCCATGTACAAAACACTCTACAAGGTGCACAAGAACAGTGCCCCTTCTTATCGCACCCCCACGTCTCCTAGGGTTCTCCTCAGCTGGAGGTGTTGGAGGGGGGCCCTATGCTGGGTGTGCTCAGCTTCTCCAGTCATCTGTGAAGCGAGTCCTTTCCTAAGTTCACAGGAAAGAGCTCCAGCTGGACAGGGGGCCTGGCAGAGTTGCCCTGGAAACCCACACATCAAGGTAAGTGTGGGGTGCTGAGGAAACACTAAGAGGTCTGACTTCCCCTGGAAAAACTACAGTCAGACAGGAAACACACAGGCAGGGATGGCTGGCTCTGGAAATCCGGACATGTGTTCTTGCCCCTCTCCCACTGGGAGCAATCAGCCAGTACAAAGAAAACCCCCATGACACTAGCCTGCCCACCTCAGGCACCTTGAGGCCCAGCCGTCAGAGCAGACCTTGTGGTCTGTCTCCTCGCCAGCCTGACAGCCACAGAGGACAAGCCCAAGATAATTGGTCCCAATATCACATCCTCTCTGAGCCTGACTGCCTAGTCTGGGCGGTTTGCTCTCTTCTGCCACCATACTGACTCCTCCCTCCTGGCCCAGCCAACTCCCATCAAAGGTACCACTAGGAATTATCATTGTCTGTTTTAGTTTTGCTGATGGCTAGGACCTGTTTTCATTCACCACCTAAGGGGGCCTAGCATCTAGAAGAGGAGGGAAGACTCAAAGATGAAAGCCTGAGGCTCCAAAAGTCCTACAGAAGAGCATGGCTGTCATTCAGAGCCCTCCATGGAACCTTCACACAGGCCACTGTGCCCCCCACGACCCTTGACTGAACCAGCTCACCCTAGAAAGGCACCAGAAGGAAAAGTGTGAAGCCAGAACCTAGAGAGGCTGAGGCTGTCTGTAACGCAGGTCTAGGCACAAAAATTTCTCCTTAGAGGAGCAGCAGAGAGCACTGGAACATGGGACCTGAGGCCCACTGTCAGCACAACCCTGGGGCTGAGGGGCCTCTTGGGATGGCTAGCCAGTCAGTGACTGGAGAGCTGGATCTAATTGAAGCTGTCACATACTAGCACTATCACTCCATGGCACAATTCGCTCCCTGTATTTCCATTTCCTTATCTGTAAAATGGGACAGGATTCCAGACACACACATATGCCCAGGGCCCTTGAGAAAATCAGCCAAAAAATATGATGAAAAGTCACTGTAGCACACAGCAGGAAGTCTATAATTGTTTTGTATTCACTTATGTCAGTATCTGCAACATAAAAAACCAAACATCAACCTGGTTCCTGTCACATCACCATGACAACTGGCACCAAAGCACTTCCCCACCCCTCTTTTGAGCCAAACTACCACCCTAGAAATCAGCAAGTACCAGTATCATTTCACAAGTGGCAAAGTGAGAGGGCATGGAGTTGGGTCAGAAGCAGGCCTGATGCACGAGTGGTGTGCATTTTCACTGAACCACAGCATCCCTCCTTCAGGTCCAGACACCCTGAGGGCAGCAGAAGTGCCTCTCTCCTTGGCCAGGCTACAAGCACTATATGGAACCCTGGCAGAGTCAGCAGGAAAATGCAAGGTGGCAGGGATCACAGCTGGCAATCCAAATTTCCTCAAAGGCTGCAGAGCGGGGCTGGAGGGATCAGAACTCACCAACAAGGTGCACTCATGAACGGTCAAAAGTGGGGTAGCTTCAGCAAGAGGCTCCATTTACAAAGTGTGAACTCTACACAAGCATCTACTAGCATTTTTACTCAGACTCCTTCAACTGGGCCTCCAAAATCAAACGGCAATGGCTCCTTCTATAGTCTTTGGCCATGCTCCCAGATGGTAAGGTCCCTGAACCTGTATTTCTCTAACTTATCTACCCTTGGGGGCTGGGGCCATTGGTCCTCTGCATTCCTGCCACCAGCCCCCAAAGATAACCAGAGACACCATGGACTAGACTCCTCCCTCTTCATACCCCTTCCTTCTGTTCAGGCCCCAACGTACAAATAAGAAAGTCACATCCTGGAGTCAGACATGAGAGTCTCCATAGATTTACTCCATAAATTTTACTCTTGTCATGTACTGTTCTATATAACAGGTGGGTGGCTGAGGAGAAGAGTTGAAGCAAAACAAAACCATTTCCTCCCTTTTTCCGGGTAGTGATCTAGGTGAAATGTGAACTTGGCCCCCATCCTCCTCCCCTCCTATACCCTCACCCTCTCCTACAGCCACGTTCCACCTCCCTCAACATTCCCAGGCCGGGATCCACGAGGGCAGTCATGGTCTATTAATGTTATCGTTATTATTAAAAACAGCTCACACTTATTAAACGTTTACAGTGTGTCAAGCACTGTGAGATGTTTTACATCAATTTTCTCATTCAATCCCCAGAGCAACCATATGCAGTGGATATACTACCACCCCCATTTTACAGATAAGAAAACTACACTGAGAGAAGATAAGTAACTGGCTAAGGGAAACACAACGAATATACAGGCTTCAAATCCAGCCTTGCCTTCAACCAGTGTGCCGCACTTACCGCCTGCTGGTCACGCACATGATTTGAAGTGTTAGTTACTCAGGAAATCTCTATCGAGGAACCTCCAGCCACTGCCACCAGTTCAGCAGAGCAGCAGGAGCACCATAAAAGCAAGAAAGGGGCTGTGCCTGGAGTCTATCTCCGCTCCCTGCAGTGTATGTCCTTCCTCCACTTTGGAGTCCAGTCTCTCAAATCACTAACATTTCCTCTTGATGGCTGACAGGCCTGATGGAGGCACAAAGGCAGGCAGCTGCCATTTCTAAGTTCAGCAGCTGCATCAGATCTGGAGTTTGTAGTTGAGGATGGCTGCCTCACCACAAGACTTTCCTTCCTCCCAATCTCCTCACCCATCTACACACATGCACACCATACCCAAGGAGGTCTGCAGGACCTTCCCCTGGGGGTGTCACTTCCTGACACCCCCCCACACATGGACCTGGTTCTAACACCAGTCTCTGGTGGGGGGAGGGTCCCTGCAGGAAGCAACCCACGAACTAGGGTAGCAGACACACTATCTCTCACACTTGGAGGTGGGGGGATGGAGGGTAGAGCTGGGTGCCCATCCGGCCACAGCACAGACAAGGCAGGGTGGCAAAAGACCTGTGGGGTTTTCCAAAATCCCCCAACTCCATCCTCCCAACTGAGACCTGCCCCAAAGCAGCCAAGCTCAGGCCTGAGAAGGCAGAGAGGCAGGAAACCAAAAGTAGCCGCTCCGGCTGCAGAGAGCCGTGGAATACAGGACAGGACGCAGCACACAAAGGGTGAGACCCCAAACTGCCTGCACGCTCTTGAAAAAAGTACCTGACTCCAAGGCCCTGGGGCTGGCCCTCCTGGGCCAAGCTCTTGAGAATGTGCTTCCAAGGGCAAGAGGAGCCTGGCCCCTTTACCAAGAGTCCCTGCCCTGGCTTTGAGTGTCTGCCCACCCACGCAGACCTCTAAAATTCAGTTTCAGGACAAAAGCAGCAGCGGGCGGGGGGCCAAAAAGACACTGCCTTCTCTCAGGCTTTTCCAAACCAAACAGGACCACCTTCCACCTTCTCCGCAAAAGAGAGATGAGTAGAGCTGGCTCTGATCCAAAACCAACCCTACCCCAACACCTGCCTAACTTCTACTTAGGGAATCCGAAGGTCCTTTGCAATTGGAGCCCAGCCTGGAGGCCCAGAAAGTTTCACCAAGACTCTCTTTTGGGGAAAAAGGTGGTGGGCGGTGACTGCCTGGTCTGGCCCCAGGTCCCGGGGCTGGGTGGGTTGACGCTGCCTTCGCTTCCCTCGCCTTGGCCTTCCCTAGGTAGGAAGAACCCGACCCCTGCCCCACCAATATCCAACCCACTAGGATTTTTAGGCCTCAAGGCCGAGCGCTCGGAATACTGCCCCCTACCCCAGGCTGGGGGAGGGGGTGTCCTGTCAGGTGACTGAGGACCCGGATGCCCCCCGCCCCCAGTGACCACCAGGGCCGTGGCGGGGGCGGGGCCCGGAGGGTGTGGGGGAAGGCCCGAAAGTTTATCCAAGTCACTCCGGCAGCGGGCCACTGCGCGCGAGAGCCGGGCGCGGACCCCCACGGCCCCCGCGCGCAGCGGGCCCCGGGGAGGGGGCGCACTTACTGGCCCCCTCGATCTTGTCGGCGCCACGGCTCCACGTGATCTGCCGCGTCTCCAGCTTGACCTGGAAGGTCTTCCGCTCTGGTCGCTGCGACTTCTTGGAGTAGAACAAAGTCATGACGGTGCCCACCTCGAGGCTGCGGCAGAGGTGCAGCACCTCGGCGTCCGAGGGCGCGCCGGGCCCGCAGCCATTGGCGCAGGGGGACGCGGCGCCCGCCATGGCTCCGGCACTGGGGGTGGTGAGGAGGCGGGGGGAGGCGGCAGCGGCGTC